>NC_087515.1:37224494-37537759 GCF_963921805.1 Phalacrocorax carbo | reverse complement strand
TTCAAAGGGCTCATATGACTACAACATTCCAACACATTAAAACTTTAAAACAACATTAACACTCAAATTGTACCTACACCTATACTTATCTTTCTAACACGTTTCAAGACTCTCAACAAAGTACCTTTTTGGTTACAGTCCCTGTAAACACACAAGACCAGTGAAACACTCAAGCAATTGTACAACTGAGAAGAACACTACACAAGACAGGAACAAACAATGTGCTGGAAACTGCCTGGGGAATAGGGGGTTGACCTCTAAATTGAACTGACTCTTTGGACAACGAATGGATAACACTAGCATGCTCTCTGGAATACATGTGTGACATCCTTAGCGGGAACAAGTCTCCGTGTCACTCAACACTGTAATTTCACAAAAGTTTTAGGTTAGTGCCGCCTAAAGAAATAGCCCACCTTTCTCTGGCCGTTTGCTCCCGTGCACGTCTCACGCTACTCTTGAGCCAGTGCAAAGTGCTGGTATATTTGCCCAGTGAACCAGCCAGGGAAACTCACTGAGCTTAACAAACAACAAATTAACATTCAGCAAACAAACATGAAAGAGAACTCACTGTATTCTCCTTGATCTCCCTGGTCATGTTCACTGTGCAGATATGTTGGCACCAGAAAGACACCAGCGCGGTGGGGTGCGGGGGTGGGGAACATGGTGACTGGGAGCAGGAGGACTATTTCTGTAGGCAGCAGTACTCTCAGAAAACACCAGTTACAAACATCCTGTAGAAAGGCTTTACCTTTTCCATTCTGAAACAAGTAACATGTTTTCAAACCGATTTATAGGGCAAATCAAATAGTCAAGAGCAAAACGGTGGACTAGGACAGAACTGCAAAACAACGCTCCAGTACTGTAAATGAGATCTGTTCCTGCTCCATGAGTACTGAAAGCCCGCATGATAGTTGGTACAACAGGGGCTGCTACAGCCAGATCGCTGGCGAGTCTGCTGCTCCAGTATGTCTTCTTTATTCCTGTCTGAGAAACAGTATTGACGTACCCAAAGACTTCATCATCGTGAGGTTCTGTAAAATCAAGTTCTTTCACAAAATGGTTTTCATTAACTCCGTGCTCCACCTTCCTGCATGGAGGTGTCACAGGAGACAAAAGGATGGTAGAGTTTGGCTCACCTGGAGTTAAGTCCACTACGATACCAGAATCACTGAGGCTTTCAAGAGAAATTGACCCAATTCCTTCAGGGAAGAAGGCGGGCTTAGAGGACAGGCATCTTGAGCTCTGAGCTCTGAACATGTTTTGAATGAACTGCTCCCCTTCTAGGCTATATGGCACCACATCAGTCTGGATGGTCTGCTCCACCATCATGTTTCTGACTTTCTCCTCCTCCTCCTGGGAAAAAGTTAGTTTCTCACCCAGAACATTTTCAAGCATCTCTTGATTCACAATAGAATTGGAGGGAGCTGAATCACTCAACTCAGAGGTTGTGGTGGTCAAACTCTCTTCAAATAAATCAGTCCCGTTAGCTGTGTCCTCATGAAGAAACAGCCCACTACCTGCCAGCTCCTCCAGAGCTTGGTCCTCTGTGGTGGGGCTGTCTGGCATCGTGGTACACAACGGCTTCCCCTCAGAGTCACATGTGTACTCTGGGCGCTGCTCGTCTCTCACAGAGCTCTTCAGGGCCATCTCCATGCTCGACACCAAAGATTCCAGTTTCTTGTTTTCAATGCTTACGTCTAGGAAGTATTTCTGAAATTTTTTGTCTTTCTCAGCCAAGCTCTTCTTCATGCTCTCAATACCTCGCTTGAGTTCTTTAATTTCCCTCCTTGCTTCCAAGAGGCTCAGCTCCATCTCCACATGATTACACTCGTCTTCGATCCAGTCTTCCTTCATACGTTCCACCTGAGCTTTGAGCTTTTCGATTTCTCTTTCCCTGGAGCAAAATAAAAATATCGTAACACTTCTGGTGACTGCCTAGTTGAAGAGTCAACGTGAGGCTCCACCTCACTGGGGTGGCTATGCTGCAAAGATGCTCCAAGGAAGAAGCAAATTCCTCCATGCATCATTTGCTGCCACCTCTGAGAGAACTGGCAGAGATGTCAGCTGGCTGCCAAGACGCACTGGCTGATTCCTAGCTGGAGTCACCAACCTGGCCACACAGCCAGCAGCCTTGTGGGCTATGCTGTGATCCTGGACACTTGGAGGTGAAAGTGGTGGCCTCTGGGTTAGGTCCAACCAGTACAGCGCTTGACATCTCACCTACTGCCTCACCCTGGAGGAAATGACAAACAGCTGCCTGGATGTGTCCCCTGTGCCTGCCAGCAGCTCGTCACGTATAGCCAGAGCCAACAGTGGCCTCAGACAGCAGGATGGCTCAGGGCTGCAGGCACCTGGCTTGCTTTGCACCGGGCTTGCTTTGCACCCCCCCAGCCCAGCATGGATCCAGAGGCTTCTGCCCTCACTTGCAAGCAAGTGGGGAGAAGGGCCCCCTGCGTGAGATCCAGCCCTCACAGGTACAGATGTCGGGCCACCCAAAGCAGGACCAAGGGGTCCCTGGGACTCTACCTGGGGGCTCCATTCAAACAACCCTTTGTGCCCGCTTGGGTTGTGTGTGCTGGAAAGCCAGTTCTCAGAGCACAGCTTTAGTAAAAGAGAGAACATCTGTTGCTGTGTAATGTACATTGTTGCTTCTTCGCTTAGCATCCATACAAAGTGCTACTGCAAAAAAGTCCATATCTAAGCAACAAAACCACAAGCGGGCACACTAGTTTGTGGCAGAGCTTTTCTTTCATTAGGGGAAAAGGGGGACATTTGTCGTCGTATTTTCTGAGCGAGGTGGAACTTTTTTTATGTATAAAAGGTCTCAGTGCTAAAGTAGGCTGGTGAAGAACTATCCTTTAAAAGTCTTCTATCGGGAAAGTTCAAAAAAAGGGAAAAAGAGACAGCCATATTTGTAACGAAAGTGCACGGTACATATTCAGTGAGCACACAATGAAACCTTAAATACCTGAAAACAACCTAATCAGCCCGACCATATTTCCAATCTCTTAATGAAAACTTTACATGGTCAAGAAAAGAGTAAAAATGATCAGGACTCCCATCCCTTAATGCTCCTGAATAAATCTTGTCCAGTCTTATTTCTGAAGTGAAATATACCTTTCTGTAACTTTGCACTCGGATTCCTTCAGCTTTTTTTTCAAATGCCGTATTGTAACTTCTTTCTGCTGCAGAGGAGTCAAATACCGCTCCGGATTTTCTGGCTTAGTGCTGCAATTGTGACCACAAGAAATAGATTTCCCTGATCGCCTGAAAAGAAAAAAACCATCACACCATCACATAACATCACTCCTACAGTTCTTCAGTCCTGGCAAAAAGGAACACATCCCATAGACTGATATGGCGCTTGGCTCATTTTGGGCTCCTCAGTGTCCACACAAGTGACTCCCTCTGGCAAATCAAAGTACTTGAGAAAAGGGCTGATTTGTGGCTATAGTACAAAATTTACTATTTATCATACTTGTTTTCAGTGCCATTGCCTCAAATGAGACATTTAACTTTAAAACACCTAGCCATCTCCTCACCCAAAACGGTGCCCAAGAGCAGGCAGCTGGGCCATTGGCAAGGGCACCCAGCTGCAGACACAGCCAGCTAAGGAAGCGTACAGACTGAGTTCAGCTCCACATGTGAGTTAAGAAGCCGAGCACCCTGAAACCTACATTAATCCTATCTAGCTTTAGGTGTGTATCTGACGTGCTTGGCTGTTGAGTTGCCTGGGGTGGGAGGAAAGAGAGAGAAAGGGAGGGAGAGAAACAACAATTTCTTCTCTGCAATACGTGTCGCATGCTCCCGCAGGTATTAGTTTTCTTCCCTGTAGAGGAAACTGCACACAGAGGTACCTAAGGCCGGGCAGGGTGAATTTTCACCCGAGCATACAATATTTTCTATACAACCCCACCCAACTCTCTCCAAAGGAGAAAGGACCTTTCTGTGAAAGAACCAGGAAAGCCACATGAGAACTGACAGCATAAAACCACGGAAAGGAGCCTGCCTTGGAGTGAAAACCAGCTACAAAGTGCTTTGACTAAAAGTAACCTTGAATTTTACAGTACTGAAACAGTAAAACTTTTACATGGGATAGAGCACACTGTTGATTGTCGAGCCACCAATATGAAGAGTCACACCCATGCTGAGGAGCAACACGACCCCTTTGGCAAGCCAGACAACCAGCTGATGCCACATTTGAGTGCAGAGAGGGTAAGTCAGTGTGCTGAACACCAGGATGCTGAAATAAAGACTTACCTCGTCACTTGGCTGCTGTCACTTCCTTTGTTTGAGCCTGAGTTGCTTCTGCTGGCTAAAGAAGCCCCATAATTCTGACGGGTGTTCGCAGGACTCGGCTGGGTTTTGCTCAGTGTTGACAAAGGGGCCTTTTCACGGGAAGCAGGTGGGCTGGGTCTGGACTTGTTGGATAAGGATCCATTATTCTGACCATGAAGGCCACAACTGGAGGAGAACCAACATGGTTAAAGCATACTGGATTATCTTTATCACACAACTCATTATGTGTCTTATTTCACGCACAAAGCTGTCTAAACACTAAAACAGGTAGATAACTGTGAGTGGCCGGGAAGAAAGTCCTGAAGTCATCAGCCACTGCACACTCTTTCACTGACTGTGGGGCTCTCAGTCTGAATTATGTGATCTAGGGAAACGTTGGCCATTTTCACGTTTCTCTGTGGATAGCACGGTTCCCACTGACTCCACCAGATCATCCACATTCCCTGAACCTCTGACTCCATTAAGCAATGAGAGGACTGCAGCCTGGGCTAGGGCCAAAAGAACCACGCTTCAGCCTTCCCTGGCCAGACCGGCAGAGGGATGCCTGCTCATGGAGGTTTGCTCTAAGACTGCTTTCATGCTCCTTGGCAAGCAGCCTGAGGGATCACAGTGTGTGATGAAAACAGATTTGTTTGAGCCACTGTTCCTTTCTCTCTTTGGCATAGAGGGTGCTTCAGCTGCCACTGTCAACTATTCATAGAATCATAGAAGAGAATCATAGAATCATTAAGGTTGGAAAAGACCCCTAGGATCATCAAGTCCAACTGTCAACCCAACATCACCAAGTCTCCTAAACCATGCCCTGAGGTGCCACATCTACACATCTTTTAAGTACCTCCAGGAATGGCGACTCTAACCACCTCCCTGGGCAGCCTGGTCCAATGCCTGACCATTCATTTGCTTAGATATAGTTCAAAGCCTACGGTGAGCAGGCTGAAATAGTATTAAAATAGACAAAGAAAACCACAGATTTTTTTCTTCCTTCCTTCCTTCCTTCCTTCCTTCCTTCCTTCCTTCCTTCCTTCCTTCCAGTTTCCCTCATACGTATCTACCTTTCTTTTCCCACTCTTTATTAAATAACCTGACTGTCGACTGTGGGCTTGAAAGCAACTGCTATCTGTGCTGCTGGCAACTGCCAAAGGACTGAGGTGCTCTGAGCACAGCTTCCCAGGGTGGGTTCCTCGCTTGCTCGCTTGGTTTGTCTTCCTGCACTGCTACACTGCTACCTACATCCTCTCATGGACTTTGTTCTTCTCAACTGTAATGAAAGGGCTGGTTTCAGAAAAGAAAAAGGCAAATCCAGCCAACCAAAGAGGCCTGAACATAAAAATTTAAATACCACAGCACTATGAAGCAAGAACTCTTCTCAAGATTCCCTAACTTGGTTTCGTCCCCCCTCTGAAAATGGAACAGTTTATAAGGAAAGTGGCTGCTGCAAACCTTCATCACACTGCTGTGGTTTGGGTGATTTTATAATTATTTTACAATGAAGTGCGGGACTGTGGTTTGTGACAACACTGAGATTTTTCAGAGGAAGTTGAGTCAAACAGTTAAAAGAGAACATATCGCAAAGGAGACCTCTCCTTCCACTTCGTACAGTACAGCATCAACTCTTGGGTGAGGCAGAATTCACATAGACTGTGCATAATGCAGCAATGCCATTGAAGGAGCATTATTACAGAGGACTTCTGTCTAATTAAGTGGGTCAGGATGCTCTAATTTGAAGTTACATTTAAATGCACAGAAATACATGCAATGATACAGAATCTTACTGCAAGTAAGGTGATTTTAGGGCTTCATATTATACTTAGTATTTTTCACACACACACACGCACCTCCGGCCAGTACCTTTACTGGTTAGATTTAATCTAGAGAGTGCTTAGGTAATGTTTATTTTTCTAATGAACAGTCTCATGACACAGATAGGAAACTGCTCATTAAGCATCATTCTGACAATCTCTGTGCGCTGGGGCACACTCCGACCTCAGAGACATCTGTGTGACTTAAGCCTAGAGGTATCCCACTGCCAGTCCCGGCCTGCCTGCCAGCACTTCCACAAAGGGCAGGAAACCCGTCCTGTCAATCTGAACTCTTTCCACCTACTCCAAAAAATGTAACCAGCAGGGATTTTGTGGGTGGAGCACAATGTGCGCTGCTCCACCCAAATGTCCTCATCCTCGCATTCACAAGCTCTCTGGATTTGCACTTCACAAATGATAGGGAGAAATCTTACAGAAATCTTTCTTGAAAGATTTGTTTAGATAGATAACTCATTTTTTTATATTTTTTTTTTTTTTTGCATATAGTTTTAGTTACAGAAAGGTTGGGCAAGGGTGTTGAATACAAAAGCATCAAAGGCAATATTGTCTACTTCTTCCTACAAAAAATAAGGTCATGACCTGGAAAGGCACATGCCAAGCTGACAGTTTATTACAAAGAGAAAACAGTGATAAGACCAAAAGGTTAAGGTTAACTTCTTAGAGGTACTGCTGTTAAGCAACATATACCCAGTTGCCTCCTCCTCCACTCCAGCTGAAGTCTCTTCTGTCTTACCTGAGGGTATCTCCCATACTTGTTATGAACAAACAACACAAAAATACCTGTCGGCTGATCTGGCCTATTGACATGTTTTGGTCTCAAAAAATATAGCTTTTTTTTCCCCTTTCTCATATTACAGTTCTCATCAGTGTAAGTGCTGCCCAAGAGCATAGTGTTAGCCAAATTGTTTCAAAACTCACACTAGTGCTATTTTATGTATTAGCTGCAAGGCCTTACATAGTAGTCTATCTCTGCACTAGCAACTCTCTCACTCTTCAGGAAAAATGGCTTTGCTTACTTGTGAGAAAAAGACCTTTTGCTTCCAGCAGCCGACACATGGGCTTCAGGCACTGAGGTACAGCCTGTGTTGCTTGAAGAGCTAAAATTGGTTTTAATCCCTGGAAAAGAAAAGGGACGAGTAAAAACACAGTGGAAATCATAACTCAAAGGCTGTTTTAAAAATCACGATGAACAACAAGCATCATCCCTTTGCCCATCCTGTGTGAATTTTAGCAGTTGCATGAATTTTCCAACAACCCTGATGTCAAGCACGTGATTTGTTCTGGATTTGCAACATTTCTTCAGAAGTGGCACTTAAACAAGAGCAGAGAAAAACCATTTGGACACAAACCCCTCACACTAAAGAAGCCCTTTTAGGACACGGCTAGGAACATTTGTTGTGACCACCTGTTTGCTTTCTTACAGCCGTCAATACAAGAATCAGGCTGCTCACGTGGCTCCTGCAGCAGCACACAACTGTAACTGTAGATTTCGCTTGCTTTAAACCATAGGAAAACACTACGCGCTGGGGGAAAAGCCGCTTCCATTTTGGTCTCTGAGACGATGTACACATACATGCATATGTACATATACATGTGTATAGGCTAATAGGGTATATGCGTCTGCGTATGTACACACATATGCAGGTTCTCGTGGCACACAGAAGGACAGTAAAGCAGTTCTAATAGCCTTAAATCAGTCCAATAATCACGCGCGGCTCTCAAGTGCTTCTGGGGTGTTAAGCCATCTACCTGATTTCTGACTTTCTATGGATCACAGCTTTTATTTCCCAAGCCCTGGCATGTACAGGGAAAACCGCTTTCATTTTGCTACAATCAGTAGTAGGCAGAGCCACTAAGAAAGTCTTATCACCTGGAAAAATACCCACCCTAAAGTTAGGATTTTTTTCAGTCTGTCACTCAAATGGCAGATGTCCAAAGCCATACCTGGGCCTTACACTGCAAAGCCACAATATTGTACGATGACTTTAATCTGAGGGAATGGAAATAACTTTCCAACAGCCTTTAAACAGCTGGTCAGGGGGAGCATCTCTCACCTGAGAATTTCTGGGCGCCGTCTCACGCACAGACACCCCCAGCCAGCAGCTGCAGACTTACCATGAACCCCATTTTTGCTATATTTTCCATGATGCATCTGCAGATACCATCATCCCCCACTGGGGTGGATAAACCTTCAGCTGCACAGTCGTTCTTAAATCCTTTGCAGAACTGATGGTGATGTGCACGTCTTGTACCCCAGTTGACTACTTTTGTTGCTGTGACAATGTGATTGCGAAAGCTCACACATCTAAGTCCCAGAACAACCCACCTCAGCAGCATTAACCATGAAAGAGGCTGCCGTTTCTCAAAAACCATTTCTTTTGTCTGAACTGGCTATAACACTTGTTTTGCCCTGATCTGAGACTCCCCTGACTAAGAGGAGTGTCTTACCCACCATTTCCCACAAAGGATACCACATATTCAGTCATCATGAATTTCTCATTTGAAATTCATTCATACATATATTTCCATGCTGCAGCCACTCAGTGTCACAGTGCTGGCAGGCAAGACAACTTGGCACCATGCTCTGACGGAAACGCTCATGCCACACGTAATGGCATCCAACACTGAGAGGCCCGTCACTCTGGCCCCAGCCCACCTTGCAGCAGGCTACAAGCAGCAGCACACCCACTCCCTAGGAGCAGAGCTGTGCACCGCTCTGTGCAACGGGAAGAACAACACAGCGATGGCCAACAAAGTGCTGCAACGTTTTCCAGGATTGCTTCTTGCCTGCAAGACACTGGAGTGAAATAGTGCAGTATCAAGTGCTGTCCCTGCACTTTATTGCTCAGTGGGCAACGGCACTGAGCTAAGAGAGTGCTGCAAACAGCATCATGCTTTCTGCACTGCCTTTTAGCCTCCTTGCTGCCCTGACAGCACCACTACAGTCACCTAGCTCTAGCTGACATGGAGGGGAGAGGGGAGCCTGCAACCCCACGACTGCATGCTGTGCTGCCCACGATGAGGAGCGCAGGCAGTGCCAGCTGGCACAACCCAGGCAGAGGCAGAAAAGGCAGTGACGGTACGTCAGACGTGTGTGCACATCTGCCCCATGGGTTGGAGGACCACTGCTTAGGGAGCTAACACCGTCCTGCCACAGCACTGCAATTGGCTGGGCAAGGTAGAACAGCTTAGGTATACTTGGTCTGCCAGGACAGTATGCAACCCCATCACATACGTACCTATGTCTATGGAGCCAGTATATACATTTCTTACACAGAGCCACACAACAACCGTACATGCATGCCTGGAGTATAGCATCCCAGTCTGCTATTTATAGCCATTACAGATGGTTGGATACCTTGTGGCATGGTCTTCTGGCCTCAAAAGTCAAATTTTGCTTGCACTTGAGCATGTAATATTTTTCCTTCTATAAGAATAAAGCTCAAACTTTCCTGTGTGCATTTGATTGTCCATGTGCTATCTAAATGGTAAGGTTACAACATAGAAAAAAGGAAGAAGTGTAAGTAATATCTGTGACAGGAACACTGACAGCTGAGCAGAACTGGATTCCTAAAACTCAGGATGCATCTGAGTTTAGTAAATCTCTTAAGCTAATTTAGTCTTTTGGTGTAAGTCTTTCTTATTTGCAACTTCACCACTCTTTCACAGCTGCCAAAGTATAGAAACCACAGAACTACCTATCTTCTGACTCCATAAACATGACCTCTTAATATATATCTATGTGTGTGTATATATAGATATAGAAATCATTCTTGATGCTAGGTTTGCATATAGTCACCCAGTGAAACAGAGCTGTAAATGAAACAGCGCTGACAGAGACAGCTTGTCCTCAGAATGTAAAGCACTTCAATTTGCTGAGCTTCTGTGCCTTCAAAAGCATCCTGTTACACAGCAAAGAGACGAAAACACAAAAACAGGCCTGAATTTCCCACAGCTCCCCTGCCTCCATCAGGAGACCCTGCCTAACCCCTGCACCCAACACACCTGAGAAAAGTAAGTTCTACAATCTAGAGTTTTGGGCAAAGTTGGGCAACCTCTGCCTAGTTGCTCTATCAGATGCTGGGTTTTATTTTCTGTTCATAATTGTGGTTTATTTATTGGAACAGGGACTGGGCATGCATTTCCCCCTTCTTCCAGGCTCTTCCTAATCTCGGAATCATAACGACAGGTGAGGACCAAAAGAGATTGAAGGCATCTAAAACACAGCTTCCCCAGGATTTATATAGCTACGTACGTAAAAGCAAGCAAATGTTCAAAATGCCACCACTATCTGCAAAGACCTGCTTAGTTGTTTATGGCTGAGTTTAAAAAAGGGGGACAAATATTTTGATAGTTTTATTATTTTAATTTAACTAATTCTTAATTAAAAATAAATCCTTTCCATTTTTAATTTTTAAAATTTTATCTTTTAAAAATATAATTAAATATTCTAATTTAATTAAACAAATTTAAAATTTATTGAATTAAATTAAGTACATTAATTAAAGCATTAAAATATCTCTAAGCATTCTAAATATTTTAGATTGAAGATTGTCTTTGTTCAGTCTGAGAGAAAGGTTTTCTTTAATGTTTTGATTTGGCAGCAAACCCCAAATCAATTCTTTGCATAACTCCGCTTTGAACATAAGAAAATGGCAGACAAAAAAAAAAGAGGGGATGTAGAGGAAAACAGAAAAGGAAATAATCTATCCATTCTCAGAAAACAGTTCAAACAGTTCAAATCCCAGGATTCTCTTTAAAAAGGCGGGGTTCCAAAAAACGTCAACAACAATGATGACAGGATTACAGGGCACTGTTTATGAAGGAAGATTAAGGGAATACAATTTGTGTATTCTAATCAGTCTGGCAACACTCTACCATGGGGAGGAGGAATACAGCTGGAAAACTGTAAAGAAAACCATTTAACAGCAACACAGGATTCTGGCTATGATGCATGTTATGTCATGAAAAATTACTTTAAATAAAAACTGATGTTTGGTGGAAGTGCTCATAGTAGAATGTAGCTGGAGTATGTTCAGAATATTTTAAGCAGGGCATCAGAAAACTATTTTCAACACTGGCATAAATAATACAGATTGTAAATTACAAGCAGAGCACCAAGAAAAAAAAAAAATCTCCTAAGAGAACATCTATAATGGCCTTTCCATAGGCACAGTATTTCCTTCCATACAGGTGAAGCGGGCTGAAAACCACGGAAAACAGCCAGAAAGAGCAGAACATTTGCTGCAGTAGATACACAAATTGCAAAGCCTGTTCCAGCTTGACCTCACACATATTTTAAAACAAATACTTAAGAGCGTGCAGTGTGTATAGCATCGGTTTCTCTATTTGACTCATATTCCATAACGAATGAGCAGAAGAGAGAAAAAAGCTTCTTAAATATAAAAAAGACTTTTTTTTTTTTTACTAAAGATCACTGCTCTGGCCATCTTCCATACCTGCCTCAACTCTGACCTCTAAACCTCAGTGCCCTTCTTACGCCAGGAGCTCAGCCATCTTTTCCCGATGGAGGAGGAGCATGTCCCCACAGTCCCCAGGAGACCTGCATCTCTATCAAAAGGCATTTGGCACTAAAAGGTGAATTGGCTGGCACAGGTCTCACCTTGTCCAACAGCCCAGCGGCTGAGGCGCTCCCTGCAAAAGTCCCATATCTGCATCCCCTACTTACTCAGATTTGCAGTTGGAGCCGTGGCTTTCTCACGGACCACGCGCAAGGCTGAGCTTGAGGTTGCAGGCATCCTGAGGCGAGAATCTCCCTTTAACAGTTGGCGTCCCACTTTCAGGAGATCTGGAGTGGTATCAGGACAATTAATGGGCCAGAGAGAGAGAGAGAGAGAGAGAGAGAAGAGTTATGGTGTGCCTGCTGGGTACTTGGCTTCAAACCCCCAATAAAAGAGTAACTAGATTATACAAAGTGGAAGAGCTTCCCTGGGAGCAGACTCCCTGCATCCCCTCAGCCTGCTCAGCAGCCTGCTACTAGGGCACTCGTCTCCTTTGTGCTCAAGTCCAGCCTCCAAAAGAGGCAAACAGATCTAAGTAGAAGTTTCTTTTCCCTTTACTGAACTAAGTAACAGGCATCTCCTTTTAATGTTCTTTTCCTTTGTGAGGAAGGACGTAAGCACCTAAGTGCGCAAGATTTGTGCCCGAGACCCTGAATTGTAGGTGGCCTGTGCCACCAGCCCAGAGCTGAGCAGATCATTGCTTAGGACAGATGGGATTCAGGCTTTCGCCTTTTACTTGCCCATTCCTCCTTTGTAACTTGCTGGCTTCTTTTCGGGATCCTCTATTATCTCTGTGATGTCTGGGTGCCTGCTGCAGCCCGAGAGTCTTCTGAACAAAAGGAGATATATGTCTTGAGGGGCCTCAGCCCAACCACGTCCCTACTAAGCAACATCAACAATAATTTTTTAGAAAGGGTGGATCATACAATCTGTGACATTTTTCTAGAACACTTTAATTTAACAGGAACTTGCAGATTTGGGTTCAAAAATACAAAACACTTGAAAGCCAAAATAGTCTTTGTAGGTGCTACTTTGTTTATTCTTCTTTGAAAGAAATACGTGGCCCTTTGAATATGTTATCCACACCAATTCAACTCAATTTGTTGAAATTCAAACTCTAAATCTAAAACATATAAAAATCCTAAATAAAAAACCATAGCGCTATGCTAATAATTTTTCAAAGATGCTTTTTCAGCATCTTTTGCTCAAAATATTTGTCTTCCAATTATATTCCGTTCTTATCTCTTGGAAGTTACACAGCACTTTTTTCACTTCAGTGCAGTTCAGTTAGCTTATACCCTAAAAATTCTTCGCTCCTGCTAACAAAATTCACGGTGCAACGGGAGATACAGGCTGTCCATGTGCAATGCTAGCTGCCTTGGGCAGCGGTCCTCAGAAACAGGACAAACGGACAGTGCCCAAGCCTATCAGGGATGAACAGGAGAGGAAAAGGCATCTAATTAGACTTACTTGAAGATCCAAGTGTGATCTTCAAACACAAACTTTCTTCCGCAAATGAATGTCTAAGACTGGGTTTCCTTTCTGTTAAACAAAACAAAACAAAACAAAACAAAACAAACATAAAAAAAAAAAAAAAAAAAAAAAAAAAAGAAAAAGAAAAGAGACAGAAACCGTACTTGGCTTCAGTAAAGGCTAACAGCAGAGCTGCCATAGACCTGATGAGGAACACAGGAGACCGGGGTGGGATTCATCTGACTAAGCATGGATGTCTCTAATGTAGACACCCATGTCTGAGCCAGCCTCGGTCCCATATTTAGGCAACCGAGAGTTCGTCAATATAACCAGTGAGTTCAAGGTACTCCCTCACCCCCGAAACAGCTCCCACAACGGCCAGGAGAGAAACGGCAGATTCACCTGTTAAAGCTGTTCCACTTCTGATCAGCAATGGGACCAGTCACTGGGGCAGACAAGGGGGGCGCCCCCCCATCTGCAGCCCACAGCTCCTGAAGGTTGTCCAAGGAGACCCGTAGATTCGGTTTTCACCTCTCCTGAATCACAAATACCGAGGGATTTACCCCAGGCAGAGGAGCCCCAGCGGGATCCGCCGCCTGCGCTGGGTCCGTTGACCCAACTGGCAGGGACCGGTCAAAAACTGCCACGGGGGGGACCCAGGCGTTCCGATGCACGCGGAGGGGGCTGGGCTATGCAAATGAGGGCACCCCCAGCAGCCGCTTCCCCCCTGCTGCCAGCCGCCAGGCCTCACAGCACCAACTGCTACAACACACCAAGCCTTCACAGGGTGACGCCTCTCTGTGCTCAACTCCGGGATGCAAGCTTCGAGGTTAGCGCGGGCTTCAGCCTGGGCACGGCATCCTCGCTCACGGAGGGTGACATGTGCGCGCTCATTTCCCTCTGAAAGAGTTAAAAATAACATTAGAAACCCTCAAGCTGACACAACAACATCTTCAACTCGTTTAAACTAGGCACAGGAGATGTTTCTGTGATCCGAGTTTTTAAGAACAAAAATACATGCTTTTTTGAGCCTGCAGCCGTTTTAATGCTGACTCTACTCCAGCAGTGCTTATTGAGAATGAAATCCATGTGCAGAGAAAGTAAGGATCTCCCTTAGCTGCCCGTGTCTGGGTACCTATTGGTGCTCAGTTAATATCTGGAAGTGTCTTAGACTGGAACCATTTTTGTGTAGTAATGGAGGGCTGTGTTCCGTTAAGTAACAGGGAAGACTATATCCTGTGACCTTTTCTCTGGTGGCTTGGTATGTATGTGCAGCAGTTGAAATAAGCCCAATATGGCTTCCTGGAGACCAAAGCGTTCTGGAAGACAGTGCTGAGCAGTAGGCTACTAGTGCCTGCAAAGTTCCTGTAGTCTCTTTCTTCCCCACTCCCCAGCAGATTCTGGGCTGAGATGCACCCAGATTTTCCAGGCAGTGATCAACCTAGTGGACGATAAACTGGATTTTCCTTTAAACTGGATTTTCAGTTAATTGAAGTTAGTTAGAACTTGGTTGCTTCTGCAAATTGTAGATACCTATCTGCACCTTTAGACTTTCTAAATGCCAACAAATTTATTTTTTTTCCCAACAGGAACAGTGAAGCTAAATGCTCTTTGGCTGAATAAGCAGCACTGTATAAAATGTCTCGTGTGTGAAGATGTTTTTTGTACATTTATAATCGTGTTGAAGTAAAAGAATAGTATGAAGTCGTTCTTCTAACAGTTATTCAGTAGGTCTACAGTAAGTAAAACCACGCTGGAATAAGAAGGTCTGCTAACAGTGTGCTAACAGTGCTTATAATTAGTGTTCTGTTAACCAATGAGTTGGGTTTTCCCGGGCATAAATTGTGTTAGGAATGCAAAGCAAGGCTGACATCAGGAATGAATACTTCCCTGGTTTAAACAGCTTGCATCATTCCATCCAAACTCCGCTCAAATTCTTGCTTTGGAACCCAGAAAGAATGAGTCACATGTGGCTGTAGTTCATCATAGGTGCCTCTTTATGGAGAAACGAAACCTCTTCTGAGCCTGAAAGGTCGTAGCTTTATGTTGAATACGCGTAGGAAGTTTGGAATAGAGATCAATGTTTGGAATAATGACCAAGTAAAAGAGCAGTGAAAGGGTAATCACTTTGTGGTTGTATTTATTGCTTGTATTTATTTTTCAGTGACTTCAGTTCCTCTGTCTGAGGTAATGTGAAGGTCTCCTCTCATCTGGATGCTACTGAAGTCCAATAAAATCACTCAGCCAGCGGAGTGCATGGAAACCACCTCTCTGTGCAGAGGAGTTGTGTGTTGTGCAGTTTATAGGGCGGGGCAGAAACATGATCTGCTGTGACTGTCCTCACTTCACAATTGCAAATGAATAGCAGCACTGCTTAACGCCTCATGTGGCTTTTTGGAATACCGCTGCCTTTACATGCAGGCTAGCGCGCATATACCGTCTTCCTTTCTGCATCGGTTCAGAGGTACAGGGAACATACAAAAATCTGCTACTGTAAAGTGGCAAACATTATTACTCTGCATATGCTAGACTGACAGCACTGTCACCTATCTGGCCTTCTGGTGGAATGTACAACAGTGGGTCATCACCTCAAAAACACCCTTGGGAATTCCGTTAACTTGGGAGGTAGATCCTGATGCAAATTACTAATTTCATTCTTCCATGACAGACAGCAGAGCAGCTTAACAGAGCACAGGGAAACTTCTGGCCATTAATAATCAATGAAGGGAAACCGTGAAGGTACTGAATAAGTGCAGTCCCTCTCCTGTCCTGCCCAGTCCAAAGATAATATGAAGCCTTTGTACCTCAAATACTTCTAAGTTTTGTGTGTCCAGTTTGTCCATAGTTGGCATCTACCAGACACGGCTGCATCCAGTGATGACAGCTTTTAATTCTCTGCATTTTACACACTGATGTGGATGCGCACGGGTAGTTTAGGCATGTTGAAAGTTAACTCCTTTCGGCCTTGTCAATGAGAATTCTTGATTCTCTTTTAATAAGCACATCTTTATTCTTACCGAATCTGTGTTAAATTTCACCTTTTCAAACTAATGAAGCTTCACTTTTATTTTTAAGTCCTCTTGCAAGCAGCTTGACAGATTTTTCTAATCTAATAAACTGAATGCGAAGCCGGAGCGACCTCCTAACATCATTCTGTTACTACTTATGCAATCGAGGAGAGAGCTGCAACGTGGCACTTGGAGTATGGATCCAGTTGTTGCCCCAGCGCCACTCAGTGATGTGTTCTAGCTGAAGTGGGGAATAAAACAAGTGGATTTGGGGGTTACTTTTTTCCTTTGCTCTAGTCAGCCATGTATTTGTTGAAATTAGAAACCTATTTCTGTCGACAGATTCTCTGAGCTAGCAGGTAATGATGTCTGGGGTTTTATAGCAGTGATAAGAAATAATGCTAAAAGGATATACAACCGTAGACTTTAATTTTTTTTTCCTTAAAGGCTATTGTTTCTATCTGTACTGAGCAATAGAATACAACACAGATGCTGAATACATGAAAAGGAACATTAGAAGTTGTCATCTCATCTGATCATGAAGAAAATGTTTGTAGTACTTGCATTACCAAGAGGATAGCTTCTGATGCCTCTGCTGAGGGGAAGGAGGGACACAAGCCAATGTCCTAGGCAAGTCAAATTGTTTTGGTCTGATTTTGAAAAAGACAGGTAGTATTGTTACTTGAAGCATTAGATTTGTCTAAATAGCTCTGGGCCTTACAACTGTCCTACGTTCTCCCTGACACACTGAATCCTTGAGAACTGAGTGGCTTTTAGATTGTAAAATATTTGGGCAAATTATGAATTATAACCCATTTCTGACAGGAACTTAAAGTATGCTGAAAATTGGACTCGTGTTCTTTAGCAGTTCACATTTTCTTTAATTGCAGACAACAACAGATAGCAGAAAGGGGAAAAAAAAAAAGAGAAGCAGCGCAGCAACGAAAGAAAATGGGGGAAGAAGCCCAAAGGCTAATGAAAGAAGAAGAAAACAAAACTGATGTAGAAGCGTCCAGACACAAACCAGGCATCAGTGGCACAGTGCCAAGGAAAAAGAGAACTTCAGCTCTACAACATACATATTGGTATTGATTTAAGTATTTCTAGGGCTTCAGCATTTCTAGGACTCCAACCGTTTGGTTTCAGGGCATTCTTCAGGGCATCTTGGAAGGCAGGGTTCTCTCAGAATATCTTCAAAGACTAGTAGGTGGTTATTAAAGGAGAAAAAAAGCCCACAGAAAATCATGCCTTGATGGAATGAAGTTTCCTGCAATAGTCCTATTCCAGCACCCTTCTTTGCAGCAAAAGTGATTGAGCAAGGATGTTGATTGAGAGACATCCTTAATGAATAGTTCAAGCCTAGAGAAAAGAATGGAAATACCTAAGAGTGTGGTAAATCTCCTGTATTGTCTATGCTTACCCGAAACATGTAATTAAACAGTTTTAAAGAACCCTTTGCTTCCTGCCTGATCGAGAATGTCTGCTTTTGCCTTTCCATAAAGGTATTTATAAATGTTTCACATTTTTCCATGGGAGATAATATTGACGCGTGCAGAAGAAAATTACTTGTTAAAGGTGACCTACGACTCTCAACGTACTCCTGGTAGAGTACGCTCTGGTAGAGCACAAGTTACAGCTGAACACAAAAGTGGATTTCTTGTCACTTTGTCACTTGCAGCCCCTGTGCTACCATGCCCCTTTACAACACTACAGTGGTTAACAGCAGGGGCATCGCTACACAGCAGTGGTGCGTGCTGCTCCTTTCTTATGAAGGCTAATGTTGTGAACGTAGGGGAGCAATTCAATCGCTTACTTGTATTGGTAAATTTGTATTTCTAGCAGAAATTCTTCTACTTCCTACATTAAGGGGGAAAAAAAGTCTCACGCTGTATACTTGTTGCATAGGTAGTACAACTGAAAAAAAGGTGTCCTCCTGTGAATACACCTAAGTGTGAAAATTCTCAGTTCAGTTAACAGCACTTCTCAGGTTCCATTTTTGTACACTTACTGTATGTATTTACAGTGGGATTCCACTCAGAAAAGCGTGCAAGGTAAATAGGCAGTAGAAGACAACAGTAGTTTAATGAAGAAGAAAAGTTAATGTCTGCTGGAGGGAAAGGTGTGTGGGAGGAGGAGGGTCCATGTGGTCATTATGTGCAGCTCAGAACTTCAGTGAATACCTCCTGCATCTTCTGCTGTGCGGATGCTATTATCCCTGAATTCATGGGCTGTCTTGTGGCAGATGAGCGAGGACAGCAAATTCTGTGCCTGAGACGGGTTCCCTGTGTATCCAGGGTCCTGTGAAGTTGTGACAGAACGGGAAGGGGCGGGGGGACTAGATCACCTCTGCCTCGAAAAATAGAATTTTTAACTAAGTTGTAAGACACAAGTTCTGCTTAAAAGAGAAGTACTTGAGAAAGTAAAGACAGTAAGACTTACTCTGAATGGCCTTTGTCATGGAGAAAAGTTTAAAAAAATATTTAGTATGCTTGTCATGCTGCTTAAAATCTTGCACAGACCAACTGATTTGACAGCAATTTTTAGACATTAAAGAAGTCATTGAGAAATGTGAAATTTTAAAACACCTTTTAGAAAGCAACAATATGCACTTTTGTGTGTATCTTCTGCGCAAGGGTTCTGGCTGGAGTAGAATCGATGACTACAGCCTGTCCGGACTGAACAGCAGTATGGCAAGCAAATCTGCTCCTAGTACACACCTCTAAAGTATCTGATGGTGGATTGGAGATAAGAAGAAAGTCTGTGAATAAGCTTTAATAGCAATCCGCGTCTGTCCTTTCAACCACACTGATGAAGCAAGGAGGCACATGTCATAATTCTTTCCCTATTGCTGACACAGGGCAGGGAAACCTAATACCTGTTGCCTAGTTTAGGTTGGAAGCGACATCGCATCTTTCTAAAAAAATTAGTTTAGTGCTTACTATTGCTATTTCTGAGACAATGTAAAATAGGTGCAAATAGATGTTATTTATTAAAAATAAGAAAACATTGGCTAGTTAAGAAGTTAGAAACAAAGCCGCTGACTGCGTCATGAGAATGCTCGTGTGTTTTTGAGCCTTCAGCCGTTTTAAAAACGATTAGGTGCTGCCACCTCCTGCACATCAGCCCTCCTGCGTTGCTTTGCCCTCTCCTGCTGCGTACTCACACTGTTTTGCTGTTCTTCCCTCCATTTCCCTGCCTGTACTTGAGCACAACTGCTCTAGGTATTGCTCCCATCTACTCTACCAAGTCCTGACATAATGCCAGAAAGGGTACAGTGCTCTCGCAGGTAGTAGTCTGTATGTCAAAACAGCATGCATTGGTTTCATATGTTTTCCTGCGCTATAGTTGCTTGTGTTTGCAATGTCCCATGTTCATTTGTCTGAAGGGTTTTGGAGGAAAATGCTCCCCTGTTCTGCTCATGTAGGACATAAATAAAACAGTGCTTCAATTTTAGCGCATTTCTAGTGGTTGGGATTTAGGTGAGGTGGTTGATTTGGGGGGGGGAAAGAAGGCAAAATGAGGAAGTGATCAGAAGTGAAGAACAGCCTTGTGAGTGGGTGGACCTAAGTAAGCATGCAGGTGAATCTCTGGTGAGGCGGTGGGCAGTGCCTGTGCCTGGGTGTTTTCAGCAGCTGAGAGGCATGTTGGGTACCTCTTCAGCTGAATATTAAAGAAAGGCTTCTTTGAGCCTGGATTAGAAAGAGAAATGCATAATGGGATTATCAATAGGTGTTGCTTCAACCAGGGAAGGAGCCGACTTGGTTCCTATGCTACCCTGTAAGCATGAATTCAAGCAGCCCCCTGCTACCTGACCCTTAACCTATGCCCTGCTTGTCCTCCCCACCTGCACACTTTGAGGCAAGACTTCCCAGTGTGGTATGAACAATTTCTCAACTCAGAAAAAGGAGGAGGTTTTATTGAACTCTTTGGAGGCTAATGGTCCTCCCCTAGCTGCTCCATACAGCACCAGCAGGATCCAGGTGAATCATGACTAAGAGTAAAGCCAAATATTACATGGGGAAAAATCAAGATGG
The DNA here is from genome assembly GCF_963921805.1 of Phalacrocorax carbo. Lineage (NCBI taxonomy): Eukaryota > Metazoa > Chordata > Aves > Suliformes > Phalacrocoracidae > Phalacrocorax > Phalacrocorax carbo. The sequence goes on along the minus strand of NC_087515.1, from coordinate 37,517,603 downwards.
TACATTTGTCACAACAACTGGGATATCCTCTGTGGATCAGGGAGCAAAGGCCAGTCCCACAAAGTCTGGGACTGGAGCATTTATCGTGGTACTTCAGGCCTCTTCTTACAAAGGGTACCTTGAGCTGTCTACATGCTTGCAGGATGGAGGAGGAAAGGTGGCAGCTTGGAAGCGAGCTGTATTTCGGGTAGAGATCAGAGCACGGACTTCTATCAGGAATGTGGTGGGAACTCTCTTGCTGAGCATAGGTAAATAACTTATGAGAGTTGAGCGGACAGAAGATTTTTAAGGGCAAGAAGCAATTTTGACGTTATTCTGGTGTTAGCGCCTTGTGTCTTAAACATGGACCATGTCCAAAACATGGTTTGAAATGAGTTCAGCCTATTGACATTTTAAATGTAAGTGTAGGTTCATACTGCTTTGTTGCCTGCTTGCTGCAAAAGACACCCACGTAGTCACAGGTGAATCTCTCTCCTAGAACTGAAGATCTAAACTAGTCCTCTAAACTAGGCTCCATTTCACCACCACTCACAGCAAAGATCACTTAAACAATAGTGGCTGTTAAAGAGAAACCCAAAATTGTGATAAAGATGGTAAAATCACATATAAAATATTGCGCTCTCAGCCTTGAACAGACATGCTTTGAAGTAGCAATAAGGCATGTTGTGTCATGTGTTCTAGTCCCATCCCCTCCACCCCCCAACCTATTAATTTTGGCCCTTGTGCCCAGGTACTTAAAAGAAAAGCTTTTGAAAGTGACTTTGCAGCAACTATGTATTGCAGTAGTGTCATAAGGCAAGTCAAGTGGCCTGCAGGAACCCAGCAAGGTAGGTGAGCATGGAAGAGGGTGTTGCTGGCAGAGGAAGCAAGACGCTCTCATCTTCTCATCTTTGTGAACTCTTGGAGCCTGTGTTACATCAACATGCCTGTTCGATTTCTCTTCCTTAGTGAAATGCTTAATGAACACTAGGGAATCTGTTGCAAACACAAGTAATTCAGAACCCAGGCATTACAAGGATGCAAAAGGTCTCTGAATTGCCTCTGTAAGCATTGGTGCATATCACCCTCTTGAGTGTTGCAAATGCTCCCCACATGCTGGCCAACTGTTCCTCCTTCCTTGTGGCTAATTCTTCCCCAAAGCGGCAGGGCAGTGCATGGCGTTGTCTGGCTTCACTAGGCTTCTTCTGCTCTGGGTTGCACAGAGAAATATTACACTTGCTTTGCTGGAGGGGAGAACAGGAAGCCAGTGAGGTTTAACCGGCCAGAGGTGTTGTTGAAAGGTTGGGTGGAGTCAGGCAAACACCGCTATGTCGTCTGTTGGTTGGCATTGCCCTCCTCTGAACTATGCACGGATTTCAAGTTTTGGACAGGAAGAATTTGTGGTTTGATGGTCACAGTGGCATCTCGGTGGGCACACTGAGACTGCATGGCTCTCAGATTAATTAAACAAGGTATTCTGGACTTCTGTTACATGCCGGGAAGGCTGACACTCTCCTGGCAGCACAGAAATGAGCAGTTACAAGCTTCTGGAAGATTGCATTGAATTAAAGATTAGGCACTTGCATTTGTTAACTCAGCATGGGTGCAGTCATGCAGGTGGCATGTGTGTCCACAGACCAACTGGAGCCTTTTTCTCTGCCTGAGTGCTTATGCTTGGAGCTGTAATGAAGTTTTTCTCAGCAGAATTCTGTTCTTTGGGTCCTGATGGTTCCTTATGCCCTGATACAGTGCCTCCGCCAGCTCTGCCTGTGGCCAACAGCTCAGCTGAGACCGGCTATTTTATATGGCTTTGCTACAATAAAACACTCACACATTTACCATTTCTAACAGGCTTCATTGAACTTGTGATTATAAAGGTAATTTACAATAAAACAATTAAATAAACAATAAGCTAAAGCACAATACATTTCAAAGGGCTCATATGACTACAACATTCCAACACATTAAAACTTTAAAACAACATTAACACTCAAATTGTACCTACACCTATACTTATCTTTCTAACACGTTTCAAGACTCTCAACAAAGTACCTTTTTGGTTACAGTCCCTGTAAACACACAAGACCAGTGAAACACTCAAGCAATTGTACAACTGAGAAGAACACTACACAAGACAGGAACAAACAATGTGCTGGAAACTGCCTGGGGAATAGGGGGTTGACCTCTAAATTGAACTGACTCTTTGGACAACGAATGGATAACACTAGCATGCTCTCTGGAATACATGTGTGACATCCTTAGCGGGAACAAGTCTCCGTGTCACTCAACACTGTAATTTCACAAAAGTTTTAGGTTAGTGCCGCCTAAAGAAATAGCCCACCTTTCTCTGGCCGTTTGCTCCCGTGCACGTCTCACGCTACTCTTGAGCCAGTGCAAAGTGCTGGTATATTTGCCCAGTGAACCAGCCAGGGAAACTCATTGAGCTTAACAAACAACAAATTAACATTCAGCAAACAAACATGAAAGAGAACTCACTGTATTCTCCTTGATCTCCCTGGTCATGTTCACTGTGCAGATATGTTGGCACCAGAAAGACACCAGCGCGGTGGGGTGCGGGGGTGGGGAACATGGTGACTGGGAGCAGGAGGACTATTTCTGTAGGCAGCAGTACTCTCAGAAAACACCAGTTACAAACATCCTGTAGAAAGGCTTTACCTTTTCCATTCTGAAACAAGTAACATGTTTTCAAACCGATTTATAGGGCAAATCAAATAGTCAAGAGCAAAACGGTGGACTAGGACAGAACTGCAAAACAACGCTCCAGTACTGTAAATGAGATCTGTTCCTGCTCCATGAGTACTGAAAGCCCGCATGATAGTTGGTACAACAGGGGCTGCTACAGCCAGATCGCTGGCGAGTCTGCTGCTCCAGTATGTCTTCTTTATTCCTGTCTGAGAAATAGTATTGACGTACCCAAAGACTTCATCATCGTGAGGTTCTGTAAAATCAAGTTCTTTCACAAAATGGTTTTCATTAACTCCGTGCTCCACCTTCCTGCATGGAGGTGTCACAGGAGACAAAAGGATGGTAGAGTTTGGCTCACCTGGAGTTAAGTCCACTACGATACCAGAATCACTGAGGCTTTCAAGAGAAATTGACCCAATTCCTTCAGGGAAGAAGGCGGGCTTAGAGGACAGGCATCTTGAGCTCTGAGCTCTGAACATGTTTTGAATGAACTGCTCCCCTTCTAGGCTATATGGCACCACATCAGTCTGGATGGTCTGCTCCACCATCATGTTTCTGACTTTCTCCTCCTCCTCCTGGGACAAAGTTAGTTTCTCACCCAGAACATTTTCAAGCATCTCTTGATTCACAATAGAATTGGAGGGAGCTGAATCACTCAACTCAGAGGTTGTGGTGGTCAAACTCTCTTCAAATAAATCAGTCCCGTTAGCTGTGTCCTCATGAAGAAACAGCCCACTACCTGCCAGCTCCTCCAGAGCTTGGTCCTCTGTGGTGGGGCTGTCTGGCATCGTGGTACACAACGGCTTCCCCTCAGAGTCACATGTGTACTCTGGGCGCTGCTCATCTCTCACAGAGCTCTTCAGGGCCATCTCCATGCTCGACACCAAAGATTCCAGTTTCTTGTGTTCAATGCTTACGTCTAGGAAGTATTTCTGAAATTTTTTGTCTTTCTCAGCCAAGCTCTTCTTCATGCTCTCAATACCTTGCTTGAGTTCTTTAATTTCCCTCCTTGCTTCCAAGAGGCTCAGCTCCATCTCCACATGATTACACTCGTCTTCGATCCAGTCTTCCTTCATACGTTCCACCTGAGCTTTGAGCTTTTCGATTTCTCTTTCCCTGGAGCAAAATAAAAATATCGTAACACTTCTGGTGACTGCCTAGTTGAAGAGTCAACGTGAGGCTCCACCTCACTGGGGTGGCTATGCTGCAAAGATGCTCCAAGGAAGAAGCAAATTCCTCCATGCATCATTTGCTGCCACCTCTGAGAGAACTGGCAGAGATGTCAGCTGGCTGCCAAGACGCACTGGCTGATTCCTAGCTGGAGTCACCAACCTGGCCACACAGCCAGCAGCCTTGTGGGCTATGCTGTGATCCTGGACACTTGGAGGTGAAAGTGGTGGCCTCTGGGTTAGGTCCAACCAGTACAGCGCTTGACATCTCACCTACTGCCTCACCCTGGAGGAAATGACAAACAGCTGCCTGGATGTGTCCCCTGTGCCTGCCAGCAGCTCGTCACGTATAGCCAGAGCCAAAAGTGGCCTCAGACAGCAGGATGGCTCAGGGCTGCAGGCACCTGGCTTGCTTTGCACCCGGCTTGCTTTGCACCCCCCCAGCCCAGCATGGATCCAGAGGCTTCTGCCCTCACTTGCAAGCAAGTGGGGAGAAGGGCCCCCTGCGTGAGATCCAGCCCTCACAGGTACAGATGTCGGGCCACCCAAAGCAGGACCAAGGGGTCCCTGGGACTCTACCTGGGGGCTCCATTCAAACAACCCTTTGTGCCCGCTTGGGTTGTGTGTGCTGGAAAGCCAGTTCTCAGAGCACAGCTTTAGTAAAAGAGAGAACATCTGTTGCTGTGTAATGTACATTGTTGCTTCTTCGCTTAGCATCCATACAAAGTGCTACTGCAAAAAAGTCCATATCTAAGCAACAAAACCACAAGCGGGCACACTAGTTTGTGTCAGAGCTTTTCTTTCAGTAGGGGAAAAGGGGGACATTTGTCGTCGTATTTTCTGAGCGAGGTGGAACTTTTTTATGTATAAAAGGTCTCAGTGCTAAAGTAGGCTGGTGAAGAACTATCCTTTAAAAGTCTTCTATCGGGAAAGTTCAAAAAAAGGGAAAAAGAGACAGCCATATTTGTAACGGAAGTGCACGGTACATATTCACTGAGCACACAATGAAACCTTAAATACCTGAAAACAACCTAATCAGCCCGATCATATTTCCAATCTCTTAATGAAAACTTTACATGGTCAAGAAAAGAGTAAAAATGATCAGGACTCCCATCCCTTAATGCTCCTGAATAAATCTTGTCCAGTCTTATTTCTGAAGTGAAATATACCTTTCTGTAACTTTGCACTCGGATTCCTTCAGCTTTTTTTTCAAATGCCGTATTGTAACTTCTTTCTGCTGCAGAGGAGTCAAATACCGCTCCGGATTTTCTGGCTTAGTGCTGCAGTTGTGACCACAAGAAATAGATTTCCCTGATCGCCTGAAAAGAAAAAAACCATCACACCATCACATAACATCACTCCTACAGTTCTTCAGTCCTGGCAAAAAGGAACACATCCCATAGACTGATATGGCGCTTGGCTCATTTTGGGCTCCTCAGTGTCCACACAAGTGACTCCCTCTGGCAAATCAAAGTACTTGAGAAAAGGGCTGATTTGTGGCTATAGTACAAAATTTACTATTTATCATACTTGTTTTCAGTGCCATTGCCTCAAATGAGACATTTAACTTTAAAACACCTAGCCATCTCCTCACCCAAAACGGTGCCCAAGAGCAGGCAGCTGGGCCATTGGCAAGGGCACCCAGCTGCAGACACAGCCAGCTAAGGAAGCGTACAGACTGAGTTCAGCTCCACATGTGAGTTAAGAAGCCGAGCACCCTGAAACCTACATTAATCCTATCTAGCTTTAGGTGTGTATCTGACGTGCTTGGCTGTTGAGTTGCCTGGGGTGGGAGGAAAGAGAGAGAAAGGGAGGGAGAGAAACAACAATTTCTTCTCTGCAATACATGTCGCATGCTCCCGCAGGTATTAGTTTTCTTCCCTGTAGAGGAAACTGCACACAGAGGTACCTAAGGCCGGGCAGGGTGAATTTTCACCCGAGCATACAATATTTTCTATACAACCCCACCCAACTCTCTCCAAAGGAGAAAGGACCTTTCTGTGAAAGAACCAGGAAAGCCACATGAGAACTGACAGCATGAAACCACGGAAAGGAGCCTGCCTTGGAGTGAAAACCAGCTACAAAGTGCTTTGACTAAAAGTAACCTTGAATTTTACAGTACTGAAACAGTAAAACTTTTACATGGGATAGAGCACACTGTTGATTGTCGAGCCACCAATATGAAGAGTCACACCCATGCTGAGGAGCAACACGACCCCTTTGGCAAGCCAGACAACCAGCTGATGCCACATTTGAGTGCAGAGAGGGTAAGTCAGTGTGCTGAACACCAGGATGCTGAAATAAAGACTTACCTCGTCACTTGGCTGCTGTCACTTCCTTTGTTTGAGCCTGAGTTGCTTCTGCTGGCTAAAGAAGCCCCATAATTCTGACGGGTGTTCGCAGGACTCGGCTGGGTTTTGCTCAGTGTTGACAAAGGGGCCTTTTCACGGGAAGCAGGTGGGCTGGGTCTGGACTTGTTGGATAAGGATCCATTATTCTGACCATGAAGGCCACAACTGGAGGAGAACCAACATGGTTAAAGCATACTGGATTATCTTTATCACACAACTCATTATGTGTCTTATTTCACGCACAAAGCTGTCTAAACACTAAAACAGGTAGATAACTGTGAGTGGCCGGGAAGAAAGTCCTGAAGTCATCAGCCACTGCACACTCTTTCACTGACTGTGGGGCTCTCAGTCTGAATTATGTGATCTAGGGAAACGTTGGCCATTTTCACGTTTCTCTGTGGATAGCACGGTTCCCACTGACTCCACCAGATCATCCACATTCCCTGAACCTCTGACTCCATTAAGCAATGAGAGGACTGCAGCCTGGGCTAGGGCCAAAAGAACCACGCTTCAGCCTTCCCTGGCCAGACCGGCAGAGGGATGCCTGCTCATGGAGGTTTGCTCTAAGACTGCTTTCATGCTCCTTGGCAAGCAGCCTGAGGGATCACAGTGTGTGATGAAAACAGATTTGTTTGAGCCACTGTTCCTTTCTCTCTTTGGCATAGAGGGTGCTTCAGCTGCCACTGTCAACTATTCATAGAATCATAGAAGAGAATCATAGAATCATTAAGGTTGGAAAAGACCCCTAGGATCATCAAGTCCAACCGTCAACCCAACATCACCAAGTCTCCTAAACCATGCCCTGAGGTGCCACATCTACACATCTTTTAAGTACCTCCAGGAATGGCGACTCTAACCACCTCCCTGGGCAGCCTGGTCCAATGCCTGACCATTCATTTGCTTAGATATAGTTCAAAGCCTACGGTGAGCAGGCTGAAATAGTATTAAAATAGACAAAGAAAACCACAGATTTTTTCCTTCCTTCCTTCCTTCCTTCCTTCCTTCCTTCCTTCCTTCCTTCCTTCCTTCCTTCCTTCCTTCCTTCCTTCCTTCCTTCCTTCCTTCCTTCCTTCCTTCCTTCCTTCCTTCCTTCCTTCCTTCCTTCCTTCCTTCCAGTTTCCCTCATACGTATCTACCTTTCTTTTCCCACTCTTTATTAAATAACCTGACTGTCGACTGTGGGCTTGAAAGCAACTGCTATCTGTGCTGCTGGCAACTGCCAAAGGACTGAGGTGCTCTGAGCACAGCTTCCCAAGGTGGGTTCCTCGCTTGCTCGCTTGGTTTGTCTTCCTGCCCTGCTACACTGCTACCTACATCCTCTCATGGAATTTGTTCTTCTCAACTGTAATGAAAGGGCTGGTTTCAGAAAAGAAAAAGGCAAATCCAGCCAACCAAAGAGGCCTGAACATAAAAATTTAAATACCACAGCACTATGAAGCAAGAACTCTTCTCAAGATTCCCTAACTTGGTTTCGTCCCCCCTCTGAAAATGGAACAGTTTATAAGGAAAGTGGCTGCTGCAAACCTTCATCACACTGCTGTGGTTTGGGTGATTTTATAATTATTTTACAATGAAGTGCGGGACTGTGGTTTGTGACAACACTGAGATTTTTCAGAGGAAGTTGAGTCAAACAGTTAAAAGAGAACATATCGCAAAGGAGACCTCTCCTTCCACTTCGTACAGTACAGCATCAACTCTTGGGTGAGGCAGAATTCACATAGACTGTGCATAATGCAGCAATGCAATTGAAGGAGCATTATTACAGAGGACTTCTGTCTAATTAAGTGGGTCAGGATGCTCTAATTTGAAGTTACATTTAAATGCACAGAAATACATGCAATGGTACAGAATCTTTCTGCAAGTAAGGTGATTTTAGGGCTTCATATGATACTTAGTATTTTTCACACACACACACGCACCGGCCAGTACCTTTACTGGTTAGATTTAATCTAGAGAGTGCTTAGGTAATGTTTATTTTTCTAATGAACAGTCTCATGACACAGATAGGAAACTGCTCATTAAGCATCATTCTGACAATCTCTGTGCGCTGGGGCACACTCCGACCTCAGAGACATCTGTGTGACTTAAGCCTAGAGGTATCCCACTGCCAGTCCCGGCCTGCCTGCCAGCACTTCCACAAAGGGCAGGAAACCCGTCCTGTCAATCTGAACTCTTTCCACCTACTCCAAAAAATGTAACCAGCAGGGATTTTGTGGGTGGAGCACAATGTGCGCTGCTCCACCCAAATGTCCTCATCCTCGCATTCACAAGCTCTCTGGATTTGCACTTCACAAATGACAGGGAGAAATCTTACAGAAATCTTTCTTGAAAGATTTGTTTAGATAGATAACTCATTTTTTTATATTTTTTTTTTTTGCATATAGTTTTAGTTACAGAAAGGTTGGGCAAGGGTGTTGAATACAAAAGCATCAAAGGCAATATTGTCTACTTCTTCCTACAAAAAATAAGGTCATGACCTGGAAAGGCACATGCCAAGCTGACAGTTTATTACAAAGAGAAAACAGTGATAAGACCAAAAGGTTAAGGTTAACTTCTTAGAGGTACTGCTGTTAAGCAACATATACCCAGTTGCCTCCTCCTCCACTCCAGCTGAAGTCTCTTCTGTCTTACCTGAGGGTATCTCCCATACTTGTTATGAACAAACAACACAAAAATACCTGTCGGCTGATCTGGCCTATTGACATGTTTTGGTCTCAAAAAATATAGCTTTTTTTTCCCCTTTCTCATATTACAGTTCTCATCAGTGTAAGTGCTGCCCAAGAGCATAGTGTTAGCCCAATTGTTTCAAAACTCACACTAGTGCTATTTTATGTATTAGCTGCAAGGCCTTACATAGTAGTCTATCTCTGCACTAGCAACTCTCTCACTCTTCAGGAAAAATGGCTTTGCTTACTTGTGAGAAAAAGACCTTTTGCTTCCAGCAGCCGACACATGGGCTTCAGGCACTGAGGTACAGCCTGTGTTGCTTGAAGAGCTAAAATTGGTTTTAATCCCTGGAAAAGAAAAGGGACGAGTAAAAACACAGTGGAAATCATAACTCAAAGGCTGTTTTAAAAATCACGATGAACAACAAGCATCATCCCTTTGCCCATCCTGTGTGAATTTTAGCAGTTGCATGAATTTTCCAACAACCCTGATGTCAAGCACGTGATTTGTTCTGGATTTGCAACATTTCTTCAGAAGTGGCACTTAAACAAGAGCAGAGAAAAACCATTTGGACACAAACCCCTCACACTAAAGAAGCCCTTTTAGGACACGGCTAGGAACATTTGTTGTGACCACCTGTTTGCTTTCTTACAGCCGTCAATACAAGAATCAGGCTGCTCACGTGGCTCCTGCAGCAGCACACAACTGTAACTGTAGATTTCGCTTGCTTTAAACCATAGGAAAACACTACGCGCTGGGGGAAAAGCCGCTTCCATTTTGGTCTCTGAGACGATGTACACATACATGCATATGTACATATACATGTGTATAGGCTAATAGGGTATATGCGTCTGCGTATGTACACACATATGCAGGTTCTCGTGGCACACAGAAGGACAGTAAAGCAGTTCTAATAGCCTTAAATCAGTCCAATAATCACGCGCGGCTCTCAAGTGCTTCTGGGGTGTTAAGCCATCTACCTGATTTCTGACTTTCTATGGATCACAGCTTTTATTTCCCAAGCCCTGGCATGTACAGGGAAAACCGCTTTCATTTTGCTACAATCAGTAGTAGGCAGAGCCACTAAGAAAGTCTTATCACCTGGAAAAATACCCACCCTAAAGTTAGGATTTTTTTCAGTCTGTCACTCAAATGGCAGATGTCCAAAGCCATACCTGGGCCTTACACTGCAAAGCCACAATATTGTACGATGACTTTAATCTGAGGGAATGGAAATAACTTTCCAACAGCCTTTAAACAGCTGGTCAGGGGGAGCATCTCTCACCTGAGAATTTCTGGGCGCCGTCTCACGCACAGACACCCCCAGCCAGCAGCTGCAGACTTACCATGAACCCCATTTTTGCTATATTTTCCATGATGCATCTGCAGATACCATCATCCCCCACTGGGGTGGATAAACCTTCAGCTGCACAGTCGTTCTTAAATCCTTTGCAGAACTGATGGTGATGTGCACGTCTTGTACCCCAGTTGACTACTTTTGTTGCTGTGACAATGTGATTGCGAAAGCTCACACATCTAAGTCCCAGAACAACCCACCTAAGTAGCATTAACCATGAAAGAGGCTGCCGTTTCTCAAAAACCATTTCTTTTGTCTGAACTGGCTATAACACTTGTTTTGCCCTGATCTGAGACTCCCCTGACTAAGAGGAGTGTCTTACCCACCATTTCCCACAAAGGATACCACATATTCAGTCATCATGAATTTCTCATTTGAAATTCATTCATACATATATTTCCATGCTGCAGCCACTCAGTGTCACAGTGCTGGCAGGCAAGACAACTTGGCACCATGCTCTGACGGAAACGCTCATGCCACACGTAATGGCATCCAACACTGAGAGGCCCGTCACTCTGGCCCCAGCCCACCTTGCAGCAGGCTACAAGCAGCAGCACACCCACTCCCTAGGAGCAGAGCTGTGCACCGCTCTGTGCAACGGGAAGAACAACACAGCGATGGCCAACAAAGTGCTGCAACGTTTTCCAGGATTGCTTCTTGCCTGCAAGACACTGGAGTGAAATAGTGCAGTATCAAGTGCTGTCCCTGCACTTTATTGCTCAGTGGGCAACGGCACTGAGCTAAGAGAGTGCTGCAAACAGCATCATGCTTTCTGCACTGCCTTTTAGCCTCCTTGCTGCCCTGACAGCACCACTACAGTCACCTAGCTCTAGCTGACATGGAGGGGAGAGGGGAGCCTGCAACCCCACGACTGCATGCTGTGCTGCCCACGATGAGGAGCGCAGGCAGTGCCAGCTGGCACAACCCAGGCAGAGGCAGAAAAGGCAGTGACGGTACGTCAGACGTGTGTGCACATCTGCCCCATGGGTTGGAGGACCACTGCTTAGGGAGCTAACACCGTCCTGCCACAGCACTGCAATTGGCTGGGCAAGGTAGAACAGCTTAGGTATACTTGGTCTGCCAGGACAGTATGCAACCACATCACATACGTACCTATGTCTATGGAGCCAGTATATACATTTCTTACACAGAGCCACACAACAACCGTACATGCATGCCTGGAGTATAGCATCCCAGTCTGCTATTTATAGCCATTACAGATGGTTGGATACCTTGTGGCATGGTCTTCTGGCCTCAAAAGTCAAATTCTGCTTGCACTTGAGCATGTAATATTTTTCCTTCTATAAGAATAAAGCTCAAACTTTCCTGTGTGCATTTGATTGTCCATGTGCTATCTAAATGGTAAGGTTACAACATAGAAAAAAGGAAGAAGTGTAAGTAATATCTGTGACAGGAACACTGACGGCTGAGCAGAACTGGATTCCTAAAACTCAGGATGCATCTGAGTTTAGTAAATCTTTTAAGCTAATTTAGTCTTTTGGTGTAAGTCTTTCTTATTTGCAACTTCACCACTCTTTCATAGCTGCCAAAGTATAGAAACCACAGAACTACCTATCTTCTGACTCCATAAACATGACCTCTTAATATATATCTATGTGTGTGTATATATAGATATAAAAATCATTCTTGATGCTAGGTTTGCATATAGTCACCCAGTGAAACAGAGCTGTAAATGAAACAGCGCTGACAGAGACAGCTTGTCCTCAGAATGTAAAGCACTTCAATTTGCTGAGCTTCTGTGCCTTCAAAAGCATCCTGTTACACAGCAAAGAGACGAAAACACAAAAAAATATAAGTTCACCACTCCAGTGCAGCTGATGGAGGAATAAGTAGCGTGCTGTCCCTGTAGATAGCTTTATTTAGAGACCCCAAGGGAAGAGAGGGGGCCTGACTGCATAAGAACTTCCAGCAAAGCCATTAGAAACAGCTGGAAAAGTAGAGATAATTCAGTTGTAATGCCCTTTATTGAAAGAATCTGTATTTTTAAAAGACTAAGTTTAATTTATCTTAAAACTTTTAACTCACAGCTACATCTCCACTTTCAATCTTTAACAGCATAAGCAGTAATATTTCCAGGAAACATTAATGCCACTTCTTTTCTATTTAATACGGGGTTGTTCCTGCAAGATTGTTTTTGTACACCACAAGCAATCTAGGAAAGAACACCAGACTGCTCACATGCACGAACAAATGTAAGAAAAAGAAGCTGCACAGAAGTGATGAAGTCTTGCTTCAGCATTTCCGGCTTTTCTTCAGATAACACCCTTTAAAAAATGACCCATGTTGAGGGCAAAGGCTGCCAGCAGGGAATGCACTCAATTCACAGTGTCAAGCTCAGCTGGCAGCGTGTTTTTGTTCCAGTCCCTGGCCTTTGACTTACTATGCGATTTACTATTACTATACATGAGACTCTTGCCTTGCACTTTGCTATAAATTTCACATCCAACAGTAACTGCGTAAATGCAGATATAATCCTGGGAGCAAGGATCAGGACTCTCCTCCACGTAGACTGCTCTATTCTTTGTGTGACAGAGAAGCTGCTCCCATGTGCTCTGCCGCTGCCCGTGTCCGACAGATACCCTCTACTACCCCGAGGTCTAAAGCCAGTGGAGGAAGCTGATGATGCTCTGTAGGTTGCAGTGGTTCAGAACTCTTGTGAGAGGTGTGGATTTGAACTCCTTTGGTCTAAGGAGGGCACTGAACTCAGATCTTTTCCCTGACCTCTACTTGCGCAGCTGCCACACAGAACAGGGTGGGTGGTAGCACCAGTGCTGGCCATAGTTCAAAGCAATGAAACGTGCTGGTTGCTGGCACTCACAGAGGTGGTCTGGCTCTGGTACAGAGGTTCAGAGTGAATGTGAGGCACGTGCATGGGCGCAAGCAGGGTACAAGTAGGTGGCCAAATCTGGGAGACGGGCACGCCTCTCTGGCCTCTCCTGTGGACTGGTAGAGGTGCGTTCCTGCCTGGCATGCTCTCTGCTGTGAATCTTGGATTGTAGTACCTAACCACCCCCTCTTATTGTATATGCAGTTTAGTCATCAAGCGCAGACTTGCAAGTTGTGCTCCCAGAATGACAGTGAGAACCTGAGCACAGCAATGCCTGGCATCAGCATCCCCTCCCCTATCCCACTGCGCTGGCCAAAGAAGCTATCACTTATCACTCTTGGGTGGACATCTACCTGACTGCTTGCCTGTGCCCTCTCCTCAGACAGATCTGTTAATCACGTTGCAGCTGATTGCACAGCGCAGTAACAGCTGATAAATTGGCAGCTGGCAAACATGCAGTCAGAGAAGACGTGGAGCAAAACTTTCAGTGTGGGTGACCATCAACTGTTCAAACCTGCTGGGTGAGGAGACTTCCAGCTCAATGCCAGGCAGAAGACTTTGGGGAAGAACTTCAACGCAGATCCTGCTTCCCTGCATTTAGATCTAAACTTGATTTTACTTGACCCCCTCAATTCATACTGCTGGTTGTGTGATCTGAACTAATTATGCATCTTGATTTTTGCTCATCTACTTCACCTACTTTTCTTACTTTGGAAGAAAGTTTGTTATCAAATAATCAAAATTTATCTCATTAAGCAGTTTTCCAATCTCATCTAAATACTATAGCTTTGGTAGTAATCTGAGCTGCATTCATGCAAAGTATAAGCACTGCAGATCTCCAAATAAATACGGAATGTGGCTTGTGTATGCCGTGAAACCACAGTCAGTCAAGCTCATCTCTAAAAACAGTCACTACAAACTAATTACTGAGATTGGCTGAGAGCCATCATGTAGACTCTGCATATCACTGTATCCTGAGCCAGCATTTTTCTTCATTGTTTTTAATTCATGGATTTGCAGAGCAGCCACGAGCAGATGTTGGAACAGACAAAGAGCATTACAAGGTGGGGTTTTTTTCCTGCTTTATATACCTTACAGAGATTCTTCGTACGGAAATTAGCCTGACCTAATTCTTTTTTGTGATTCTATATGCAGTTTGAGCTCTTCTAACACCACTTTAGAACAGCTGCCAGCAATTTTCCCTTCTCATCCTGAAATGACCTTTGCTGGGGGAACACATGTTCACGGAGAAGACAACAGTCTGGACAACTTATCTTTCTGTTCAAACCAAAAGGCTCTTTCGATCAGAGATGGAAGGATGCTACTTTGCTACTCCAACCTCATTAGAAACATTGAGACTGGAGGTTCAAGAAATACCAATAGATGTATAACATGATACTCAACTTGTATATGACAGTTTTGGAAAAACCTCTGTGATGTGTAAATCCACCTACGGACAAGTCTTTAATAAGGAAGCATGTGGTGTCACCTCAGGAGTTTTCTCATATACCTGGCAGTACTACCCGGTCTGCTTGAATAGAAATGAATAGGCTGGTCAGAAGTACTTTTAGAAGCTGGAAAACATCATCTTTGGCAGGGATGACTTAACAGGACACAGAAAGGGAGTGAACTCCGTCATAGACTAGGTCAACATGCCAGCCGTCCCGTTATGTTGGTGGCAGAAGTTTAACAAAGGGCTTTCAGAGGCCTCTTCAACACATCTCCTAAATCTGGTTCCAATGCACAAGGAGGAGAGAGGCTGGCTGGTGCACAGCAACAAACCCCGCAGGCATGCATTCGCAGCAGCAAATGCTGCAGGTATGTGTCCACAGCATATATGCAAACGCATGAAATCACATGCTAAACCTGATTCAGCTGAAAGCTTTTGCACAATCACCCTTAATAGAAGGCACATGGTTTTCATTATAATGTGCATAAAACATTTTAAATCAGTTTTACCTGTTTTCAACAGGGAAGAGAAAACCACCAGAATGAGAAACATATGCGAGAGGTAACTAACTAAGCAGCCCTGCAATCCCAGGATCAAAAGCAAAATTTGTCATAAAGCTAGCCAAACATTTACTGTAACGCACACCTTGAAATTATTACAAAAAAATAATAGAGATCAAGTGCCATCTACTGAAACGAACAGTAAAACCCTACCCAGTATATTGATTGGTTGCCTAAACTATATTTCTATAGTTCTAAAGAAAGACAAGGTGGGTCTCAAAGCAATGAATGTCAAGTTACGACTGCTGTCATTTGCTTGTTTTTCCCCCCAGTAGCACTCTTAGCATTAAGGAACACTAAGGACAGACATGAAGCCTGTGCTTTTTCAGCCTATTAATCCTTGAGGGTTTGCGGTCACACCGTATTCTGCCAACTTTAGCAAACACTCACAGCCTGCCAGGTGCCCAGACTTCGAAAGCCAACAGCTTCCTATTACTTACAGAATTTCAGAAGGGAGGAACAGGCGACCTGTAATGAAATGCCTCAACATGGAAGCAAGACAAGGCTTGTAATCCAAATAAAATACAAAACAAACTCTGCAGAATTTTCATTTCCTTTCAACACAACTTACATAACAGTACACCTAAGATACGGTATTATAAGGTACATCTACTGTTTTGTTACAACACATTAAAAGTAATATATTTCAAGCTCCTTGGGGAAGCGATGTCCACCTTGCAGCGGCTGGAGCAGGATTTATGAAAGGATGCCAGGTCCCCAGCTCCACGGGGGGAATTTTGGAAGTAGCACTCTCCCTATCTGCCACCTCACTTGAGAAATCCCGCTCTCAATCAGCAGAGTGTCTCAGCTATGTGAAAATCTTGTTTCTGGGCATGCCTAGAAGCAGGTCAGCTTTAAAAGCACTGAAGAGCTCGGTGCCTGGCTCCTCTCTAAAGACCAGGGTGGGTGTTTCACACTACACAGAAGACATCAGGGTCCACACAAAAGCAGCCCAAGGAAAGCTCTCTTCTGCTCTCTGCTTTACTGGAGAAAGGATCCACCTGGGATTTGCAGGGCCAGATTTAGCTTTGAACTGGGAGGAGGCTGCACATCATCTCCCCATCACGCCACCTGGGGCACGCACTGCGTCCAGCTGTAAGAACCAGGGGAGGAGATGGGGTTCCTGTCCTCTCAGCTTATCAGGGCCTTCTCCAGCTCCTCCACAGATTCACCCAGTTGAGGGTGCCTGCACGTCTTTGTCACCCATTGCTACAGAGTGGAATCCAAACAGGCCTGAATTTCCCACAGCTCCCCTGCCTCCATCAGGAGACCCTGCCTAACCCCTGCACCCAACACACCTGAGAAAAGTAAGTTCTACAATCTAGAGTTTTGGGCAAAGTTGGGCAACCTCTGCCTAGTTGCTCTATCAGATGCTGGGTTTTATTTTCTGTTCATAATTGTGGTTTATTTATTGGAACAGGGACTGGGCATGCATTTCCCCCTTCTTCCAGGCTCTTCCTAATCTCGGAATCATAACGACAGGTGAGGACCAAAAGAGATTGAAGGCATCTAAAACACAGCTTCCCCAGGATTTATATAGCTAGGTACGTAAAAGCAAGCAAATGTTCAAAATGCCACCGCTATCTGCAAAGACCTGCTTAGTTGTTTATGGCTGAGTTTAAAAAAGGGGGACAAATATTTTGATAGTTTTATTATTTTAATTTAACTAATTCTTAATTAAAAATAAATCCTTTCCATTTTTAATTTTTAAAATTTTATCTTTTAAAAATATAATTAAATATTCTAATTTAATTAAACAAATTTAAAATTTATTGAATTAAATTAAGTACATTAATTAAAGCATTAAAATATCTCTAAGCATTCTAAATGTTTTAGATTGAAGATTGTCTTTGTTCAGTCTGAGAGAAAGGTTTTCTTTAATGTTTTGATTTGGCAGCAAACCCCAAATCAATTCTTTGCATAACTCCACTTTGAACATAAGAAAATGGCAGACAAAAAAAAAAGAGGGGATGTAGAGGAAAACAGAAAAGGAAATAATCTATCCATTCTCAGAAAACAGTTCAAACAGTTCAAATCCCAGGATTCTCTTTAAAAAGGCGGGGTTCCAAAAAAGGTCAACAACAATGATGACAGGATTACAGGGCACTGTTTATGAAGGAAGATTAAGGGAATACAATTTGTGTATTCTAATCAGTCTGGCAACACTCTACCATGGGGAGGAGGAATACAGCTGGAAAACTGTAAAGAAAACCATTTAACAGCAACACAGGATTCTGGCTATGATGCATGTTATGTCATGAAAAATTACTTTAAATAAAAACTGATGTTTGGTGGAAGTGCTCATAGTAGAATGTAGCTGGAGTATGTTCAGAATATTTTAAGCAGGGCATCAGAAAACTATTTTCAACACTGGCATAAATAATACAGATTGTAAATTACAAGCAGAGCACCAAGAAAAGAAAAAAATCTCCTAAGAGAACATCTATAATGGCCTTTCCATAGGCACAGTATTTCCTTCCATACAGGTGAAGCGGGCTGAAAACCACGGAAAACAGCCAGAAAGAGCAGAACATTTGCTGCAGTAGATACACAAATTGCAAAGCCTGTTCCAGCTTGACCTCACACATATTTTAAAACAAATACTTAAGAGCGTGCAGTGTGTATAGCATCGGTTTCTCTTATTTGACTCATATTCCATAACGAATGAGCAGAAGAGAGAAAAAAGCTTCTTAAATATAAAAAAGACTTTTTTTTTTTTTACTAAAGATCACTGCTCTGGCCATCTTCCATACCTGCCTCAACTCTGACCTCTAAACCTCAGTGCCCTTCTTACGCCAGGAGCTCAGCCATCTTTTCCCGATGGAGGAGGAGCATGTCCCCACAGTCCCCAGGAGACCTGCATCTCTATCAAAAGGCATTTGGCACTAAAAGGTGAATTGGCTGGCACAGGTCTCACCTTGTCCAACAGCCCAGCGGCTGAGGCGCTCCCTGCAAAAGTCCCATATCTGCATCCCCTACTTACTCAGATTTGCAGTTGGAGCCGTGGCTTTCTCACGGACCACGCGCAAGGCTGAGCTTGAGGTTGCAGGCATCCTGAGGCGAGAATCTCCCTTTAACAGTTGGCGTCCCACTTTCAGGAGATCTGGAGTGGTATCAGGACAATTAATGGGCCAGAGAGAGAGAGAGAGAGAAGAGTTATGGTGTGCCTGCTGGGTACTTGGCTTCAAACCCCCAATAAAAGAGTAACTAGATTATACAAAGTGGAAGAGCTTCCCTGGGAGCAGACTCCCTGCATCCCCTCAGCCTGCTCAGCAGCCTGCTACTAGGGCACTCGTCTCCTTTGTGCTCAAGTCCAGCCTCCAAAAGAGGCAAACAGATCTAAGTAGAAGTTTCTTTTCCCTTTACTGAACTAAGTAACAGGCATCTCCTTTTAATGTTCTTTTCCTTTGTGAGGAAGGACGTAAGCACCTAAGTGCGCAAGATTTGTGCCCGAGACCCTGAATTGTAGGTGGCCTGTGCCACCAGCCCAGAGCTGAGCAGATCATTGCTTAGGACAGATGGGATTCAGGCTTTCGCCTTTTACTTGCCCATTCCTCCTTTGTAACTTGCTGGCTTCTTTTCGGGATCCTCTATTATCTCTGTGATGTCTGGGTGCCTGCTGCAGCCCGAGAGTCTTCTGAACAAAAGGAGATATATGTCTTGAGGGGCCTCAGCCCAACCACGTCCCTACTAAGCAACATCAACAATAATTTTTTAGAAAGGGTGGATCATACAATCTGTGACATTTTTCTAGAACACTTTAATTTAACAGGAACTTGCAGATTTGGGTTCAAAAATACAAAACACTTGAAAGCCAAAACAGTCTTTGTAGGTGCTACTTTGTTTATTCTTCTTTGAAAGAAATACGTGGCCCTTTGAATATGTTATCCACACCAATTCAACTCAATTTGTTGAAATTCAAACTCTAAATCTAAAACATATAAAAATCCTAAATAAAAAACCATAGCGCTATGCTAATAATTTTTCAAAGATGCTTTTTCAGCATCTTTTGCTCAAAATATTTGTCTTCCAATTATATTCCGTTCTTATCTCTTGGAAGTTACACAGCACTTTTTTCACTTCAGTGCAATTCAGTTAGCTTATACCCTAAAAATTCTTCGCTCCTGCTAACAAAATTCACGGTGCAACGGGAGATACAGGCTGTCCATGTGCAATGCTAGCTGCCTTGGGCAGCGGTCCTCAGAAACAGGACAAACGGACAGTGCCCAAGCCTATCAGGGATGAACAGGAGAGGAAAAGGCATCTAATTAGACTTACTTGAAGATCCAAGTGTGATCTTCAAACACAAACTTTCTTCCGCAAATGAATGTCTAAGACTGGGTTTCCTTTCTGTTAAACAAAACAAAACAAAACAAAACAAAACAAAAAAAAACATAAAAAAAAAAAAAAAACAAAACAAAAAAAAAAAAAAAGAAAAAGAAAAGAGACAGAAACCGTACTTGGCTTCAGTAAAGGCTAACAGCAGAGCTGTCATAGACCTGATGAGGAACACAGGAGATCGGGGTGGGATTCATCTGACTAAGCATGGATGTCTCTAATGTAGACACCCATGTCTGAGCCAGCCTCGGTCCCATATTTAGGCAACCGAGAGTTCGTCAATATAACCAGTGAGTTCAAGGTACTCCCTCACCCCCGAAACAGCTCCCACAACGGCCAGGAGAGAAACGGCAGATTCACCTGTTAAAGCTGTTCCACTTCTGATCAGCAATGGGACCAGTCACTGGGGCAGACAAGGGGGGCGCCCCCCCATCTGCAGCCCACAGCTCCTGAAGGTTGTCCAAGGAGACCCGTAGATTCGGTTTTCACCTCTCCTGAATCACAAATACCGAGGGATTTACCCCAGGCAGAGGAGCCCCAGCGGGATCCGCCGCCTGCGCTGGGTCCGTTGACCCAACTGGCAGGGACCGGTCAAAAACTGCCACGGGGGGGACCCAGGCGTTCCGATGCACGCGGAGGGGGCTGGGCTATGCAAATGAGGGCACCCCCAGCAGCCGCTTCCCCCCTGCTGCCAGCCGCCAGGCCTCACAGCACCAACTGCTACAACACACCAAGCCTTCACAGGGTGACGCCTCTCTGTGCTCAACTCCGGGATGCAAGCTTCGAGGTTAGCGCGGGCTTCAGCCTGGGCACGGCATCCTCGCTCACGGAGGGTGACATGTGCGCGCTCATTTCCCTCTGAAAGAGTTAAAAATAACATTAGAAACCCTCAAGCTGACACAACAACATCTTCAACTCGTTTAAACTAGACACAGGAGATGTTTCTGTGATCCGAGTTTTTAAGAACAAAAATACATGCTTTTTTGAGCCTGCAGCCGTTTTAATGCTGACTCTACTCCAGCAGTGCTTATTGAGAATGAAATCCATGTGCAGAGAAAGTAAGGATCTCCCTTAGCTGCCCGTGTCTGGGTACCTATTGGTGCTCAGTTAATATCTGGAAGTGTCTTAGACTGGAACCATTTTTGTGTAGTAATGGAGGGCTGTGTTCCGTTAAGTAACAGGGAAGACTATATCCTGTGACCTTTTCTCTGGTGGCTTGGTATGTATGTGCAGCAGTTGAAATAAGCCCAATATGGCTTCCTGGAGACCAAAGCGTTCTGGAAGACAGTGCTGAGCAGTAGGCTACTAGTGCCTGCAAAGTTCCTGTAGTCTCTTTCTTCCCCACTCCCCAGCAGATTCTGGGCTGAGATGCACCCAGATTTTCCAGGCAGTGATCAACCTAGTGGACGATAAACTGGATTTTCCTTTAAACTGGATTTTCAGTTAATTGAAGTTAGTTAGAACTTGGTTGCTTCTGCAAATTGTAGATACCTATCTGCACCTTTAGACTTTCTAAATGCCAACAAATTTATTTTTTTTCCCAACAGGAACAGTGAAGCTAAATGCTCTTTGGCTGAATAAGCAGCACTGTATAAAATGTCTCGTGTGTGAAGATGTTTTTTGTACATTTATAATCGTGTTGAAGTGAAAGAATAGTATGAAGTCGTTCTTCTTACAGTTATTCAGTAGGTCTACAGTAAGTAAAACCACGCTGGAATAAGAAGGTCTGCTAACAGTGTGCTATCAGTGCTTATAATTAGTGTTCTGTTAACCAATGAGTTGGGTTTTCCCGGGCATAAATTGTGTTAGGAATGCAAAGCAAGGCTGACATCAGGAATGAATACTTCCCTGGTTTAAACAGCTTGCATCATTCCATCCAAACTCCGCTCAAATTCTTGCTTTGGAACCCAGAAAGAATGAGTCACATGTGGCTGTAGTTCATCATAGGTGCCTCTTTATTGAGAAACGAAACCTCTTCTGAGCCTGAAAGGTCGTAGCTTTATGTTGAATACGCGTAGGAAGTTTGGAATAGAGATCAATGTTTGGAATAATGACCAAGTAAAAGAGCAGTGAAAAGGTAATCACTTTGTGGTTGTATTTATTGCTTGTATTTATTTTTCAGTGACTTCAGTTCCTCTGTCTGAGGTAATGTGAAGGTCTCCTCTCATCTGGATGCTACTGAAGTCCAATAAAATCACTCAGCCAGCGGAGTGCATGGAAACCACCTCTCTGTGCAGAGGAGTTGTGTGTTGTGCAGTTTATAGGGCGGGGCAGAAACATGATCTGCTGTGACTGTCCTCACTTCACAATTGCAAATGAATAGCAGCACTGCTTAACGCCTCATGTGGCTTTTTGGAATACCGCTGCCTTTACATGCAGGCTAGCGCCCATATACCGTCTTCCTTTCTGCATCGGTTCAGAGGTGCAGGGAACATACAAAAATCTGCTACTGTAAAGTGGCAAACATTATTACTCTGCATATGCTAGACTGACAGCACTGTCACCTATCTGGCCTTCTGGTGGAATGTACAACAGTGGGTCATCACCTCAAAAACACCGTTGGGAATTCCGTTAACTTGGGAGGTAGATCCTGATGCAAATTACTAATTTCATTCTTCCATGACAGACAGCAGAGCAGCTTAACAGAGCACAGGGAAACTTCTGGCCATTAATAATCAATGAAGGGAAACCGTGAAGGTACTGAATAAGTGCAGTCCCTCTCCTGTCCTGCCCAGTCCAAAGATAATATGAAGCCTTTGTACCTCAAATACTTCTAAGTTTTGTGTGTCCAGTTTGTCCATAGTTGGCATCTACCAGACACGGCTGCATCCAGTGATGACAGCTTTTAATTCTCTGCATTTTACACACTGATGTGGATGCGCACGGGTAGTTTAGGCATGTTGAAAGTTAACTCCTTTCGGCCTTGTCAATGAGAATTCTTGATTCTCTTTTAATAAGCACATCTTTATTCTTACCGAATCTGTGTTGAATTTCACCTTTTCAAACTAATGAAGCTTCACTTTTATTTTTAAGTCCTCTTGCAAGCAGCTTGACAGATTTTTCTAATCTAATAAACTGAATGCGAAGCCGGAGCGACCTCCTAACATCATTCTGTTACTACTTATGCAATCGAGGAGAGAGCTGCAACGTGGCACTTGGAGTATGGATCCAGTTGTTGCCCCAGCGCCACTCAGTGATGTGTTCTAGCTGAAGTGGGGAATAAAACAAGTGGATTTGGGGGTTACTTTTTTCCTTTGCTCTAGTCAGCCATGTATTTGTTGAAATTAGAAACCTATTTCTGTCGACAGATTCTCTGAGCTAGCAGGTAATGATGTCTGGGGTTTTATAGCAGTGATAAGAAATAATGCTAAAAGGATACACAACCGTAGACTTTAATTTTTTTTTCCTTAAAGGCTATTGTTTCTATCTGTACTGAGCAATAGAATACAACACAGATGCTGAATACATGAAAAGGAACATTAGAAGTTGTCATCTCATCTGATCATGAAGAAAATGTTTGTAGTACTTGCATTACAAAGAGGATAGCTTCTGATGCCTCTGCTGAGGGGAAGGAGGGACACAAGCCAATGTCCTAGGCAAGTCAAATTGTTTTGGTCTGATTTTGAAAAAGACAGGTAGTATTGTTACTTGAAGCATTAGATTTGTCTAAATAGCTCTGGGCCTTACAACTGTCCTACGTTCTCCCTGACACACTGAATCCTTGAGAGCTGAGTGGCTTTTAGATTGTAAAATATTTGGGCAAATTATGAATTATAACCCATTTCTGACAGGAACTTAAAGTATGCTGAAAATTGGACTCGTGTTCTTTAGCAGTTCACATTTTCTTTAATTGCAGACAACAACAGATAGAAGAAAGGGGAAAAAAAAAAAAGAGAAGCAGCGCAGCAACAAAAGAAAATGGGGGAAGAAGCCCAAAGGCTAATGAAAGAAGAAGAAAACAAAACTGATGTAGAAGCGTCCGGACACAAACCAGGCATCAGTGGCACAGTGCCAAGGAAAAAGAGAATTTCAGCTCTACAACATACATATTGGTATTGATTTAAGTACTTCTAGGGCTTCAGCATTTCTAGGACTCCAACCGTTTGGTTTCAGTACATTCTTCAGGGCATCTTGGAAGGCAGGGTTCTCTCAGAATATCTTCAACGACTGGTAGGTGGTTATTAAAGGAGAAAAAAAGCCCACAGAAAATCATGCCTTGATGGAATGAAGTTTCCTGCAATAGTCCTATTCCAGCACCCTTCTTTGCAGCAAAAGTGATTGAGCAAGGATGTTGATTGAGAGACATCCTTAATGAATAGTTCAAGCCTAGAGAAAAGAATGGAAATACCTAAGAGTGTGGTAAATCTCCTGTATTGTCTATGCTTACCCGAAACATGTAATTAAACAGTTTTAAAGAACCCTTTGCTTCCTGCCTGATCGAGAATGTCTGCTTTTGCCTTTCCATAAAGGTATTTATAAATGTTTCGCATTTTTCCATGGGAGATAATATTGACACGTGCAGAAGAAAATTACTTGTTAAAGGTGACCTACGACTCTCAACGTACTCCTGGTAGAGTACGCTCTGGTAGAGCACAAGTTACAGCTGAACACAAAAGTGGATTTCTTGTCACTTTGTCACCTGCAGCCCCTGTGCTACCATGCCCCTTTACAACACTACAGTGGTTAACAGCAGGGGCATCGCTACACAGCAGTGGTGCGTGCTGCTCCTTTCTTATGAAGGCTAATGTTGTGAACGTAGGGGAGCAATTCAATCGCTTACTTGTATTGGTAAATTTGTATTTCTAGCAGAAATTCTTCTACTTCCTACATTAAGGGGGAAAAAAAGTCTCACGCTGTATACTTGTTGCATAGGTAGTACAACTGAAAAAAAGGTGTCCTCCTGTGAATACACCTAAGTGTGAAAATTCTCAGTTCAGTTAACAGCACTTCTCAGGTTCCATTTTTGTACACTTACTGTATGTATTTACAGTGGGATTCCACTCAGAAAAGCGTGCAAGGTAAATAGGCAGTAGAAGACAACAGTAGTTTAATGAAGAAGAAAAGTTAATGTCTGCTGGAGGGAAAGGTGTGTGGGAGGAGGAGGGTCCATGTGGTCATTATGTGCAGCTCAGAACTTCAGTGAATACCTCCTGCATCTTCTGCTGTGCGGATGCTATTATCCCTGAATTCATGGGCTGTCTTGTGGCAGATGAGCGAGGACAGCAAATTCTGTGCCTGAGACGGGTTCCCTGTGTATCCAGGGTCCTGTGAAGTTGTGACAGAACGGGAAGGGGCGGGGGGACTAGATCACCTCTGCCTCGAAAAATAGAATTTTTAACTAAGTTGTAAGACACAAGTTCTGCTTAAAAGAGAAGTACTTGAGAAAGTAAAGACAGTAAGACTTACTCTGAATGGCCTTTGTCATGGAGAAAAGTTTAAAAAAATATTTAGTATGCTTGTCATGCTGCTTAAAATCTTGCACAGACCAACTGATTTGACAGCAATTTTTAGACATTAAAGAAGTCATTGAGAAATGTGAAATTTTAAAACACCTTTTAGAAAGCAACAATATGCACTTTTGTGTGTATCTTCTGCGCAAGGGTTCTGGCTGGAGTAGAATCGATGACTACAGCCTGTCCGGACTGAACAGCAGTATGGCAAGCAAATCTGCTCCTAGTACACACCTCTAAAGTATCTGATGGTGGATTGGAGATAAGAAGAAAGTCTGTGAATAAGCTTTAATAGCAATCCGCGTCTGTCCTTTCAACCACACTGATGAAGCAAGGAGGCACATGTCATAATTCTTTCCCTATTGCTGACACAGGGCAGGGAAACCTAATACCTGTTGCCTAGTTTAGGTTGGAAGCGACATCGCATCTTTCTAAAAAAATTAGTTTAGTGCTTACTATTGCTATTTCTGAGACAATGTAAAATAGGTGCAAATAGATGTTATTTATTAAAAATAAGAAAACATTGGCTAGTTAAGAAGTTAGAAACAAAGCCCCTGACTGCGTCATGAGAATGCTCGTGTGTTTTTGAGCCTTCAGCCGTTTTAAAAACGATTAGGTGCTGCCACCTCCTGCACATCAGCCCTCCTGCGTTGCTTTGCCCTCTCCTGCTGCGTACTCACACTGT
The DNA here is from genome assembly GCF_963921805.1 of Phalacrocorax carbo. NCBI lineage: Eukaryota > Metazoa > Chordata > Aves > Suliformes > Phalacrocoracidae > Phalacrocorax > Phalacrocorax carbo. The sequence continues at coordinate 37,492,043 of NC_087515.1, read as the reverse complement.
TTTGCTGTTCTTCCCTCCATTTCCCTGCCTGTACTTGAGCACAACTGCTCTAGGAATTGCTCCCATCTACTCTACCAAGTCCTGACATAATGCCAGAAAGGGTACAGTGCTCTCGCAGGTAGTAGTCTGTATGTCAAAACAGCATGCATTGGTTTCATATGTTTTCCTGCGCTATAGTTGCTTGTGTTTGCAATGTCCCATGTTCATTTGTCTGAAGGGTTTTGGAGGAAAATGCTCCCCTGTTCTGCTCATGTAGGACATAAATAAAACAGTGCTTCAATTTTAGCGCATTTCTAGCGGTTGGGATTTAGGTGAGGTGGTTGATTTGGGGGGGGGAAAGAAGGCAAAATGAGGAAGTGATCAGAAGTGAAGAACAGCCTTGTGAGTGGGTGGACCTAAGTAAGCATGCAGGTGAATCTCTGGTGAGGCGGTGGGCAGTGCCTGTGCCTGGGTGTTTTCAGCAGCTGAGAGGCATGTTGGGTACCTCTTCAGCTGAATATTAAAGAAAGGCTTCTTTGAGCCTGGATTAGAAAGAGAAATGCATAATGGGATTATCAATAGGTGTTGCTTCAACCAGGGAAGGAGCCGACTTGGTTCCTATGCTACCCTGTAAGCATGAATTCAAGCAGCCCCCTGCTACCTGACCCTTAACCTATGCCCTGCTTGTCCTCCCCACCTGCACACTTTGAGGCAAGACTTCCCAGTGTGGTATGAACAATTTCTCAACTCAGAAAAAGGAGGAGGTTTTATTGAACTCTTTGGAGGCTAATGGTCCTCCCCTAGCTGCTCCATACAGCACCAGCAGGATCCAGGTGAATCATGACTAAGAGTAAAGCCAAATATTAGATGGGGAAAAATCAAGATGGTACATTTGTCACAACAACTGGGATATCCTCTGTGGATCGGGAGCAAAGGCCAGTCCCACAAAGTCTGGGACTGGAGCATTTATCGTGGTACTTCAGGCCTCTTCTTACAAAGGGTACCTTGAGCTGTCTACATGCTTGCAGGATGGAGGAGGAAAGGTGGCAGCTTGGAAGCGAGCTGTATTTCAGGAAGAGATCAGAGCACGGACTTCTATCAGGAATGTGGTGGGAACTCTCTTGCTGAGCGTAGGTAAATAACTTATGAGAGTTGAGCGGACAGAAGATTTTTAAGAGCAAGAAGCAATTTTGACGTTATTCTGGTGTTAGCGCCTTGTGTCTTAAACATGGACCATGTCCAAAACATGGTTTGAAATGAGTTCAGCCTATTGACATTTTAAATGTAAGTGTAGGTTCATACTGCTTTGTTGCCTGCTTGCTGCAAAAGACACCCACGTAGTCACAGGTGAATCTCTCTCCTAGAACTGAAGATCTAAACTAGTCCTCTAAACTAGGCTCCATTTCACCACCACTCACAGCAAAGATCACTTAAACAATAGTGGCTGTTAAAGAGAAACCCAAAATTGTGATAAAGATGGTAAAATCACATATAAAATATTGCGCTCTCAGCCTTGAACAGACATGCTTTGAAGTAGCAATAAGGCATGTTGTGTCATGTGTTCCAGTCCCATCCCCTCCACCCCCCAACCTATTAATTTTGGCCCTTGTGCCCAGGTACTTAAAAGAAAAGCTTTTGAAAGTGACTTTGCAGCAACTATGTATTGCAGTAGTGTCATAAGGCAAGTCAAGTGGCCTGCAGGAACCCAGCAAGGTAGGTGAGCATGGAAGAGGGTGTTGCTGGCAGAGGAAGCAAGACGCTCTCATCTTCTCATCTTTGTGAACTCTTGGAGCCTGTGTTACATCAACATGCCTGTTCGATTTCTCTTCCTTAGTGAAATGCTTAATGAACACTAGGGAATCTGTTGCAAACACAAGTAATTCAGAACCCAGGCATTACAAGGATGCAAAAGGTCTCTGAATTGCCTCTGTAAGCATTGGTGCATATCACCCTCTTGAGTGTTGCAAATGCTCCCCACATGCTGGCCAACTGTTCCTCCTTCCTTGTGGCTAATAACTCCATTCTTCCCCAAAGCGGCAGGGCAGTGCATGGCGTTGTCTGGCTTCACTAGGCTTCTTCTGCTCTGTTACACTTGCTTACACTTATTACACTTGCTTTGCTGGAGGGGAGAACAGGAAGCCAGTGAGGTTTAACCGGCCAGAGGTGTTGTTGAAAGGTTGGGTGGAGTCAGGCAAACACCGCTATGTCGTCTGTTGGTTGGCATTGCCCTCCTCTGAACTATGCACGGATTTCAAGTTTTGGACAGGAAGAATTTGTGGTTTGATGGTCACAGTGGCATCTCGGTGGGCACACTGAGACTGCATGGCTCTCAGATTAATTAAACAAGGTATTCTGGACTTCTGTTACATGCCGGGAAGGCTGACACTCTCCTGGCAGCACAGAAATGAGCAGTTACAAGCTTCTGGAAGATTGCATTGAATTAAAGATTAGGCACTTGCATTTGTTAACTCAGCATGGGTGCAGTCATGCAGGTGGCATGTGTGTCCACAGACCAACTGGAGCCTTTTTCTCTGCCTGAGTGCTTATGCTTGGAGCTGTAATGAAATTTTTCTCAGCAGAATTCTGTTCTTTGGGTCCTGATGGTTCCTTATGCCCTGATACAGTGCCTCCGCCAGCTCTGCCTGTGGCCAACAGCTCAGCTGAGACCGGCTATTTTATATGGCTTTGCTACAATAAAACACTCACACATTTACCATTTCTAACAGGCTTCATTGAACTTGTGATTATAAAGGTAATTTACAATAAAACAATTAAATAAACAATAAGCTAAAGCACAATACATTTCAAAGGGCTCATATGACTACAACATTCCAACACATTAAAACTTTAAAACAACATTAACACTCAAATTGTACCTACACCTATACTTATCTTTCTAACACGTTTCAAGACTCTCAACAAAGTACCTTTTTGGTTACAGTCCCTGTAAACACACAAGACCAGTGAAACACTCGAGCAATTGTACAACTGAGAAGAACACTACACAAGACGGGAACAAACAATGTGCTGGAAACTGCCTGGGGAATAGGGGGTTGACCTCTAAATTGAACTGACTCTTTGGACAACGAACGGATAACACTAGCATGCTCTCTGGAATACATGTGTGACATCCTTAGCGGGAACAAGTCTCCGTGTCACTCAACACTGTAATTTCACAAAAGTTTTAGGTTAGTGCCGCCTAAAGAAATAGCCCACCTTTCTCTGGCCGTTTGCTCCCGTGCACGTCTCACGCTACTCTTGAGCCAGTGCAAAGTGCTGGTATATTTGCCCAGTGAACCAGCCAGGGAAACTCATTGAGCTTAACAAACAACAAATTAACATTCAGCAAACAAACATGAAAGAGAACTCACTGTATTCTCCTTGATCTCCCTGGTCATGTTCACTGTGCAGATATGTTGGCACCAGAAAGACACCAGCGCGGTGGGGTGCGGGGGTGGGGAACATGGTGACTGGGAGCAGGAGGACTATTTCTGTAGGCAGCAGTACTCTCAGAAAACACCAGTTACAAACATCCTGTAGAAAGGCTTTACCTTTTCCATTCTGAAACAAGTAACATGTTTTCAAACCGATTTATAGGGCAAATCAAATAGTCAAGAGCAAAACGGTGGACTAGGACAGAACTGCAAAACAACGCTCCAGTACTGTAAATGAGATCTGTTCCTGCTCCATGAGTACTGAAAGCCCGCATGATAGTTGGTACAACAGGGGCTGCTACAGCCAGATCGCTGGCGAGTCTGCTGCTCCAGTATGTCTTCTTTATTCCTGTCTGAGAAACAGTATTGACGTACCCAAAGACTTCATCATCGTGAGGTTCTGTAAAATCAAGTTCTTTCACAAAATGGTTTTCATTAACTCCGTGCTCCACCTTCCTGCATGGAGGTGTCACAGGAGACAAAAGGATGGTAGAGTTTGGCTCACCTGGAGTTAAGTCCACTACGATACCAGAATCACTGAGGCTTTCAAGAGAAATTGACCCAATTCCTTCAGGGAAGAAGGCGGGCTTAGAGGACAGGCATCTTGAGCTCTGAGCTCTGGACATGTTTTGAATGAACTGCTCCCCTTCTAGGCTATATGGCACCACATCAGTCTGGATGGTCTGCTCCACCATCATGTTTCTGACTTTCTCCTCCTCCTCCTGGGACAAAGTTAGTTTCTCACCCAGAACATTTTCAAGCATCTCTTGATTCACAACAGAATTGGAGGGAGCTGAATCACTCAACTCAGAGGTTGTGGTGGTCAAACTCTCTTCAAATAAATCAGTCCCGTTAGCTGTGTCCTCATGAAGAAACAGCCCACTACCTGCCAGCTCCTCCAGAGCTTGGTCCTCTGTGGTGGGGCTGTCTGGCATCGTGGTACACAACGGCTTCCCCTCAGAGTCACATGTGTACTCTGGGCGCTGCTCATCTCTCACAGAGCTCTTCAGGGCCATCTCCATGCTCGACACCAAAGATTCCAGTTTCTTGTTTTCAATGCTTACTTCTAGGAAGTATTTCTGAAATTTTTTGTCTTTCTCAGCCAAGCTCTTCTTCATGCTCTCAATACCTTGCTTGAGTTCTTTAATTTCCCTCCTTGCTTCCAAGAGGCTCAGCTCCATCTCCACATGATTACACTCGTCTTCGATCCAGTCTTCCTTCATACGTTCCACCTGAGCTTTGAGCTTTTCGATTTCTCTTTCCCTGGAGCAAAATAAAAATATCGTAACACTTCTGGTGACTGCCTAGTTGAAGAGTCAACGTGAGGCTCCACCTCACTGGGGTGGCTATGCTGCAAAGATGCTCCAAGGAAGAAGCAAATTCCTCCATGCATCATTTGCTGCCACCTCTGAGAGAACTGGCAGAGATGTCAGCTGGCTGCCAAGACGCACTGGCTGATTCCTAGCTGGAGTCACCAACCTGGCCACACAGCCAGCAGCCTTGTGGGCTATGCTGTGATCCTGGACACTTGGAGGTGAAAGTGGTGGCCTCTGGGTTAGGTCCAACCAGTACAGCGCTTGACATCTCACCTACTGCCTCACCCTGGAGGAAATGACAAACAGCTGCCTGGATGTGTCCCCTGTGCCTGCCAGCAGCTCGTCACGTATAGCCAGAGCCAACAGAGGCTCATAGATAAATGGAATTTTTAATTGAATAGTGATTGTTAAAATTTACTTTCTTTATACTTCCATTTCTATGAACTCATTAAAAGTGAAATCAAAGTATACAGATGTGAAAAATAGGGCAGGAAAGGCACTATTTTTTTCCTTGTAACTACTTAATTATAGCTCTGGGTGATGCACTATTTAAAGGAAAAACAGTTCTGACAACAGAGAATCGCAGTGACTGGGGCTGGAAGGGACCTCTTGAGACCATCTAGTCCAACCCCCTGCTCAAGGTTTATCTGGAGCCAGCTGCCCAGGACTGGGTGCAGTTGTGTTTTGAGTACCTCCATGGGTGGAGGCTCCACAACTTCTCTGGGCAACCTCTGTCTGACCACTGTCACAGTAAAAGAAGCATTCTCTTGTGTTCATATGGAATTTCATTTTCTTTGATTTCTGCTCATTACCTGTTGTCCAGCAAATGTAGGTACTCTATGTGGTGAAAGCGTCTGAGATTTTCACATTAATTTGAAAAGACTGAAATTTTAATAAAGCCTGAATTCTCAATTAGTGCCCTTCTTGAATGCTATGATTGGGATTTAATGCACAATAAAACCCATTACCAACTATCCCAAATGAATAACATCCTCATGGCTATAAATCTTTCAGAGGTTTAGCAAGACGCAGTGATAATGCATTCCAGGATTAAGTACGGTTCACTATGCAAACAACATAAATTATGAATGACAGCCAAAACTGGTTTGCTACTACTGCAAGAGCTGAAGATGGCTTAGATCCATATAACAATGCCTTAGGCTGTTAGAGAGAAAAAAAAAAAGCTATGTTGTATTTCATATTTCTAAGTACAGAAAAGAAAGATGAAGTAACATTGCTAGAATAGGAGAAAAGCATTGGAGCTTGGGAACAGCCCGAAAAAAGTCCCAGGCTTCATTCTCAGTGTTATCCCACTCTGACATTTCCTGAATTACCTAAATATTTGTGTGAGTGTTACTTCCGAGATTCAGCATGTTCCAAGAAAACAATCCTGGAAATATACATTTTGGCAAAATGACAGGCATTTTGAAGGCGCACGCTGATTGATATACTCGCCTACAAAAATATAGTGCAGGATACACACAGATAGTGGTAAGTTGGATTTTGGCTGTCATTACTCTCATTGTTCCTGCTCTGTAGTCATTATCACAAGGCATTTCAGATACATAGGAAGTAGAGATCATCTTCATAAATCACGAAGGGCTTATTGTATATCTATTTGTATGTCTATTCTGTATGTTCTGTGCATGTATGAAGAGAAAAGCATGGTTGTACTTCCTGTGTCTGTATACTTTTTTATGCCTAGAGAAAGGGGGAAAAGCCCCAGTGAGATAAGATCAGTTGAGGCTTCTTTTCCCAGCAATAAAATATATAGATCATGTGTGCAGGTGTGTGTATCTGTAGTCTCGAAGGACATGTATTTGCATGTATCTCTGTATGTCTATCCATATATATTCTGTTTATACTTGCTGCATGTTGTCTGTATATATCCTACGCATACAAAGGTATCTAGATGGTGCCCTAGCTGTGTGTATTTTATATCCAGACAGAAGTTGCCTCACTTGGGCAATACAGGACTTGTTCTGTGTGTAGAATATACACAACCAACAGATAATGTAAATGAAATTAAGAAAGCTTCATCCAGGCAAGGTGAGACCTTTTTGTTTCCATGTAAAGTACACGCACTTTTGTTTATGCCCCATTCACAGATGCAAAAAACTAAGCAAGACTTTCCTGAGTTTCTCTGTCTCTGTGTGTGTATATATACACACACATACATACACTTCTCTGTGTAAATATATATGGTCAAGTTCTGTTCAACCTAAGGATGGAAAGCAGGGACATAGTCCAAACCCTTTTGTCTGTCTGCCAAGTCTCTGCTGTCTGAATGTCTTCTAGTTTCAGCCTGGGGAGCTCCACTGAGCCTTCTGCATTGACACAGATGTGGATTTTGTGTGGCTTGTGTATCTCTTGGGTAGCAGGTGAACAGCAAGGGCGAACGAGGGTCACCGGAGGAGTGGGGAAGCGACTCCCAGGTGAAATGAGAGCACTCCAGGTGGTCATTTGAAGGGGCTGAGGAGAATGTTTTGGGGGCCACCTTGTATCTCAGCCAGAAATGGCTGACTGTGAGTTGCAGGTTTCTTCAAAGGCAGGGAAGTGGGTTGTGCCTCTGCGCAGTTGCCACATGTGAAGGATGAAAGCTCTTTAGGAAGCATTAAGAGCGGTTGGTGACAGAGTTGGCTAATCCCTGTGCAATAAATAGCAGGGGTCTGGGGAGAGATGTGGCACTTGTATCCCCATCAGGTGTAGTCTGGCTAAGCGCAGGCAGCATTTCCATTGTGGGAATGTGCAGTGTTGTTCCTTGGCACAGAAAAACAAGGGAGAAATGATGTATTTCCCAGGAACCGCTGAGAGATGATGAATTGGGATGCATTCAAGGACTTTCACAGGGCTTGCTAGGAATTACTGTCTCTAGGAAATTGACAGGAACATTGTACAGTTGTTGGCTAAGAATTTTCAAACAGGAATAACAATACTTATTCCACTGCTGTTTTCTAGGATTGCCCACACTCGTTTTGAAACATGCGAGGACTGCCTCAATGTATGGCCCTGGAGAAGTGCTTCACCATTTGGCTTTTTTCAGAGTATTTCATTGTGTGGCACTTTTGGGGGGGGTTTTGGAGTGATAAAATGCCCAGTTCTTATTGGAGTGCATCACTGGATCAGCCTGGAGGAACGCATCACCACACAGCATTTTTTGGACCAATTCACTGTACAGCCCTGTTTGGGTTTTTTGGGAACTCTCCACCTTGGGGCTTTTTTGGAGCCCTCCATCTCCTGGATTTTTTGGAGCTTTCTGCCCCAGGGCTTTCTGGAAGTGCTCCAGCCTTCCTGAAGGTGTTCTGGGTGCTCTCTAGCATAGGGCTTTTTCATAGAGCTTCACTGTTTGGATATTCTAAAGCACTTCATCCCTGTGCTTTTTGGAAGTGCTCCATCCCAGGGCCTTTTCAGAGCCTTCCATTTCTTGGGTTCTTTGGAGCACCCTGGTGCTTTTTTGGAGGTCCACTCTCTCTCCCCCAGTGCTTTTTGGGAGCTCTTCAGCTAGGGCTTTTTTGGAAGAACTTCAGAATTTTGGGTGTTGGGAGCCCTTTACGGTTTGGCTTTCTTATGCTACACCACCTGACATTTTTTGAGTGCATTACCACACTGTCCTGGAGGAGTACATCACCATTTAGTTTTTTTCAGTCATTCTCTGTATGTTTTTTTTTTTGCAGTCCTTCATTATTTGGGTTTTTTGGAGCTCTCCACCCCTGGGGCTTTTTTGGAGCCCTCCACCATTTTGGGTCTTTTTGGAGCGCTTCACCATCTGGCTTTATTTGGGTGCATCATTGTCTGGCTTTTTTTAAGGAAGCTTCAGCATTGTGCTTTTTTGGGAACTTCACTGTCTCACTCTTTTGGGGAGCGTCATCACCTAGCATTTTTGGGGGTGCATCACCATGCAGCTCTGGATGAGTGGTGTGTTTTATTAACCAGGTGAGTGTAGACTGACCACACAGCAGTACCTTTTGTCTTCCCAGAACAGGCAGTGCCTTACCTGCAGCTTTGTCTGGGCCAAGACCTTGCGAAAAAGGATCACTTTCTAGAGAAGAGCATCAACAAACAGATGCAGCAAAAGAAGGCAGGACAGCTGAAGGGGAAAGTAAAGGTAATGTGCAGTATATGCTAGAGAAAATTTAGGGAGTAAGTGGAAAGAAATAAAAGGTGAAGCAGGGAGACAGGTAAAATCTTCTGGCTCCTCTGTAAGAAGAGGCTGGGATTAAAGCCAAGAAGAGAAACTTTCTAAGTGATCAGACAAGTGCTAAAGAAGGGGTCAAAGATAGCACAGCTTTTCATGAGACCCTTAGACATGAACCCCAAAATGTCAGTACTGGGTAGGGTGCCTTAGTTGATTCTCTCCTCTTGAGGAGACAGACTAACTTGGTGGTCTCTGGGAGGTTTCTTTTGTTCTGTATTTATGATTCATTAATAGATTACATTTTTGTCCCTACAGGAAAAAGGGCTGTGGAGAAAGATGGCAACAATAATGGTGACGATGAACCAAATGAACATGACCTTAATGACAGCTTGCTGGATGATGAGGAAGAGGAGTGTGAGTCTACTGATGAAGAGTCTGACTGGGACCCAAATTCAGAAGAAAAGGTTAATGAAGTTGTTGAAACATCTTTTGCATGGAGCACATAGATCTGTTAAGACTAAAAAGGAGCTGCATGGAACATTATAACAGTCCAATCTGGTTGTCTTAAAACAGGGATGTGCAAGGACAGGAATTGCATTGAAAACTGTTTTTTCCGTCAGTGATGTAGGCACTACAAGATGATTATAATGGGGGTGAGGGGATTCAGCAATGCCTTTCTTCTCCATGTGTATTATTTTGATGGGGTTTTGTTGTTTTGTTTTCTAATGTGGTGGAGCCAGAGATGTAGCCACTGAAGTAGGACTTTTTTAAAAGATAATTTTCTCAGTTGCTTCTTTGCCACATCTGTCTGTAAGCAGGAGCTGGCAGTTTACTCTTTTGGATATAGGCTCTGTTTGAGGTGCGGGTGATGGTGAGGTAGTAGAACAAGTGCAGAACATCAGTGTCAGTGGGGCAGTGAAGGAGCTGCCAAGAGAAGGTGAGGGCCATCAACAGCCGTCTGTCTTTGCCAGTTCTGTGTGGGGCCCCAGGTGCTGGGCACAGGGAAGGAAGAGTATGTAAAGTGAGGACAGAGGGCTATAAAAAGAGGAGAAAGTAGGAAGGATAGGATGGGGGGGAAGGGGAGCAGTGAAGACAGAAGGAAATAAGGAAGGGGGGAAGGGGAAGAAAAGAATGTAAAAGAAGAAAGGAAGGTGGGCAGGTAGCACATCTGTAGATAACGTACGTATCTTTACAAGTTACGTGTGAACTCATTTGACCGTAAATAAGTAACATCCATGGGTTGTCATGATCTAGGAAGATGGATGCTCATCGGAAGTAATGGAGGTAGATGGGATAGTAGGTAGGGAATAAAAGAGAACTTGGTAATCATGATGCATAATCTTATCTGCCAACAAAATCAACCAGCTTTACCTAGGCTACCTCACTTAGCCGGAAAAGGAACATGTAATTTACATGGGATCAATAGCCAAATGCCTCATCATCCAATTAGTGATATGCATGAATGGAGGAACCCACTGTCCCTACTTACTAGCCAGTGAAACCACAGCCAAGAGAACAGGCTTGAAAGAATCAGCAGGGAAAGAAGACCCTGTTGAGCACAACCCTAGTCTGGTGCTGTGAAGATACTTCAGAGGTGTAGAATAAATGGGAGGCCCCACAGTTGTGCAGCTCAGGGCATGTTCCAGTTTGCAGTGAAATAAAACTGATCATTTTTTCCACTTACCCAGTGAGGTTTGCAGGGGGTGAGCCCCAAAGGGCTCTCACTTCTGATGCCAAGTGCCTGGCACGACCTGTTCCAGGGACAGCGTCAGGTAGAGAGTTTGACTGGGGCAGTACACCCATCAAACCGTAACACAGGTATCCTAAGGCGAGCTCAAGGAGGACAGAAACCTCCCACGGAGCTTGATCTTGATTTTCAGTACAAATTTTGTCCATAAAAGCAGGGCCTCACAATCTTTGACTTTTTGGGTTTTAAGCAGGCATCTAGGAGACAGGGGATGAGGAACTTGGGCATATATGTTCTGCTCTGTCCCCAACAACCTGGAGAATTCAGGCTGTTCCTGCTAAGGACTGGTCATGCTAGGGAAGATGAGGGTATCTGGGCATCCCCACCATATCTCTCCCCATAGTGGCCCAGAGAGCCATCACTCTCTGGTTGTGGGGAGGGAACTTATTTGCCACATATAGGGCCAGGGCTGGGACTTCCACCATGACAGATTCTGGGGTTCAGGCTCCTGGCTGAAACCCATGCAGGACTAGGAACAAGGAGGTGGGGGGGCAGTGGAAAAATCTGTCACCTTTCCCTAGTCTGCCCCTGGCAGTTGTCCCCTGCCCAACATCCCCTAACAACCCCACATCCCTCCCAGATGATACCCAAGGCCTGAGAAGAGCCCTGTATCTCCAAAACAATCCCACAAAACCTCCACATCACCCCTCAAGCCACAACAGCAATCCCACATCTGCCTCCTGCTGGGCACCAGATGTTACCACCTTCATCAACATGCAGGCATTCTGTCTTGCACCTGCTCCCAGAAACACCAGCCCCATCTGCGTTTCTTTCCCTCCCCTCCCCGTACCTCTTACTCTTCCCTAAACTGCTCAGGAAGGAAAAGCCACTGTGCAGGGCAGACTGTGTGGCCTGGGCGATGATCCCAAACCCACACCAATTTCACAAATAACTCTTGCTCTCCCTTCATACCCATATTCCCCACAGACAACAAGGAAGCTTGTCATAGAAGAAAACTTTCTTTTTTAAACAGAACTTTTTGCAACCCTTGTTGCTCAGGGTTTTCTTTTTTGCAAAGATAAAGTATTTTCTGAACACCTTCTGCATATATATATATATATCTCATATATGTGTGTGTGTGTGCATACATTTATACACTTAAAAACAGTCCTGCCATTCATAGCAGCCCATCCTGCTTCATAGTAGAGAAGGCCACAACTCCAAACAACAGCAAAAAAGCTGTCCCTCTGAACCAGAGAAATGCACTGAACCACATCTGTGGCTCTGGAGGGGATTCCACCAGCTCCAGATGGAAGGCTTTGACTTAAGTGTAAACACATCACTTGACAGTATTTCTAGACACTGGCTGGATTAGACAGTGTCATGCTAGGACATATGCCACATTCACGTGGGGAGAGCATACCCAAGGACACCAAACAGTCCTTTAACAGGTGGCAAGCAGTCCTCACTTTGCAGCTGGACTGTGACTTTCTAACTCAATTAGATACCTATGGACAGAAATGGAGACAGGGAGAAAGGTGAGGAGATGTCTTTCTGACAGAGGTGGCCACAGTAATGCAGCCCACCTGTCCAGAGCAATGTTTCTGCATATTAAAGGGGAGTCACCAAGCAAACAGGCCCCAGAGGAATTGCCTCTTTGCCCTGCCTGAAAGCTCCTCCCTGTCTTTGATGAAAGACACTAATACAAACTGGTAGACACAGAATAGAGGCAGAAGCCCAGGCTGGCCGGCTGGGTGATAGCTCACTTCTAGTCATAGGCATCATCATCATCAAAGTAGGAGTCACAATCAAGGTTATCTGACTCATCATCAAACAGAAAGTTGTCTTCATCAAGGTCATCGTCGTCATCATCATAGTCTTCCTGCCACTGAGGTTCATACTCCTCATCTTCAACCTCTTTGCCACCTTCATCCGTGTTGGGGGAGTCACACAAGATGGTACGTTTTTGCCTATAGAAGAGGAGAGCCATCAGAGCAGAGCCCCAGCTGTGAGCAGCAACCACAACCCATCCCCACACCACCCTCATCCTCCCTGCTACCATCCCCTCAGCATCCCCATCTAAAGCCATGCCTCAGGAACACCGCAGCCATGCAGATGCAACTTGGAGAAGGCAATTAAATGGCCTTATCCATGCATGCAAGCACAGGGCTGTGTCAGAGCGCCACCTGTGACTGGGTCAACAAGCTGCAGTCTGCCACCGGTTCTGGTGTCCCAGCCTCATTCCAAGAGGACCAGAAACCCTGCTCTGAAACAGAGTGTCTCTTGACTAAGTTGTCATTCTTTTTTGCAACACGCAGCACCCTGTTCAGCTCCTGGAAACAGCAGCTGTCAGAGGGGATTGGTCACACTGGGATAGCAGATGCCAGATGTGTTTCCTGGTTTAAACAGCGTGTCATACAGGAATGGACTTTGTTTTGAACTCATCGCCTTAGTCATACTTAACACCTGCCAGCTCAGTACTCTAGAAGGAAACTAAACCATTCATTTCACCTCTCAACACATTATTTTACCAGCTGTATCACCTCCTCTCCATTCCCTTTGTAAAATAGACGTCAGGCCCTTACATCTCCCCCCATGTATGTTCTTATTCTTGCTTCTCTCATCTAGACACCTCCTAGATCTCCGATACACCTCTGAAGAAAGGGTGGGACTCTCCACAGAGACCCAAGAGAGTCCAGGGAAAGCAATTTCCATAACTTGGTCTGCCAGTGATGGAGCTTTCTTGACCATAGCTGCATACCAAGCAGAGGTTTTGCTGGTCTCCCTACACCACTATGTCACTTACATTGTTATCTCAAACCACAACATAGGATGCAAGTAATCAGTATCTGTTGTTAACTCTTTTGTATGACAGCAAGCACTGGAGAAAACTCTGCTCACCTGCTTTTTGTCTGCACTCACCCACCTTTCCTTGTTACCGTGCTAAGAAAACTCACCCTATGCAGGCAGGGGCTGAAGTAGGCACATTTGAGAGTTTCACCTTTCTCTGACCAGGATCTGCCAAAGTCTGGAGCCCAACATGGAAATCCTGCTAGCATGGAAGAACAGCCAGAAGAGAGAGACAATATGCAATTTGGGGTGTATTCTGTCTTGCAAACCCCTTCCCTACATACACACAGCACTGAGAGCCTATCCCCAGCTGATCAAGCCCCTTTCTAGGCTTGCCCAAGATCAAACTAGACCAGAGTAAGACACGCCACTAATGGGCATGTGGACTTCACCTGTGTGGAGTGCCAGAGAATTGCAAAGAGACGCTCCTTGATCTGGTGTACCAACTCCAAACCAGTACTGAAATGCTCTGCTTTCAGGAGCTGAAGAGAAGAGACCAGGTCCTGGTACTGCAGCAGGGTTTCCTCTGCAATTGAAGGTCAACAAAATCACACTGCTTTCCACACTCTTAAGCAGAGGCCCAGTCCCTTGGCTCTGATTATGAAGCCAGTCACAGCTACTGAGGTCTCCTGTGCACATACATTAATCTTTCAGAAGGGAATACATTGCTCCTTACTGCATCAACCTCCATAAGCAGCCAAACTGCTTCAGTGGACTTCCCAGAAATGACATTGAGAAGACAAAAATGGGCTGGGAGAAGTGAGAGAGACCAGCTGGGTGCTGGTGTGTATGATATTGCCCCACTACAGAGCTGCCACCCTTTGAACCAGCCAGCTAGGAATACAAGTCTGCTTTGGAGAGGCTGCAGGACTTACCCAGAAGGATCTGCAGAGCATTAGTGTGCAGCTCTAGGCTCTCAGTCTGCTGTTCCACAATATCCATGCTCTCAGTGTCCTGGTTATAGTAGCTGTACACACAGGAGTAGGCCAGCACCTGGAGCAATACAGATCATGCTATAAGCATCCTCCTTCAGCTTCAAAGTGGGCAAGAAGAGACTGGCATCACACCCTTCCAGACTTCATTACTTCTCAGTGGCTGAGAGAAGCCTGGCAGTGCTTCTTGTCTGTGGTGATAGCCCAGTGAACCGTTATGCCAAATGACAGCAGTGCCAGGATACCTAGAGCTACCCATAGGACTGGCAATGAATGTGTAATTATTTTGTACTGAAGTCTGAAACTGATTGTTCCCACCTGTGAACCATCACAAGAACACAGCCTGTAAATGCATAGCAAGTGTGACTGACTAGCTGGCAGAGAGTCAAAACAACCAGCACACAATCTGCACATTGCTGGGCAGCCCAGGTCGAAATCAAGTGGTGATGAACTGAGCCCAAGGGGAAGCAGGCATGGTGTTACACAGCACCAAGAGCCCACAACAAAGGCATTTCAACAAGTGACAAACTCCTATTATGAACAACTCCTAAAGCCATCCAGGCACCCAGCAGGAAACAAGACCACTGTTTCCATTTAAAGAAATGGGCCAGAAAAGCCAGCAGCAGCAAGCAACAGTGATATATACATCCTGGCAAAAACAGAGAATGCCATACTGAAAAGAACAGGGTCGGACACCCTTGTTCCACACGCCTCTCTCAAAAATCAACTCTGCCTGCATAAGCAAGGTACACACTGCAAAAGCAAAACTGCAAAGGCAATTCTCATCATCTTATGTTTCAGGGGACAGAAGGCATTGCAGGCCTATGCTGTCACAGGCTTACTGCACAAATCCAGTGGCTGCACTGCAAATCCTTCCTAATGTTGTTATTAGGGCATGCAGTAGGTAACTCAGTGCTCCCAAAACACCTATGGCTCATGAAATGAATTTAAGAAAGGAAAATCATAGCATGAGCATCAAAAGGGACTTCCTAACTGTAACACAGCATCAGAAGTATTTTCAGAAAGTAAGTGCCACCACTGAGGCATTTCAAATTCAAATGGACCAAACCCAGTATATGAAAACCCTAAATCCTTGTGCTGATTCCACGGTGTCAGCTTGAGCTAAGCTCCAAACCCTATGGCCTGACTGTAAGGAACACTGCAGACAGAGTCCAACTCACAGTGACAGCAGGAAAAGGCAGACATGAGCTCTTCCCATCCTGATGCTATTATTCCCCTCGAGCATTTTCTGTCTCCCCTTTTTTGGAGTAGAGCAAGGTTGGCATCTCCTCACTTTCAGAGAGGCATAAAACGTGCCAACAAAATTAGGCCTAAACCTCAGCAAGCCTGTTATCCAACCTTACCTTCCGTGCCTGTTCTAGCACTTTGCAGGCATCAAGAACAAAGGTCAAAGTCCTAATTTTTGGCATCTCACTGACGGAAGAAACCCTGTTCCTCAAACTCATGGCAAATTCCTGCAATGACAGAGCAGGGGAAAAAAAAGAGTCAATGTCAAGCTCCACAAGGTCGAAAAAATAGCACCTTCCATGCAGATAACTGCTAAGCATCCTGAAGTGCCACCCCAGAAGATACAGGCAGCAGAAGAGCATTTACTGCATCCAACTATGACATCTCTACTGTGCTATCACTTCAACCTTTTACAGTATCTCAGCTCTAGACAAAATTAAGCCTTCAGCCCTTCAGTTGCCATTGCTTCCAAGTACTGCATCAGTTTGAGCACATGAACGCTACAAGTTAGGTGTTCAGTTTCCACAACAGGCCTGGTAGAGGAAAGCAGGCCAAGAACTACCCATTACATCAGAGCAAGGGTGAAATGACCTGGCATCCCCACCTGGATCTGAAGCCTGCTTCTCAGCTTCAGGTGAAACACACTGAGACACAACAGAAACTGTCCTGCTCACCAGTACTAAGGCAACAGAGTCAGCATCTGCAAAGGAAGGAGGAGGCCTTACCCTTGCATGATGATGAAAAGTGCATCTCTCATTGTAATCCTGAAAACGCTTCTCCTGCCAAGCTGCTTTACTCACCTGAAAGGAAAGGTAGAAGTAACTTGTAGCAATTTCCCTCAAGAACCAGAGTTGCCCAGAAATGGCTACCGCACACAGAGACTTCCACAATAGTATCAATATTGCTGGCAAGTGCACAAAGTCCATAGTAAAGAGCACAAGTGAAGATCCTCACCCTCTCTCCAAGAGGCCAGGTGCATCTAAACACAAGCATGAACCACTGGGATATAAGAAACCACTCACCATAGCAGAGCAGTTGTAATAATCCTTATGAGTTGGCTTCCAGGGCTTGAGGCAACGCCAACAGAAGCCATGATTACACTTTGCACATGTCATACTGCATGGTAGGAGAAAAACAATGGAAACCACTCAGTCCTAACAGCACATTTGCAGAAGTTCCTCACAGTGCTCCCCTAGATTGCAGGGGATGACTGCGATGGTGCAACCCAGTCACTCCCATTCACTTAGTACTATGCATTTCCCTGCAAGTATTTTTTTAAAGTCTTTGCTGGAAGCAGATGATGCTTAAAACCAGTCATTGTGTCTCCAAAAATGAGCTGGGTAAACTGGCAGCATGATCTCACAGTAGCAATTTAACAAGTACTTGAAGGGTGGACTTAGCATTCCAGAGTTTGAAGCAAGATCCACATGAGCAGCTCGCCTTTTCCCTCAGCAATGCAGTACTCCACAGTGCAGAGCAGCACTGCACGGCTCTAGGGCCACACGTGTGGGGACAAATCACTGCTGAGCACTAAGGGCTGTGCCAGTGCAAGGAAGAAACACACAGCGACTCCTAAGCCCTGGCTTCAAAGCTGGAGGTAACTCCCCTATCATGTAAAAAGCTGCCAGAGATCCAAGCCAATTCAAACGAGGTAGTTAAAAGAAAATTCCTTAAAGTTACAGGAATAGGTAAGCATGAAAGAAAAAACAGTGCCAAGATATCCACTCCCCTAACCTGTACATCTGCGTGTCTATAGCAGATTCCAAGAGCAGACAAGGGCACACTGCAAAAAGGTACTGCAAAATGAGTTGTCATTCTACTACAAAGCTATCAATGGCTTTAACTCTGAATGCTGGGGAACATTTTCCTTTTCCTAGGAATTAAAAGCAATCGCTCATTCCTCTAAAACTATAAAACAGACCTGCAGTAACTGCTAAGAAAAAAAAAAAAAGAGGCTCAATGGACCTAACTGTATGTCTACCCTCTCTTGTCTGCAGCAGCAAACAAAGAAAGGATACTCACTGCAGGCACCCCTCATTTTTCTCTATCTGAGCCTGGCAGCTTGGGCAGTGCTTCGAAATGAGCTTAGCCAGATGTTTGCTTTGGGCTTCACTTGTCATTCCCTCATAGTATCCATCGTCATCCACCCACTGAGACATGTGGCTGCAGCTGGCAGGATAGTGGGCCTGAAAGAGAGAGACAGTCAAACACACAAAAGCAGAATGATGTGTGCCAAACCCAAGACAGTATTGCCCATGATTCAGCTCAGCCTCACCTCTGGAAAGTTGCAGTTGAAGCAGGATATCCAGGAGCACTTGGAACAGGCTGCCCCATAACCAAGTCCATCCTTAAGGAGGATCTGATCACAGCCCTGAGGGTTGGTGCACCATGTCAGGTTGGAGCAACACTCAACATAGCCTCTGAGGAGGGCTTTTTCATACTGTAATAAGAAGCCACGAGGGAGATTTAAGGCAGAGAAGCTGCATGGTTAGGTCTTACAGCTGGGGTCTGGTGCCTCTGGGCTCTACATCTGACTGAACTACTGCTCGCACCAGAACAGCACTATATTAGTTTACTTTCATTCCCTTTGTGTAAATTCCCCACCCCTTGTGTTACACCTGGAGGCTCCTTCACATAATCACAGAATAGCTGAGGTTGGAACACACTTCTGGACATGAAAACTAGTTCAACCCCTCCAGCTCAAAGCAGAATTGCTCAGGACCATGTCCAGTTGGGTTTTGAACATACCCAAAGATAGAGACTACAGCCTCTCTGTCCAACCTGTTCCAATGTCCCATTACCCTTACTGTTAAAAAAAATTTCTGATGTTTAAATGGAACTCCTCATATTTACATTAGTGCCCACTGCCTCTTATGCTTTCACTGGATATCACCAGGAAGAATCTGGTTCCTTAATCCCATTTGTGTATTTACACATGTTGCTAAGCTCCACCCCAAGCCTTTGCTTTTCCAGGCTAAACAAGCCCAGCTCTCTCAGCTTCTCCTAGAGGTGTTCCCAAACCTAAATCATCTTTGTGGCCTTTTGCTGGATTCTCCCCAGTATGTCACATCTTTCTTGTGCTGGTGAGCCCAGAAATGAACATAGTACTCCACATGTGGTCTCACCAGGTAGAGGAGAAGGATCACCTTCCTCACCCTGCCATCAATGCTCTTCCTAATTCAACTTAAGATGTTAGTGGACCTTCTTAGCCACAAGGGCACACTGCCAGTTTATGTTCAACTTGTTGTCCACTGTGACTTTCTACAGGGCTGCTTTCTAGACGGTTGGCCCCAGCACACAGAGTGTTGCACTGGGTTATTCCACCCCAGGAGCAGGGCTTGGCCTTTGTTGAACTTAATGATATTCTTGTTTGCTAAGCTCTCAAGTCTGTTGAGGTCCCCCTCAATGGCAGCACAACCATCTGGAGCATCAACCAGTCCTCCTAGCTGTTTATCTATACATTTGCTGGGGGTACACTTAGTCCCATCATCCAGATAAATCACGAAGACGTTAAACAAGGTTAGCCTTAGTATCAGCAAAGGTTACACTAAGGTGACTGGCCTCAGGCTAAGCCTTCTGCCATTGATCATAACCCTCTGAGCTCAGCAGGCCATCTCACTGTCCCCTCATCCAGTTTGTACTTCATCAGTTTTCTTCTATGAGGATGTGGTGGAAGATGCTGGAGAAAGCCTTACTAAAGCTGAGATAAACAACATCTCCCCTCATCCACCAAGCCAATCATCTCACCATAAAAATCTATCAGGTGCTCTTTTTAACTTATTCTGATTTTAAGTTCCTCAGCAGACTTCTGCTTAGTTACATGATGTGCAAAGGGGAAGGAGACTTGCTTTGCCCAGAGCCTCTAAACATTACTGCAGAGGACAAAGCAAATTGGTTATTGATGAGGGACTGTTCAGGTAGGGACCCAGGGATGCAACTATACTGCACATAGTAGCTTAGTCTTCTATGCTCAGTTACTGCAGTGTAAGGACTGTGCAAACATACACAAAGCTAGAGGAAGTTCAGAAGAAATCCTGTAGTCTTCACAGCCCTCCTGCGGAGATTTTTGCATACCTGGAGAGCAGCTCTAAAGCCACCAGGCACAGAAAGGACAAGACAGGTCACAACAAACACTAGAGAGAAAAGGTGCAAGACCTGAGCACCGAAGGGCTCAGACAGGGCTCTCATTCATTTCTCCCTTGTTTATTCTCTCTTGCTCATTCTCTCTCTCAAGCAACCTAAACCAGAGAGTGTACATTGACTGGCTGCAAGGATGTCAGCCTCTGTCATGGCAAAATGCCTGGTGGAAGCAAAGTCTCAACAAAGCCACTTCATTCTTCTCAAAGAGAGTCAACATCTGTGTCCTGTTGATAAGCGATGTGATCATTTCTGCCCAGACACCAGTATCCAGAGAGATAAATGGGTACTTGAGTCAACAGACAGCACCAAATCACAGCCTTCACAGAGGCTGAATTTCACATCATCAGATGTCTGGAGTTTTGCTCTATCCTATTTCCTTGGCGAGGAGGAGACAGAGGTGCAACTGCTAAGGAGAATCTAGGATTCCTGCTGGAACTGTAAGAGAAAAAGCTGCTCTCAGGAAGCCCAAAAGGAGAGGGAACAAGTGTCCAAGGAAGGTCTGGGAAGAAAACTAGCCAGGTACAATCAAGAAGTTGCCAAGTACTGCCTGACACGGACCAACAGATCTTAGAACAACCTTTGCACACACTGGAGTGAATCCAGGTATGGACCCTATAGCATGATTCCCAGTAAAGAATCCCCGGGGACAGAATGGAAGACTACCTCTGGAGAACAGACTCTCACGGAACTTGAGGGAAACAAGGCTGAGAGAAAACCTCTTTCAGAAACATGACAGGGTTTGTGTTTTATAGAAACACAAGCCTGAAAAGTTTAAACTCAAATATTCTTGTATTAGCAAGAGTGCAGCCAGCAGGCAAGAAAAGGGATTTCTCACAGCTCTTTGGGACTGGTGACACAACTGGAGAGCTCAGACTGTTCCCAGTATCAAGTACAAGACAGACACTAACAGACTAGAGAAAGTCATCCATAGGTCACTAAGGGGCTGGAGCACAGAATGTATGAGGGAAGGCTGAGAGCTCAGTTTGTTCAGTATGGGGAGAAGGCAGCAGAGGGCGATCTTACCACTGCCTACAGTTACGCAAATGTAAGATGCAGAGGACAGCGAACCTGAAGCAGTATGTTTTAACTTCAGCATTATATCTTCACACAATAATCCGGCTATTTTGAGCACAGGGTTGGACCAGAAATCTCCACAGCTTATTGCAACCTAAATTATTCTATGACTGTATGTGCAACTCTGCACAAGGCATTAAGGCTCCAGCCATACCACTTACTGAGCAAACAGGGAAACAGATAATGTTTCAGTGAGCATCAGAGCAACTTGCTAAAATTGGCTGCAATTTCTGTTGACCTGCAATAATATTTTTTTATAAAATAGCCATAGCAACAGGATATTAAATCCTACTCTCAGACAGGTGTGACTACAGGATTTGCAAAGCCAGAAGGAGTGAACTGCCCAGATACATGCACTAATTGTCCAAGCACTTCTTACAGAAAATAAGATACCGAAGATCTGTTGACGAAAATGCTCTTCTGTAGCCTTGCCTATTTTGGTTGCTAGTTTGCAAGCTTAAAGAAAAGTTATAAGGTAGAGCAGTCTTTATGACTACTGTTCATTTCTCCTCATGACTGTTCACACAGGATCATAATGACAGTAACATGCTGGAAGTGGAAGAAAATATTTTTGGAGGAGTTGCTGGTGGAGACCTGTCCAACAACAGAGCAGTGGAAAACAGATAAGACATGTGGCATGTCATACGACAGCCACAGCTCTGCCATAAGATGGGGAGAGCATTCAGCTCTAATAACTAAAAACTGAAATAATAGGGAGAAAAAGTAGCTTCTGCCTCAGAACAAGCACCTCCTGCTACCCCCTGCTGGCTGAGGACTAAAGTAAGAACAGCTCAGGAAGCCTGGTTTAGAGATGTCTGGACCCACACAGACTTAATTAGAGCGAAGATTAAGTCTGACGTGGTAATTTCTGTCATCTTCACAAAAACCTGAGGTGCTCAAAGCCAGAGACCGATGGAAAAGAAAGGACGTTGGGGTCACTGATGCAGTGATAAAATTAAAGTGCTCAAATGTTTTCTCTTCATTTGTCTTACATTTTACAATTGCTTCCAACACACCAGCAGAGGATTCTTGTCATGAGCTCCTACCACTGCTGTCACCTGGTCCTCAGCTAAGGATGTACCCGAGATGTTGTTTCCTGGAGACATGTTTAGAGGAAATACCACTGTGCTCTTTTGCTGATGTTATGCTTTCCTGAATAGCTGGTATTGACTACGATCAGACAAGCAACACCACTGGGTAAAAGTCTGTCTGCCTCAGTTGTCACACTGCCAGTCTTAGCAATGGGAAGGGAAAAGCAGCAGCAAGATTATCTGCTAGTCCTGACCAAAATGAAATAGAGCTTGGACACCCATTAACCACCTCTCCTACCTCACCTTGGCTATTATCTCCTCAGAGGAAACGATGGAATAAATGAAGGCTGTAGTTGGCTGCGCACGGCACTCAGATATGGGACAGGTACAGTTGACAACCATGTTCTGTTCAATGCGAGTTGTGAGATACTCACTCCAACAGGGCTGTGGAGGCAGAAGAGAGATCAGAACTTAACAGGAGCTGCACCACCTGGGTCATGTGACCCTGGAAGCCCACCCCACCCAGGAGAGGGTGCACGAAAGCACCACAAACCGCGGGCAAGTACTCAAAAGCACAAAAGTGGGAACAGACTAATCGGGAGCTGAAGGATCAAAACACACAAGTGAACTAAGAAAAGACAGTGTATCAGGTGATTTTCACAGAGCTCATAACAGCTTACAACAAAGCCAACCAAGTGCCACCAGCTAGGCAGCACCAATTCCCTACCAAGTTACAGGAGCCAAAGACCACAGGACCTTCACCTTGCAGCAGTAGTGCATGCAGCAGAGGGTTGGTGGCTTCTCAGTGGGACATAGCTGGTTCACACAGACTGGGCAGTGGGTTCCTGGGCTTGGTGGGGGCTGGGCATCCTGCACTTGCAGCCCCGAGGAGATGAGCAGGGTCTCACGGTTCTCCACATAGCACTGGATCAGGAAATCCACATTCCATCTGCAGTGCATGAGGAGGTGCCGAGCAACATCATCCGGGATGCTCAGAGTATCCTGGACCTGCTGTACTGTCTGGTTCATAAGCAGCTTCGCCCCCTCTGGACTAAGCGTGTGCCCCACTGGCACCTGCAGCATTGCCATGAGAAACTCCTCTGACCTGCCTACACCAGGATTCAGCCTGACATGGAGAAATGCGTCATGTCCACACAGGGTAGAGAAGCACACCCCTCCACACCTGGTGACATGTATTCCTACCAATACAGGCAGTCTGTGCTGTCCTCATCCAGAGATGCCTCTGGTGGCCTGCTCTGGAAAACCATCTGTGCCTGGCCCCCAAGAGGTGTTGTGGGCTCAGCAGAGATGTATTCCAAGACATGAGGCCTCTCATCCTGGCGCCGGACATAGCCCTGGTTCAGCAGGTGCAGGACACAGGACAGGACATCCACACTGTGGCAGCAGAAGCTCAAGAACTGCAGCCCTGGACCCAATTCACCCTTCTGGCAGGCATCAATCACCTACAACAGCAAGGAAGCCCCACATTCCATTGCAGTGCGGTGCAGCACCCAGGCAGCCCCCTCCTCTGCCCCTCAAGCCCTCCATACCCTGAACACCAGGTTGTCAATGTGCAGCTGCTTCTCCACCTTAAGGATGCGGGTGATGAGGCAGCAGAGGACATTCCTCTTCCTTTCCAGGGCACTGACTTCAGCCCTTTCTGCCCGTAGGTACCTCTGCTGGGGCAGCAGCCTCAGGTGGCGGCCAGAGGCATGGGCCAGGGCTGCCTGGTTGAGCCGCAGCACACCTGGAGCTAGCACCCGGCCCAGGGTCAGCCAAACCCCAAGCTGGGCCTGAAGGAGCCCCAGGACACGCTTGTGGCTGTTGGACCCAACCCTGGGCCTCCCACTGATGACTGCCTTTGCAGGTGTCAGCCCCATTCCTGTCCCCCACACATGGCCCCAGGCAACAGCCACACACACAACCCCTGGCCCCAGACCCCAGCCCTACACACAGGCCTGAGACCCAACCACCCACACTGACCCATGGCCCCGCACCCAGCCCCACACACAGACCCACGGCCCGAGCACCAACAGACTCACCCCACCCGACTTACTTCCCCTACAAGTGCCCCTACCCCAGCACCCACTTGGAGCTCAGCCCAGCACCTCCCCAGGGCTGCCCCAGCCCTGCACTTACCTCCCGGCGTGCAGCTCTGCAGCAGGGCACCCTCGCCGTGGGTCAGCGGTGTCAGTGCGTGGTGCACCAGCTCAGCAGGGAGCCCCGTAGCCTGCAGCAGGGCCTCCACAGCCACCTCCTGCAGGAGGGCATGGGAGGGGAATGGCCAGCCAAGACCCACCAGCCACAGGCCCAGCCAAATGAGGGGGCGCCTCTGCCCCAAACACCAATGGTGACCCCACTTAGGGAGGGCACGGCCCTGCTACACTCCAGCACCTGCTGCCTCCCACACCCCACCACAGCCCCAGCTCCTACCTCGGCGTTGTTGAAACACAGCAGGATATACATCTGCAGCGTGGACACGTGGAGGACGCAGTCGCCAAACTGCACTTCGGCGTGGCCCAGCCATGTCCACTGCAACCGCCGGGGCTTCGTGCACTCCCAGCCCAGCTGGCTCTGGCCTGTCACGGGCAGTGTCAGCGCAAGGGCTGGAAGCCAGCCCTGCCAGGTGCTCCCAGCACACCCCAGCACTCCAGCCACTTCTGGCCGAGCTGCTGTGGAGGGCCTGGGCCCCGGCAAGACCCCCACGCACACCCACTGCCGTGACACTCACTCCGCCTGCAGAAGTCGGCAAATGCAGCCAGGGGGGAGCTCAGGGCCGCCGAGAAAAATCTCCCAGGTTCATCCATGTAGCAGGATGGGGAAACAGGCCAGCAGCGTGGGGACAGGGCCAGCACCTTTACCTCTGGCATATCCACCACCGAGGTTGTCCCCAGTGCCTGGGCGTGGGGACACGAGGGCAGCTCAGGACAGGCCCCACACCATTCCCGCGAGGCATACGGGCAGCCCCCAGCCTCCCCCCCCACCAGCGCGCCCACCTCATCCAGGCCTGTGTCCAGCTCCAGTAGCCGCTTGTCCTGCTCCTGCAGCTGGAAGAGGTAAAACTGCTGCTGGAGCTCCTCTGACTCAGCCAAGTTGCTCAGCATCTCTTGGGGGAAGCGGCTGGGGAAGCACAGCCCAATCTGCTCCACAATGGCTCCTTCCAGCCAAGATGGCCCTTGTGCCAGGAGACGGTCCCCCAGGTAGTGCCTACAACAGCCGACAGCATCACGTCAGGGGCCAGACTGAGCCCCGTGGCCTCCAGCCACCCACCAGGAGACAGAGACAGCCCCAGCCCTGGCCTCACCCCAAGGCGCACGAGCCCAGCAGCACCCGCCTCCCCTCCCTGTCGCCAGCAGAAAACGTGCCTCAGCAGACGGGGAGCACCCAGGGGCCCTCACAGCCTTTCCCTCCACACACCAGAGCCGGGAAAAGCAAAGCAGAAGCACCACTGCCACACCACGCCAGGCTCAGCCGCAGCCTCAGCGCCACCTGTGCCTCCCCTGCCACACCAGGCCCTCTGGTCCCGTGGAGACGTGGCACCCCTCACCGGTAGAAGTGCTCAAAGGTGTGGGCGAGCTCCAGGCCACTGAAGACGATGAAGGGCTCCAGGATCTGCTGCAGCCGCTGCAGCGGCCCTGCGCCGCCCACAGCCCCGTGGAGCTCCTGGATCTGCCCATCAAGGTAGCGGGCAAACTGCTCGCTCACCTGCAGAGGGACAGGGCTGGCTGCGGACGGGGGAATCACCGCGTGGCCACAGGGCTGGGCTGGGGGAATGGCCCTGGGGGAAGCAGCTGAGAAACCCTGCGGCTCGCAGGCAGGGACCAAGGGTGCCCAGGCACCAGCCTGAGACAGGAGCACGCCAGGGCAGGGGCCGCACTGTGACAAGCGCCACACACCCGCAGTTGGGCACTGTCCAGCGCCACCGCAGGGCAGGGCTCCATTGAGGGGCCAGGACACCACCCACCCGGAGCTCGCCCCAAGGTCATGGGTCAGGGCAGCCTCCCCAGTCTGCACCTGGGGACGGTAAGGCCCCAGTGCTAGTGCCACGTTCCCTCTACTCACGTGCAGGGCGGTGAGGAAGGAGAGCTGCAGCAAAGCACCTGCGAAGCCCTGGCCCAGGGCCAGCACAAAGGCAGCCTGCTGCCCAAAGAGCTCCTCCGTGGCACCACGCAGGCGCTGGTACAGCCCGCAGTATCGCTCCACAAGGTCCGGCGCCTGCCCTGCTGCCTCCAGGAACCGCTGCACCTGCAGGGCGCGCCATGAGAGGGGTGAGCCCTGCAGTGGGACGCGCCCGTGGCGTGTGGAAGCTCCACAGCCCCAGCCTCACTCTGCCAACACCGACTGCCCAGGGCCTGGCCAGGGGCTGACTGCAGACCCCAGTGCTGCCATGGCCTATCGAGAGCTTGCAGCAAGGTGGGCTGGGCAGGGGCTGCGGGGGCAGGACAGAAGTACAGTAGCAGCCCAGTGGGAGGTAAGTAGCCCAACACCATACCTGTCTCCCAGCCTGAGCTGACACCTGAGCCCTGCCAGGGTGGCAAGCTTGGCAGGGCTGTCCCCACGCCCCTCCAAGCCCTGCAAAGGCCAGGTACAGCTCCACCCCCTCTCCACGCTCCCAGGCCTCCCCCCTACACCCACCCGGTGGTGGGGTCCCATGCATCCTCTCCAGCCCCCATGGTCGGCCCTCCAAGCCCTACCTGCTGCTGCACCACGCCACGCCAGCACTGTGAGATGCCCCACAGGCCACTCGACTTCACCACCTCCTTCGCAGCCCTGGCCGGCACCTCCTTGTTCTTCCCCTCCTTCCCACCTGCCAAGGGACAACCCCAGGCTCAGTGTGACTCCGTGGGCAGGCTCCACACACTGACCACCAGCAGCCTTCCCCTCTCCCTGGGGGTGCAGGGCAAAGGAGATGCTGGGGAGGCACAGCCACGAGCCTTCCCCACCACAGGAGCCCTCTGTGCCACAGGACCCTCCCAGAGCTCCCCAGCAGATCCCCACAGCCACAGCCTGGCTCTCTGGACCACCGACCTCCCAGCCCCACGGGGCGGCAGCCCCTCGCTCACCAGCTGCTCTTGCCTCCTCTGGCTCTGGGCCATTGGGATCCACGTGCACTAGGAGCTGGGTCAGGCGCCGCACACGGGAACCAAAGATAGCACGGTGGCTTATGGTGCGCTGCAGTGGCTCCACACTCTCCAGGTACTCGCCCAGCAGCCAAGCCAGAGGGCTGACGCCGTGGGGGTCTGCAAGGCCAGCCAGACTTAGAGCAGGGCACCTTAGCCTGGGGCATGGCGCAGACAGGGCTCGGAGAGCATATGGTACCTGGGCTGGTGATGCTCTGCACCAACGGGTTCACCAGGGCCTCCCAGCACGTCCTGCCCAAGGCCCGCGCCGCCTCATCGTCAGGAAGGAAGTGGTCGGCGAAGTCCTGCTCATGCCGCAGCGCCTGGTTCAGCCTGCAACAGCGACTGGGCAGCACACAGTGGTGCCGGGCGTCTGCCGGCACCTGGGGGGACTCCCCCAGGACAGCAGAATGCGCAGTCGCTCCCTGCCTTGCCCCTTGCCAGGCATGACAGCTCAGCAGCCCCACTCACCCCCAGCAGCCATGGCTCCTCGCTGCACGCAGGCCCTGCCTGCACTGGGCCTTGGGGCCCTCGTGGCCCCTGCCAAACTGAGGTTCTGCCTGCACCTGTCCAACCCTTGCCAGGTCAGGACATGCCGGCCCTTGCGGGGCACCTCTCTGGTGGCTTAGCCATGCCCACATGCCCAGCTTAAATCCGGGGGACCCCAAGGTGGCCCTGGCCTCTGGTGGCCAGGGGGGAATGAGGGCCCCTCCCTGTCCAGGTGGGACACCCAGACGCTCTGCTCCTGACCCTGCAATCCCCACACGGGCTGCCAGCACCCTCCCCCAGGCCCTGGGACAGTGGGAGACAGCTAGGAGACAATTCACCTGCCAAAGAGATCCAGTAGTCGCCCCCGGTCCCGGCAGATCTCCTGGCACCAGGCATGAGCCCGAGCAGTGCAGGAGAGGAACGTCCGCCGGCACAGCTGCTCCTTGAAGACGGGCCAGAAAGTGGGCTTGGGACCCAGCACCTCAATGCCACGCACACGTGTGTCAATGCCGCCCTACGGGAGAGCATGACCCTCAGCTCCTCAGGCACAGCCCTGATGCCCCACACCGACAGCTCCCTGGCCCGGCCCCCTCCTCCCTTACCTGCTGGCACCGCTTCACACGGATCTGGATGACGGGCCAGAAGCGGGTCATGTTCTCCAGCAAGATCACTCTGCTGTCTGAGGGCAGGACGGTCACCTGCAGGCAGACAGCGAGCCCTCAGCATGCCAGGCAGCGAGCACCAGCCACCCTGCATGCTCCCCTGGCCACCCCCCATTAAAGCCACAGCCTCTGTCACCCCCAGCAGCCCCTAGGCAGCCCCGGGGCACCCTCACCAGGGCCCCACTTCTGGCTCACAGCCCCAGCACAACAGCCTGATGCAGACTGGGCTGCGGGGCTGCCCGTGCCCAAGTCTCCAGCACCCGCTGCCTACGGCCAGGAGGAGGCTCCTGCAGCACAGCTCCTGCCATCCTCACCTCCCTGCAGGGCACCTCCCACGGCCCCAGCACCAGCGTGAGACCTTCACAGGGCACACCAAGGACCAGCCCACCACTCCCATGGGGCCCCATGGCCTGAGCAGCCCATGACAGACTCACCGCATTGAGCTCCGTTCTGATGGTGGCAGGGCTGTCTCCCCCCAGCACCACGACACGGGCCGGCATGTAGCTGGAGTCCTCACTGGCCACCAGCATGCTCATCTCCCTGCAGCGCAGCAGACATGGTGCTGCCCAGCAGTCCCCATCTCCCTGCCCTGGCCCCTGCCAGCCCCATGCACTGCTGGCCACATCCAGCAACCCCCAGGACGGGAACCACTTGGGCAGGGCTCACACGGATCCCCCAAAGCCCTCTCCTCCCCACACAACCGCTGGCCCTCCTGGCCCCAAAGCACCCCGGCCCAGCCCCACCTGATCACTACACCACACTGCATGTGGACAGTGATGAAGTGGGAGCCGGTGCTGCCATTCGACTCCCAGTAGGTCTTGGGGTTCCCATCCGTGAGCTTGCTGGCTCGGTGGGGGTTGGAGGAGACCTGTACCTTCTCCCAACACTTGTCCTCCTTCACCTCCACGCTGGAGCCTGCGGGCAGAGCACATGGAGCCTCCAGCCACCAGGCCAGCACATTCCAGGCACAGGGCTCCAGTTCCCGCTCCCCGCGCTCACCTCGGCACAGGTTGTGCAGAAAGACGTCAAAGAAGGGGATGCTGATGGGCTGGTGGCTCCGGCGGTGCTCCTCAATCAGACCCAGGACCAGCTACGGGATGGGGCGAGGCTCTTACCAGCGGCCCCGCGTCCTCCTCCCCTCACCTCCCGCAGGGCTGCGGCAGGCAGAGAACAGAAGGCTGCCCCTCGGTGCTGGGCACAGCCAGAGGACCCCAAGACCCAGAGTCCCAGTGCAGCCAGGCCTCCCCAGGCCCACCTGGATGCAGCCAGCCAAGATGCTCGTTGTCAGCTTCTTGTAGAGGCTGGCATACTTCTCACAGTCAATCACCAGGTCGAGCAGGGCTGACGCCAGCGACGGAGCCGTGGTGTGCTTCTCCAGGGCTTTGGACAGAGCCTCGTGGGTGCCCACACGGCACATCACCACCGCACAGTCCTTGCTGGTGGTGGCCAGGCGGTGCAGAAAGCCAACAATCTCCCGCACCACCTGCTGAGCAGGCACCCATGAGCAGCGGGGCCGGTGCTGGGAACCCGCCAGGCCCCAGCAGCAGGGTGCTGCAACGCTCCATCCCCTCCACCCTGACACCACAGCAGTGCCCATGAGAGCCTGCCTGGGCACTCACTGGGCACACCAGCCACTGGGATGTGGCCACAGCTGGGACAGCCACTCCCCTCCTCTCCCAGCATGATGGGCACAAAGCTGGGCTGCTGCAGGAGGGGACCCCACTTCACCAACACCAAGCCCTGCCAATGCATGGCACAGCCAGCAAAGCTGCCCCTGCCTGCTCGGAGTCCCGGGGCCACCTCACCTCCTGGTCGCTGCTGTGGGTGTTCAGGGAGGACAAACAGGGCTCCACACATTCGTGCCAGGGCAGCACATCCTCCTGGTAACTGTCCAAGAACTTGTTCAGGATCCTGAGCAATGGAGGGAGCCCACTCAGGCCAGGGCACACAGACAGCAGTGCCAGAGGCAGCCCTGCTGCCCTGCCCCACCAGGAGGGCTCGCACCCCACAGGGACTGGAAACCAAGGCTCCCCAGGCACCTTGGGCACCCCACCAGCACCCAGGCACGTGCTGCTCTGCCCCCACATGGCCCTGCACCCCAGGACACCCCAATCAGCACCCACATATGCCCTGGGGTGCACCTGCCCCTGCCAAAGAGCAACAGCCCCACCAGGACCCACAAACAGGCGCCATACCAGCACTCGCACACCTGCTGTGGAGGCCCCAGGCCCCCACCAAATCCCCCTAGACCTACCTGAGGAAGCTCAGGCTCATGGCCTTCTCTGCCCCCAGCAGCTGGAAGCTGCGCAGCAGCAGCCTGAAGCACCTGTGGTCCTGCAGCAGCTGGGCCACCTCTCCAGAGGGGACAGGGCCCTCACCACAGAGCTGCCGCTCCAGGGCCACCACCACTTCCTTGGACAAGATGCCGTCCCCTACGCTGCCCAGAAGCATCCGCACGTCCCTCAGGTCCAGCGGGGACTCTCTGCCTGCCATGACAAGGACACATGGGCCCAGCCCAAGCACTCGCTTGGGAGGCACCGGCAGGGTGCTCTGCCCTGGCAGGCAAGGCAGCCCTGACCACTGCAGCCGTGGGGCCATGGCATGGCGGTGGGTGCAGGCAGCACACTACCTGCTGTCTCCGGGCCCGGAGGTAGCTGGTGCTCTGCCATGCGGTTGATCACACTGAGCGCCAGCGTCGCATAAGGGCAGCCGGTGCTCTGCCCATCCGACCAGCAGCTCTGCAGTACCGTGGGGAGATCACAGCTTGCCAGCTGCTCTGCCAGACCCCGGTGGCTGTCGATCAGCATGTTCACCACCAGCAAGCCGTTCTGCACGCCTGAGGAACCCCTGCAGGGACAGAGCAATGCGGGCACCTTCCTCCCCCAAGCACAGAGCCTCCCCTGCGCCCACAAGCCACCTGCCTGCCTTGCCCAGCCCCATCATACAGAGGGTCCCCCCACCCCCAGCCACTGTCCTCACTCTGCCCCTACCCTGGGACCCTCTGCAGAGTGCTCATGGCAGCAGGGATGGCGCTCAGCAGGCTGGCCAAGCCCTCGCTGGAGGCAGAGCCAATGCTGGCAAAGATCTCCCGCATCATCTGCGCGTCAGCGTGGTTCAGGGGCAAGGGCTTCCCACTGCCATCTCCTGGCTCATCAGCCACAGCTCCCACCAGCACCTTCAGGGCCTGCAAGATCAACAGCAGTCACAAGGGCAGCTCCCATCTCTGCCACACCTGGGCAAGCCTGCACCCTGCCCACCCACCTACAGCATCCCCTCTGACACACTCACCGCCAGGCCAGCCTGCTGCACCAGGGCGGAGGCAGCGTGCTGCTGCATGCAGGCCAGCACAGCCCGCACACCCCCCTCCGTGGCAAACAGCATGCGCCAGTCGTACTTCGCCATGAGCATGGCCAGCAGCCGCAGCGTCACCACCACCAGGGCCTTCTCTGCCACCTCCGTGCTCAGCAGCTCCACTGCCACCTTCACCAGCTTCTCCCTGCACGGGAAAGGACTCCTCAGGAGGAGCCTCCTGGCACAGCCACTGCACACTGGCACCCCGGACCCTGCCAGCCACCTTCTCCCTGCCCACATGGCTCCACTACAGCTGGGTCAGCCCCAGGAACGACACTGCCTGGCACAAAGGGACACAAGATCCACCTCTCTTCTTGCCAAGCACACGGGAACATAACAGCCTTCACACTTCCACTGCCACCTCCTGCACTCCCACCTCCAGCACCATCCCCACCCTGCCAATACGGCCCTCCCCAGCCAGCAGGAGGATTACACGGCACCCCATAGCTTACCCAACACTCCTGGTAACCAGCCTGCCTAGGGCTCTGCTGACTTGCTGCTCAGGCTCAGGCTCCTCCTCCAGGATCTTCATGATGTGCTTGAGCCCAGCTAAGCGCAGCCCCACCTCTGAGCTGCTGCTCTGGATCACGTCCACCACGGCTGCAATCTTGGCCAGGGAGTCCCTCTCACTCAGCCCCTCGGAGCTGCCCAGCACTGGTGGCAGGAAGGCAGGGACACAGCTGTCAGGGCAGCAGGAACAACCACAGCAACTCCCGCAG
Source organism: Phalacrocorax carbo (assembly GCF_963921805.1). Taxonomy (NCBI): domain Eukaryota; kingdom Metazoa; phylum Chordata; class Aves; order Suliformes; family Phalacrocoracidae; genus Phalacrocorax; species Phalacrocorax carbo. The sequence goes on along the minus strand of NC_087515.1, from coordinate 37,459,876 downwards.
TGCCAGGCGCCCACACACCCAGCACCCACAGCACCCCCCTCCCCAAGCAAACGCCAGGTGCCCCGCTTCTTGTACCCTGCCTAGAGCCTTTCTCCACTGAGGCAACAGAGCCACCTCCAGCACCCTCTGTGTGCCCCAGCGCATAGCGGGCAATTACCTTTGATCTGCTCCTCTGCCACCTCTGGGAAGAACAGCCCTTCCCTCTCAAAGAGCTCGCTGAACAGCTGGGAATCTGACTTGGCTGCCACAGCGGGGGCTTGGGGCAGCACTCTGGCTGTGGAAAGGTCTTCCTTTGCTGCCTTGGCTGTCATGGCTTCAGGGCCAGTGCTCCTGCAGCCAGCACCCTCCGAGGACACTGTCGTGCTCCCCCCGCCATCCTGCTCAGCCCCCCTACTGAGGAAGTATTTAGTGTAGACGTGGGAGCTGCGCAGGTCACGCTGAGCACTGCCCTGGCACCGCTTCTCCAGGACCTGCAGCACCTTCTGGGCCACCTCCAAAGGTACCGACAGCTGGATCAGGGCTTCTTCACCCACCTCCGACAGCTGCCCAGACAAAGTCATATTAACCCTCACAGACTCGCCACAGACCCCATGCCCCTTGTGACAGCCAGTGCCAGAATGGACAGAAAAGCTGCACCGCTGGAGGTCCCCAGGGCCATTCCCCAGTGCCACCCTCCCCTGGCTGTCCCCCAGCCCAGCTACCACCAGCCCAGCCCTACCACCTGCACTCACCACCCAGCCACAACCGGCACAATCACCCCGTGGCCTTGCCTTGCCTTGCCTACCCAAACCTCGCTGGACACAGTCACTCTTCCAGGGTCACAGGAGACTGCATTTCCTCTCACCTCCCCTCACCCCTTTGCTGTGCCCAGCTCCCCACGCTTTCACCATCCCCGCTCACCCTCCCATTTCAGTCCTATTTCTGCCCCATTCAGGCTGTCCTTGCACAGCTCAAGCTTGCCGTCTCCTCCTCTGGGCCTGGCCCTTTCCCTAAAATTTCTCCCTTGCTCCCTCCCTCCCATTTCCCCACTGCGGGCTCTGGCCCATACCTGCTCTCCCTGCTCCTGCTGGATGAGACAGGTGATCTCTTTCTGCTCCTGTGCTTCCAGCTTCTTCACAAAGAAGAGCAGCTCCCACCACTCGGCACGGCTCAGGGTCTCTGCAGCCTTAGTCGGCTGCTCCCCCAGGTAAGGCAGGGAGTACAGGCCCCCAGAAGGCTTGCACAAAAACGGCTGCGCAACTGCAGGAGAGCAGAGCAAGGAAGGGCACTGTCAGCTCTGACAATTCCCCCATCCTCTGCTGCACACCCCACGTTCTCCAGAGAAACAGCTCCTGCGGACCATCTGGGCAGGAGAGATCCCCACTGTCCCACAGCCTGCTATGGGAAAGGGAGGTGACAGGAGGGCAGCAAGAGAAGGGGAACATGCTGGGAGGAGACCCCAGAAGCTGTAGAGATGGGGATTACCACCTTCACTTGAACCTCTTTGGGCCGTAGAACAGAAAAATCACACGCTCAAAATGGGCACCTCTAGCTCACTGCTCTCCAACCTGTTCCCACCTTGCCTGGACCAGCCAGGGCAACGCGCTGGGACACCAGCACCAGCAGAATCTGCAGTGCCAGCATGCAGCTGTAGAAGGAGAAACAGAGCTGGGCCATGATGCTAGAGAAGTCAATGGATTAGGAGTTAATTCTGCTGTGAGCTTCCCTCTTTTCCAAATGCCTCCTGCTGTCTAACAGGGCAAAATACTTATAGGCAAAAGCAAAACGAACTGCAGAGTTATTGTGGTCCTTTTAGCTAATGCATCCAAAATGAGAGAGGGAGATAAAATCCATTATGTAGGTTAGATATTCCCTAGGTAATTTAGAAATAAGAGCTGAATCAACACTTGCTGATATCTACTAAGCAACAACTCGCAGCTGTCTCTCGAAATGCAAGGTGGAAGACATTCACTACCTCAAGACTCAACAGACAACTGCCAAACTCACTCAAGAAGCTCAAGTGTGCTAAGAGCAACTACATACATGGCTGATTACCAGCTGAACAGTCAGTCAACATGAGCTAATTTATCCAACTGTCAAGATCCAAAGCAGTAAGCATCTACCTTTTCAATTCAATTTCTACATGGAGTATGATGACTGGAAAGAGTTGTACACAGAAGTGAAATAGAGCCCATGTTTCTACCAAAATCAGAGAGACAGAGAAAAAAAAAAGCAAAAGTCTAACAGTTTGTTTTAACTTAGCCACTGCAAACTGATGTGCAGTTAAGTCTTTAGATACAAAAGGTAGAAGCCATTAAAGAAGCCATCTTTTCAACTGGCAATAAAAATATTCTTAAAGTGGATAATTAGCTGCTGATCTCATGTATATTCTGTCTCTTGCAGCAGTTAAATCCAAATCGCTCTACCCAAAAGATGTCCTACAAGATCACCAGCATGATAGAAGAGTTACTTTAACAGGTTTCCCTGGCCAGAGTCATGTCAGACGTTGAACAAGAAAGGGGTATCTGAAGTCTGGATTTTCCCTTTTATCTTCTCCCAAGGACAAGGGCAATGTCAAAGGATTCTAGGAGATTCTGCAGATGTCTTACAAAAACAGTGCATTTAATGCTTACCTTGCCCAAAACTGAGTAGTACAAAGTTAAACAAATTGTTTGCATGTTAACGCTTTTAAAAATCCACATCATTTATATAAGGGGATCTGAGGGTGCCTAAAGCAGCTTCACCTCAGGGAGATTCTATGTTCATATTTTGGCAGTTTCTTCAGTTAATTCACATTTTGGACAGTTGCAGTTTAAATCAAATTTTATGGTTTTTTATAATGATTTTTATTATACCATGAGAGAAGTCTAGGATTCAAAAATACTCCATGCAGCCACAAGCCATGTAATTACTTAGCCAGCTCTACATGGTTGTCCAAACTAAAATCTCACAGTGCTTTCTAAATCCAACCTGCTAGTTGCTACGAGCTTCACCATATAAAGTTCACCACTCAGAAATACACCAGAGCAGAATCAGAAAGAGATGATACAGCCACACACATGAAGCACATAATCTCACCTGGGCCTAGATTAAAGCTCTCTATCCGACTGTATTCTTTTTCCTGAGCAACAGGATCTTCCCACTGGTCTCCAAAGCCAATAATCTCCAACACGTGCCAAGGCATCCAGTAAGTCCGACCTGCTGACTGCCATAAAATCTGTGGGGGAAACAGATCTAGATGATCAGATTTGCTCACTCATTCAATGCTTATGCTACATTTGTCCTCCCATTTCCCAAACACATGGAGATAGCAAGCACCGTTCAAGTGGAAAAATACCTAATGCATATAGATTTCAACACACACGTTGTCTAATTTTTAAGCATACCATCTTTATTAACTTGTTCCCCTGATTACACCTGGATCTTTATTATAAGAAACAACAACTTTGCCTGCAACCGCTACAGATCTCATCTAGCACAGCAGCAGTGACAGGAGTGCATCTAGTTAAGCATGCCCACTGCAGAAGTGCCCAGCAGCATGTGCCTTGGGAAAATCATACAAAGGAAGAACTTAACCAACACTGCCTTGAGGCAGATGAACTGTATATAAAGGGTCTTGAGGCACAAACCACTTGGTGAATGCTTACGTAAAGAAAACTTTTTTTCTTATTCTTACTTTACCTTCTGTTGGTTACGCTTTTACACATTGGTAATTCACCAACACTCTCAGACTGGTTTTGGGCTCTTGACAAGAATGTCTCAAAGGCGGCAACTGTTTCCTGTGCTTTGTCCAAGCTGCATCTCAAAATCAACAGGATATTTTTCATGGCTTCCCATACCATAGTTTTACAATTAACCTTCTAAGAAGGAGGACCCAGCAACAGCACGTACAACATGTCAATAACTTTTTAAAAAAAAAAAAAAAAAAGCTGAAAATACATGGGTTGCCCGATTCATTGACTGCTTTTGGAGTTACACCAATTCTACTAGGATTCCATTGTGCTGGAGAACTAAAGAGAACTTGCTGCGAGACTACAAGAAAGCACTATATGGAAGGAAACTGAGCTAAACTCTATAGACATCACCAATTAGTCTTCACTGAATCCCTGACCTAAACTAGTTACGTACCAAATATCATCTCAAAGGAGTCATGGAAAGATATGACTGAAGGACCAGACACGCCAGTGAAACTTTCTTTGGAGCAGCAAGGAAAGCAACAGAAAACAGAGCAGCAAAGGACAGATGAGAGGAGGTAAGAGACAGATTCATGATGGACTGGCCCCAGTCGAAAATGCACATGAATTTGCATTTTGCACACAGAAGGCTGACAGCAAGCCTCAGGCAGGATGAGCTGCAAAAGCAGAACTAATCAAAAAGGAAAGGATCAAAATTTTAACAAAGACCAGGGAGAAGCAGTTCTTGTAACTTGAACTCAGTCACCAGCAGATAAAGTGTCAATATAAAGCAAGTGCGATACACAAGATACAAGAGAGGAACAGAGATAAAAAAAAAAAAAAAAATAATCAAAGAGAGACTGACGGCAAAGGCCCAGAAAAGCAACGATGATCAAGTGACGTCATTACAAAGAAGATTTTGAGATGTCAGATTCCTGGTATCTCCCTGTGGGAAAAAAACGTCATTGAATGGTTTGACTCACAAGTTTCTGATATAACTCTGGGGAACTGCTACAGACACATACACAGATGTGAACATAAAGAGCAGGGTGAAAAATAGCACTTGCAAACACTGCATGTACATTCCCAACTTCCTAGACAGACTGAAGAGCAAGGAATACTAATAACAGCAGCAATTAGGTACTTCCAAATATAACAGGCAACAAACTTCGTCACTGAATATTTATTGCCATTCAGATCTGGTTTTGCCAGCAGTGCGAGCCTTACAGAAGACTTATTTAAAATAAGCCTGGATGGAGCAATTGCAAGTTCATTCAACCTAATTAAATAGAAATTAAACCTAATTAAATACACAGAAGAAGGAACCCAAGGGGCCAAGTGGTCAAAAGGAATGAAAGTTAACAGTACACTACTTCTCAACAGTGCATTTAAAAAAAAAAAAAAAACACCAAAACACAAACACCCTTCTGGAAGTTATATCACAGGCAACAGGAGAAAAATGAGAAAGGATCTTAGTGCTCTTTCCAAGTGTCCAGTTACATTAAAAGCAACTACAAGAAATACAAAACAGAATTTTAGAAAAACACAGATCTTAGAAATCAAGGAGCATAAGGACAAAGAAAGAATCAGCAGGAAACATACTTCCTTTGCAGTTTATCTTTACGGACTGGGTTATAAAAAACAAAAGGTTTATCAACCGCTTAAAAATAAGATGCAAAGCAGTTATTCAATTGAGGGGGCCTGCAATGAAAAAAATCACACATCCATGGTTAAAACTAGAAGAGTATTTTACTTGAATATTGAGTAAACACAAAAGAAAGGAAAGCAAACAAGTAACAGGTAGAGGGATAGAAACCCTGAAGCTGCCACAACTGAGAGAGAAGCAAAATTCAGTTTGGAGGACAGAGATGAAAGACGTGCCAAGTAATCTGCCAGAAGCATAGTTGGAAAGTGGGGAGGATTTGGTTATTCAGTGGTGTTTCCGTGTGACTGACGAACACTAAAGCCAGTGCTTCTAATTTGAGGCAAAACGAACTATTAAATAAATCATCACTACAGCTTCACTACTTTGACTTCAGTAGTATGCAAACCTTTAAAGCATATTTTTGTGGAAGGAACAACTAAAGCTGTTCAAGATAAACAAATTTTAATTAACAAGTAAACCTGCTTTGAGTTTCAATTCTGACAGACCGATGCATTAGCTTTCCTTGCTGAAGTAACTGATTTTCTATATTAAAAAAAGATTTATTTCAATTGTCAACTTCAGTAAAGCACAGGGATTCAAACAGTAAATTACTAAACCAGAGAAGAAAATTAAGTAGAGGAACAGCGGGCAAGAAATCTGCTCAACAGAACCCAAGAATTTAGGAGTATGAAAGGGAAAGAATGGGACTAGAAGAAAGTGCAAATAAGATGGACAAGCTGTATTTGGAATGCATGTGCTGTCCCATTGGGAGTTATGCTCTCCCAGTACAAGCACATACCAGTAATAGCTACCACCAAACAAGCAGATAAGGCTGGAAGCATCCTTCTTGCACATGCACATTTCAGAGAATTTTAAGATGCTGGCTTAAATTACACCTGCAAGAAGTGCTCCAAAACTAGAATGTATTTAAGAAGCCTGGACTAGAATAAGTTAGTTACTGAAAGGCGACTGGAAAAATTCATCCTCAAACCAGTTCTCACTGAAGAAGAGTATCAGAAGGAAGAAGCAGTCTACAACTGGTTAAGGAAAAAAAACCGAAAGAACATTCACACAATCTCCCTGTGCACAAGAAAGCAAAGAGAGACAATAGGAGAAAAGAAGTCGGTGTTCAGTGTTCTTAACTGGCTACTTTCTATTTGCCTGTAAAAGAAAACAAAAGCATTACGCAAAATAAAATGGGCTGTAGTCTAAGAAGGCTAGAGAATCTTGTGCTTAACAAAAGCTGAAAGTAGATTTAAAGGAGATGGTCTTCAAAAATACAGAGGGTAATGTCACATTCTCTACCTCCTCTCTGGAAAGGTTGGTAATGAACTTCAAGTTACAGCAGGAGAGATCTGGAAAGAGCATTAGGGAGTCATGCAGATACCAGAGTGAGGCTTTTCAGCTATTGATTTTTGAATATCAGCCACACAGAGCTTTGCACTAGCATAGCACTTAAGTCTATTCACAGGCCATCTATAACCACAGAAATCAGCTTGAAGTGGAGAAGCCTTTGAGCACAGGCTGAAGTGGCACCTGAAATACAGCTATGACCAACTGAAATTGCCTCAGACTCCTCATTTATCATCTGCAAAACCGAAGTATACACTTTTGCAAATTACATGGGGGAGAGAAAACAAAACCAAACCAAACCCACAACTGCACACACTAACATGTGTGTAGTATTTACAGTTTTCTCCTTTTACTGGTTACTATCTCAATTTAATAAAGCTTTCATGAACTGGATTTTAGCCCTGTTGGCAGCCAACACAATGCTGGACTGAGCAGAGGAAATAAGCAGAAACAACCCTCTATCTGTGGATGACAGCCAGCTAAAGCTTGATTTTTAAGAGAAGAGATATCATGCCTTTAGCTGCAGTGTTTGGGAAGCTCAAAAGTATGACCAAAGTGCAATATCAGCAGCTAGCCTGCAAAAATAACAATATATAGATTAGAGTGACGCACAAAGCACACCAGCTCCCCACTCCATAGTCAAAACAAAATCTCAGCTCTCACTAAACATGCCCAGTCTTCAGGCCTGAGAAGAAAGTTTCAAGAAAAAGGTCTAAGCAGGAGCAAACACCTTCCTGTGCCCACAAAAAGGCTGGAACAGCAGTCAAATGCTCTCCCACCCCCAGGCCTGAATCCAAGCCCTGCTGCTCCAGAGCTCGAGAGGCCATAGAGATCAAGCCAACAAAGGGAACCCTGTGGTTGGTGTTTACTATAGGCTGCCCAATCAAGGGGAACCCTATTGACAAAGTCTTCTTACTCCAGCTACAGGAGGGATTGCACTCGCAGGCTCTTATCCTGCTGGGGAACTTAAACCCTGCTGGAAAACTGTGCTGGAAAAGCAGCACGGCGAGCTGCAGGCAGCCCCAGAGACTGCTGGAGTGCATTGAGGATAACTTCTTAGGCCAAGTAATACACACCACTACCCGAGGAGATGCGTTACTGGACCTTTCAGTCACCAACACTAGTGAGCTAATCACAGACATTAAGACTGGAGACAGTGTGGGCTGCAGAGATCATGCACTGGTGGAGTTCACAGTCCTCAGGGGTATGGGAAGGCAAAGAGTAAAGTCAGAACCCAGAATTTTAGGAAAGCAAAATTCCAGCTGTTCAAGCAGTTAGTCAATGGGACTCCCTGGGAAACTGCACTCAGGGACAAGGGAGCAGAACAGAGCCGGCAGACCTTTAAGGATGCTTTCCATAAGGAACAAGAACTCTTCAGTCCCCAGGTGTAAGAAATCAGGAAAGGAAGGCAAAAAGACCAGCATGTGTGAGTCACGACCTGCTGGTCAAACTCAAGGGCAAGAAGGAAACAGAATGTACAGGCAGTGGAAGCAGGGACAGGTATCCTGGGAAGAGTATAGGGATGGGGTCAGGAAGGCCAAGGCACAGCTGGAGCTGAAATTGTCAAGGTACACGGATAAATAAGAACGGCTTCTGTAGGTATGTCAGCCACATAAGGAAGATTAAAGAAAGCATACCCCCCGCCCGATCCAATGAACAAGACTGGCGAACTGGTAACAACAGAAAAGGAGAAGGCTGAGGTACTCAACTTTTTTGCCTCGGTCTTCACTGGCAATATCTCTTCCCACAACTCTCAAGTGGATGGACCTCAAGGCAGGGACTGGGAAAGCAAAGTCCCTCCCACAGTAAGACCTGGGTCATGACCACCTGAGGAACCTGAACCTATGTAAGTCTATGGGACCTGGCAAGATGCATCACAAAGTCCTGAGGGAATTGGCTGATGTAGTCACTAAGTCACTCACCAAAGGCACAGCAGTCAAGTGAAGTCCCCAGTGACTGGAAAAAGGGAAATACTGCACCCATTTTTAAAAGGGGTAGAAAGGAGAACCTTGGGAACTCCCAACCTCTCAGCCTCACTTCTGTGCCGGGAAGATCATGGAACAGTCCTCCTAGAAGCTATGCTAAGGCACACAGAGGACAGGGAGGTGATTCAAGGCAGCCAGCATGGCTTCACCAAGGGCAAGTCCTGTCTGACCAGCCTAGTGGCCTACTATGATAGAGTGACTACAACAATGGACAGTGGAAGATCTACTGATGTCATCTATCTGGACTCCTGTAAGGCCTTTGACATGGTCCCCCACAACATCCTTCTCTTTAAATTGGAGAGATATGGATTTGATGGGTGGACTAATTGGAGGACAAGGAACTGGCTAGATGGTTGCATCCAGAGAGCAGTGATCAATGACTCAGTGTCCAGATGGAGATCAGTGATGGATGGTGTCCCTCAGGGGTCTGTACTGGGACCAGTACTGTTAAATATCTTCATCAATGACATAGTGGGATTAAGTGCATCCTCAGCAAGTTTGCAGATGACACCAAGCTGAGCGGTGCAGTTGACATGCATGAGGGACAGAATGCTGTCCAGAGGGACCTGGACAAGATCAAGAAGTATGCCCATGTGAACCTCACAAGCTTCAACAAGGCTAAGTGCAAGGTCCTGCTCCTGGGTCAGGGCAACCCCCAATATCAATACAGGCTGAGGGATGATGAGATTGAGAGCAGCCCTGCAGAGAAGGACTTGGGGGTACTGGTGGACAAAAAGCTGGACATGAGATAGCAATGTGCACTTGTAGCCCAGAAGGCCAACCATATGCTGGGCCACATCAAAAGCAGCATGGCCAGCAGGTCAAGGGAGGTCATTCTGGCCCTCTACTCTGCTCTGGTGAGACCCCGCCTGGAGTACTGCATCCAGCTCTGGGGCCCTCAGCACAGGAAAGACATGGACCTTGTGGAGCAGGTCCAGAGGGTAGCCACGAAAATGATCCGATGGCTGGAGCACCTCTCCTACGAGGACAGGCTGAGAGAGTTGGGGTGTGTTCAGCCTGAAGAAGAAAAGGTTGTGGGGAGACGTTATTGCAGCTTTTCAATACTTAAAGGGGGCTTATAAAAAAGTTGTGGACAGACTTTTTAGTAGAGCCGGTTATGATACGATATGGGGTAATGGTTTTAAATTGAAACAGGGTAGATTTAGATTGGACATAAGGAAGAAATTCTTTACAATGAGGGTGGTGAAGTTCTGGCACAGGTTGCCCAGAGAGGTGGTAGATGCCCCATCCCTGGAAACATTCAAGGTCAGGTTGGACAGGGCTCTGAGCAACCTGATCTAGTTAAAGATGTCCCTGCTCACTGCAGAGTGGGTTGGACTAGATGACCTTTAATGGTCCATTCCAACTCAAACTATTCTATGATTTCTCCCCCTCCTCAGATATTGAGGTCTTTTCCCTGATCTCTGGCATAGATTCAGCAACTCAACTGCAAATACACAGCTGTAACAGCTCTTTTGAACACAAACTCTCATTTGAGGCCTACTCACCCAAAAGGTCATTTTTAAAAGGAAACAGATCCTAGCATATACTCGCCGATGAAAAGAAACAGATATGTAGGCTGTGTCCAACCCAATGAGATCAACAGTATGCCGTAAGTACATACCAAGGCTTAAGACCTTCAAGCTCCATTTGTGCCAGCTACCCTGTTCTCATACCACCCCCAAGATCAACCCAGGGCTAGGGACTGTTCCTGGGAGGCAAGATATAGCCACCTGTTTCAGAGGCTAAGAAATCTTAGCAGGACAGCCCATACTAAACCAGACTAGCTTTCCTCAGGACCCACACTTCCAGCTCTGAAAGGCGACTTCTTTGCTACAACAGACATAGGCAATGTCCTAATTAGGATATGCCTATTGTCCAACTTCCTGCACAGGAAGACATCATTAGGAAATCATCAGTCACCCCGTCACTCCCCACTGCCATCCCAGCCAGACTACTTCCACTAGTGACCTACCTGCACTGTGTGCGCGCTATTAGTGCCCTGAAGAAACTTGCCTTCCTCCTGAGCTCTCACATCACCAAAGTCCTCCAGCAAGCGCACCCTCATGCCACACACCAGGTTTGCCCGTAAGTACTCCACATAGCCACTGTGGTCTGCAAAGTCTGACGGGGTCAGGAAGGCACAACCCTGCTTTTTGCGGGGACCATGATTTGAAGTGAGCACAGGCATTTGGGCAGCAGTGCAGGCTGGGGTCTTGGGCTGGAAGATGGAGTGGGTGATGCAGGGTCGCAGCTCCTGTTGGGCCAGCAGCTCTGACTTGTGGCTGTGGTCCCAGCCCATCACGTGCACCAGCTCCAAGATGAGGTTTGCCATAGCCATGCTGAACTCAAACTCCTGCTTCACACGGCTCCTCTCCTCAGTGAGCAGGCTGGGCACAGCACAGTCCTGCTGCTCCCCTCCCTGCTCCACGCCACTGCTAAGCTTGTCCATGACAGAAGTGACGCACAGGTAGCGCTTCACCAGGACGAACAGCAGCTTCCCAGGGATCTGCAACAAGCACAGCTGTCAGACTCTAGCCTGCAGGACACCTCCAGCCCCCAGCTCCCTCCAAGCCACCAGCGCATCCACAGTCAGGCTCCCGTGACAGCTCTGGACCAGCAGGCAGCAGCAGAGACCTCTCAGCCCACCCTCATCTCTGTGCTCAGGGACAAGGCTCTCCATGAGCCGTTCCACCATCCCCCAGCCTCGAGCTGCGCCCAGATCCTATGCCAGCTCTCCCAATAACCAGCCCTGCTCAGCCACCCACTGCCGACTACCCTCCCATACCAAACAAGGACACCAGCTCTGGCCCACCACTCCCACCCCTTTTGACTCCTAAGCCATAGGCCCAGAGCTGGCAGGACCTCACACTACCTGGGGAAGGTGAATCCCCTCAAAGGACATGCAGTGCTCTTCAGAGGACATCATCTCAGCAAACAGCTCCAGCAAGGTGTAGCGACTGTCGAAGTCTACATGCTGCTCAATGCCATCCTGCTGGCTCAGGGACAGCAGGACATAGGCCCGGCTCCCTGCCAACAACAACAGAAACCCTTCAGGCCCCTTAAAGATAACCCTCACCCCACCCTCCCTGCACGAGACAGACTTGCAGGCAAGGAACAGCTTTGCTGCTTAGTGTAACCTAGAACTGTATTCCGTCCTTTAATCTGGATTGGCAACATTTTGCTCCTCCAAACAACACTGTGTGTTTTTTCCACCCCTAAAGCTGCAGGATTCCCACAGAGCAGCAACCCCAAATAACTGACTCCAGAACAGGGCTCCAGGGAAGACAAAAGTTAAGTTCCAATCTGAATCAGCCCCCCATCTGCCCCACTGGAGAGCTGCATGAACTTAGGCACCAGGATAGGGAAAGACAGATCTCTTGTACGACACACCACCACCAGCAACCTTCCAGGTGCACCCAAGCCCCAGCAGGCACTGCCGAGCCATGGCAGCTCCTCTTAGACGAGAGGACTCGGTGAAGACCGGGACTCTTCCCACCAGGGCATGAGGAATGGCTCCCTGCCAAGAACAGGCCAGAGCCTTTCCAGCACGCAGCAGAGACACCCCAACACTCTGTGAAGCCCCTTGGCATAAGTCCTCCTAAGAGTTAATCAGCATCCCAGCTCAGGAACCTGCCAGGGGAAAGAGCTCCCAAGTCTTAGAGCACCCCGGACAACTAAGACCAAGGAGCTGCTTGGAAGCTCCAGTCTGATTCTCCCCCTTTTGCCAACAAGCCCCGAGACACACTGCTTCCCAGGCACCCCACACCTACAAAAAGACTGGCACCCCTCAGCTGCCCAGCAGCACCTCCTCAGTGGCTCTGAGCAGTAGCAGCCCCCACCTGCATCATGCGAAGCCAGGGCCTTCAGCATCTTGCCAGCACTGTGGCGAATTTGCTTCTCCTCATGGCACAGCATCTTCAGCAGCAAGTTGAGGGCTCCTGTCTCCTTGAAGGCACCCGCCAGTGAGCCAATGCTGGCGTACGCACTCAGCACATGGATGGTGTTGAGGATGGAGGACTCGGGGGTCCCAGCCTCGGCCATCTGCCGACCAGCTCGCTGCACCAGGCTCCTGACATCAGCCTTCATCTCCAGCAGCGAGGCATCATCCAGCAGAACTTCTGCAGCAAACGGGATGGCTGCCTTCTCCTCTTTCACACACTGCCCTTCCAGCTTCCTCTTACCCAGCAGTGCCGGGCAGCTGGCACAGACCTCTTCTGCAGACATCCACATCAAGATGTTCTCCAGCTTGGTCTCTGCAGAGGAAGCACTGCTACCCCCTGCTGCTCTCTCTTCCCAGCTGACGATGCTCCACTGGACCAGGTACTCAGGCTGGCCATCGTGACCTCGCCGCTGCCGGAGCAGCTCCGCTGGGTAGGCCTGCAGTTTGGGTCCCAGGTGCACAAGCAGGTTGCCATTATGCCTCTCGTTCACCATGACAGGAAGTGTGCCTGCAGAGATGGAGGGCAAGCAGAGGCAAGCTTTTATATATGAGCTGCATGCCAGGGAGAGCATGAGTAAGTGCCTCAGTTGCCTGAAAGCAGAAGTGGCTGAGGCACAGCTTTTGATCCTGAGATCCTGCACCCAGGATAAAGCTCTAAAGAAAACCTTGTTTTGCAGAGGCACACATCCCCCCTCCAAGAAAGTAAGACAGTGTTTCATATACAAATCCTGTTCCTGACATTACTGGCACACACAGAAAGAGGTTCTCCTCAAAAAGCCCAAGGCAAAATGAGCCCATTCAGATCCTCTTATGAGAGAGGAAATAAGGACAGGAGACCTGGGTCCTGTTCTCATCTCTGCCTCTGCTCACAACATGACTGCACAAGTTGCTGCTTTTGCACTTCTGTCTTCCCTCTTGTTATTTACTGTTTAGACTGCAAGTTTAGCTAGAGCCCAAGGCTTCAGGCAGACACTCTCTCACTGTGGACCTGAGCTTAACTTCAGTCACCAGGCCCTGAAGAAAGTAACCAGCAATTTCTCGGATCAAGTTCATATACATCAAATCAGGTCACTTTCTAAAAGCCACTCAGTATTTCCTAATCTCAGATATTCTTTGCCTTTACAACATTTAGTCAATGGGCAAATTCAACAAAATTAAAAGATTGCTACTGTCTGTTGTTACTATTCTGCGTATCTTAGGACTACAAAGAAGCAGCCATGCCTCTTCTCCAATTCATTGACCCAAAGAGGATCATGAAATAATTTTTTGTCTAAGACTGAGTGCCAACAATCAGCTGGCCAACTGTAGACAATACCACAACAGACTGGCTTCATTACTGCAAAGGATACCAGATCAGAGTCTGATAAGAAGGCTCTCAGAGGAGCTCAGGCAAGTGGTAGTGGAAACACATGAACAGGCCCTCCTGTTGTCATTTACACTTGCTAGCAAGAAAAACAGTGAAGCAACATGCTGTTCAGCTGATGGTAACACCAGTCATTCTTAAAAAAGGAGTCAACATACATAAGAAATAGTCAATCCATGTACAACCAAAGAAGATACAGACAGTCAAAGATGATGATAATCACAATAAAGATGTTCACAGGTGCAGAGAGAAGCCTGAGCTCCCAAGAACTTCTTACCTTCAGTTGTGCCTTCCTTTGAGTGTGCAGCAAGCCAGCAGGGAATCTTCTTGCCGTCTCTCTGCAATAAAAGGATCAAGTTATTCTCCTGTGCTTTGTAACAGTGTTTAGATGCCGCACCATAAGCCAAAGAATTGTTTTCCCTAACTGTGCTTGCACAGTGCACAAAAAAACCCTACCCTGAAAGGTTCACATAAAATAAAATAAGGTTCACATAAAACAAAATTCATAGTAAAACAAATGTCTCTGTGAAGCATTATTTTGTTTGATAACTTCACACCATCCCCATATCATGACCTTTATAATGAAAAAAAACATCCTCAGACCAGAACTCAAAAGGATTTGTAACTAAGTAGCGGAGAATTTGGACTTAGGGCATCTGGAGAAGTGGCTGTAATGCATATGATGAATGAGGCACACTAGAGCCTATGACAAACCACAGCTAAATTGTCAGACTGCTTAAACGCGCGCACTACAGGAAGTTTCAGAGCTGTGGCAAATGCAATCGCCAGCTGCGGTGCCAAGCCCATAAGGCACCACCGCACACCCGGGACGGCGGGGCCTCAGGCCTGCCCGCGCATGGAAACGAGCAAAACCCGATCTGCCCCGGCAATGGCCGCCGCGGAAAACACAGGTTTTCTTCCGGGCTGTCCCAGACACCTCCGCAAGCCCGCTCCGCCTCCCGGTACCTTCGCTCGCCGCTGTCCCGAGCCCCGTCCCAGGAACCGCAGCAGCAGGGCTTGGGTCCAGCCCCGGCGCAGGGGAGGCGGCTCAGCCGCCGGGCCTGACCCGACACGGGGGAGAGGAAGCGCCCCTCACGCGTGGGCCCCCTCGGGCAGTCCCGTCCCCACCGGCCCCACTTTGGCTCTCCACCGCGCCGCGGCGACGCGGCCGACTCGCAGCCTCCGCCAAGGGCAGCGCGAAGCGGAAGCGGCACCGGCCGGCCCGGCGCGCGCGCACGCACGCACGCACGCTCGCTCCCTCCCTCCCTCCCTCCCTCGCCGGGAGGGCCCGGAAGGAGCCAGAGACAGCGCTGCGCCCCGCACCTACCAGCACCGCCACCCCTAGAGCTCGCCGCTTCCGCGTCCCCGCCGCGCACGGCGTGCGCACCACGCCCACTACGGGTGGCGGCGAGGGCCAATAGAGCTCGCGGGCGGGCGCGGTCGCTGTGCGCTCTGCCCCTGCTGCCGCTCCCGCCGCCGGGCCCGGGGGCCTGTAGGGGGCTCGAAGGGGCCCGTCTGTGGTGGTGCACCCCAACGGTGGGTCGCGGGGCTTCTGCCCTTTTACGGTGCCTGCACACCAGAAACGCATGTGAGGGACAGGAATATACGAAAAATAAAAATATCTTG
Organism: Phalacrocorax carbo; assembly: GCF_963921805.1. Taxonomy (NCBI): domain Eukaryota; kingdom Metazoa; phylum Chordata; class Aves; order Suliformes; family Phalacrocoracidae; genus Phalacrocorax; species Phalacrocorax carbo. The sequence goes on along the minus strand of NC_087515.1, from coordinate 37,444,308 downwards.
TGATTCCCCTAGCTAATGCTATTAAAAATCGAGGGTTGGAAGCTGCAAGGGCTCAAGATACTTGTGCTATGCTCTGTTGTTCTAGTTTCTCTAATGACTGATGAACTTTGTAAATGACTGTTGCAGGGTAGGTGAAAGGAAGGCTAAAAGTATGTAACGTCAGCGCTAATGCTATTGCATTAGTTCCTTTTACAGTTTACAGTTCCTTTCCTGCTTTGGTGTTATAGTGGTCTGTAATGCCCACACCATAAAGTCTAAATTCTGATCCTTTGACCATATTTCCCTTCTTTGACAGGCCTCACAGCAGTTAGCTACAATCCGGTAGATGCAGGTTTCTATTGGTCTGTTGAGATCTGGTTTAAATTGTAAACAAACATTAAAATCAAAGGCTAAAGGGATGAGAGCCTACTTTCTTATCTGATCCTGAAGCAACTTAATCTCTGTGCCCAGCCTCATTTCTACCCTCAGCACGAATGCAACTGATGAGACAATTTCCATGTTTTACAATAGCAATCAGCAATTAATACAAACAATATAACTGCAATTAACTATAGGCTGAATAAATCAGTGCAGTGCTGCATCAGTCTGTGGGGACCATCTTCTAAAGCTGCGGGACCAATGGTGAACTGCAAATGTTTGTGTTTCCAAGCCAGCCTCTTGATTTCTCCATTATACCTCTGTTGCTGCTATCGATGCTCTCTTTCCAGAATCCCATGGATGCTCTTGAAATCTCAGTGTTTTCCATTAACATGTAATTTTCCTTCCCCATTAACTCCCAAGGCATTGTTAAAATTTAGAGGAGTGAAATGGTATCTAGTTATATCATGCTTTGCCTTTACAAGTCCCTTCATCTCCTGTACAGATAAACACAGTATGTTTGCACTAAAGAAGGGGAAAATAACTTCCTAAATGCCACACAACTACATAAAAGCTGACACCACGTGTACAACCATTGCTATTTTCCTCTGTTCTCGGCAGCTGTGACTTTGTACATGTACTGCACCTGCAACACTGCTGGGTTTAATGTCATAAACACAGGGGGTGATAATGCTTTGCAGTGGGAATACAGCCTGACTGGTAACATCAGCTGGCAACATCCCATAGCCAAAATTGTCACCAACAATAAATGGCAGTGGCCAGATAGGACACAGGCATCTTGTGACGCTGAAAGGTTTCCTGTGGTATTCATAGGCCCTGCTTATATCTTGGCTCTGATTGTCTTGATACCGTGCTTAGTCAGTCATCTACCCAAAAAAATAAAGATCATGTCTGTGGTATACTGCTCCATGCTAGGAGTTGTATATGTCATACACAGACCCCTGAGCACAAGTAACATGGGGTTTCTTGTGCTGATGTGGGTTTTGTGGTGCTGAACCATGAAACATATCTGTGTAGGCATGCTGAACACGGGGCTGGCTGTGGTGTAACCCATAAAAGTGAAGCACCTCCCCTCCTGATGGGGGAAGAGCCATTTCAGCTGCGTTTTGCTCCTAAGCACTTTCTGTGCAATCTTCTCCTCTCCTGCTACACTGAGATATGTTTTCTCCAAATTGCACTGTAGGGAATAGTGCAGTCCCTCCACTGTATGGACTTTTATCAGCGCTAAGCTTTCCTTACATCATACTGGTATCTGCTCTAGGACCTGATGCTATGTAGAGGCTAGTAGTTGCACTTTTAGCTGACATACTGTTGACCCAGCAGCACTGATGATTGTAAGAAGCAGCCCTTCTCCCTTTGGTTTCTTACCCACCTGTAGGCACTTTAATGAGCCCCCATATGCCCTTGACCTGCCTTCTGGGGGCCTACAGGCATCTGCCTTTGGCCTGACTTTAAGTAATGGCTCTCCAGTTTGAATACTGCCGTATCTTCTCATAGCAGTTTTCTGCAGGTAACTTAATCGTCTTGGTGTTGGGCCTCATAGAGACAACAGTTAAGCTCCATCCTTAAAGACATCCAGTGTCCAAAAGTAATGGACTTGGAAGAGGAGAGGGGAAACAACCTAATTTTAATTTGAGACCTGGATCAGATGCCTGTCAATGTCAGAGGAAGCTGTTCTGCCTGCAGCCTTTCAACGGGTTTATTTTAAAGCCCAGTTCATTCTTTCTCCTTCTCCAGACGCCTGGGGATGGTACTGCACACACCAACCACCGTGTCTGTATGCTCTTAGATGCCAGCTGCATGGCATCTCCCATGATCACAGGGCCATGGCCAGCATCACTTATCTACTGAGTCCTGTATCAGGTGATCACTACCTTAACAGAAGCACCTTCATGCAAAACTATTATCTATCCTGGAAATACCTCTGTGACTACTGAAAAATATCTCTGTCCTCCTTTGGTTTGGGGTAGTTTATCAATATATAATCCACCTGGTGCCAGGCCTAGCGATCATCTTTTCTTTGATGTTGCAATTGCAAAAATTGCTCTTCCTAGGCCTTAGTTATTGCCTAACTACTCCATAAGCAACACAGGCTGTTTGTCCTCCCTGTTTTAACAGGGAGGAACAGGAGGACCTTGAGTTAACACCCATGAATTACAACAATTCTTTTTCCTAAGTCCCTGTTCCTCCTCATTCCTGGTTTTTATTTCTCTTGTCTCAACACCATGCCCTGCTTACCAGCACCATTCCCAAGCTCTCAGAAGGAACAGCCCTCGCAGCCCTGCTGTCCATGACAGGTCCACTCTGTCCCACCCACTGGCTCTAGGGCTCCCAGAATATAAGTCTAGTTGATCAGGTCTCACCTGTGCAGGAGGCAGTGGGAATGGAGACTTGCAGAGAGCTCCTCTTTGCCACATCATGCCCAGACAGTCCCCCACCCTCTGCAGTAGACAAACAGGTACAGGACTCTGCCTCTGAACACCATTCATTGGCCCTAAGGTATGTGTCATCCCCTCCCGCAAAGCACAGCCAAGACCCCAAATCTGTGCACAAAATGATAACATTTATTGAAAGAGTAATTTTTTTTTTAATACAAAAGAAAGCTCTGTACATAGTACTGTGATTACTTCCACATCCTTCCAGAAACACAACCCTGGAAACTGGAGGGAAAAAAAAATAATCCCACACACACTTATGCGTACACACGCGCGCACACACGCACACACACACAACCCTCAAACCAGTAAAATGAACTAAAAATGTCACCACACAATAAATGCCATTTCATCCCTGATACACAAGTGTTCTTACAAGTCTGCACTTAAATAAAAATACACCATTAGCGTTTAACCAGCAGTTGCCTTTGGGGAGCCAGGGAGGGGATGCAGTCAGACACCCTGTAGCAGCAGGGGCTCTCCTGCCATCCCAGCCCAACAGCTCTGCTCCACAGTGCTAGCACAAGCAAAGCGGAGCAAAGCCAGGCTGCAGTGATGCGCTGGGGCAAAGGACAATGAAAACCCCAACTCCATCCTTCTCCCTGGACAAACTCCTAGGTACCCAGCCTTGTTTTGTAAGCATCACTGAGCAGCTTTCATACACCTAGCAACACTGCATGGCACAGCACTCCCACGTGCTCCAAACTGTGGGGTACGCATCACTCAGAGCAAGGATATTAAGGGGAGGCAGCATGCAATGTCACTCTCACCAGATGGGCCACCCCACTCCCCATGAGCCCTTCCCAGACTGCATAACAAATCAAGGGTTGAAAGACCATTCTGGAAGCTCTGTGCACAGGGGGCTTGGAGAAGACCCGTTCACATCTGTGCACTAAGGAACAGCTGTAAGAGAACTACAGCCCAAATCATCAGCTAGTTCAGGAGATGCTACCTGCACAGTGAGCAGGCAGAGCAGAGATCAGCCACTGGCGGCTAATCGCCACCCAGGGACGGGTGGGCATGCCTATAACCCTTTGGCAGTCACAAGTAGCACTACTCCACACCAAGAGCAGTGACAGAACAGCCACAAATCCCAGGACCAGAGGTGAACAGAGCAGCCATCAGAAAACCCAGCCCACCTCTGGCTCCCAAGCACACTGCAAGGCCGTTGCTTGCAAGGGATGGGTTTCCAACTTCTAGAGCCCAGCCACTGATTCATTTGCCTTCTGCTCGTTAAGCCCAAAATGATGGGTACAGAGTCCTCAGTACAGGTAAGTGGGAAACAAGCATCCCACTTGGTTCAGCTTGATCCCTGGCACATGCTGGTAGGTGGAGAGCACAGCTTAAACGCTAATGCTGAGGGAACATGTCCAAGATTACAATACAAACTCAAAAGCAAGGCCCCTTTCCTGCCTCCATGCCCACCCACCCCTCTCCCATCCCCCGGTACAAACCCCATGAAAACTGTACAGGAGCCAAACTTTTATTCCTTAAAGAATTACATAAATACTGAGTTTAACACTTAGAAAAATAAAGTCATTTTCTTTTTCTTTTTTCTTTTTTTTTTTTTTTCTCCAAGGCTTCTTTTGTCTTTAACTTAAAAAAAAAATTACAGTAGCTGCTTCTTTCCCTAAAGATTCAGCAGCTTCTCTCACTTGCTCACTCTCCCTCCAGGGACAGGGCTAGGTAGCAGAGCCATTCACAGCAACTCCCATGCAGGACCAAGCATGCTCCAGCCCTTTTCCCCTGGCCTTGCTGAGCCTGCACAGGCATCAACAGTTGCTCCTCCACAGCCCAGTATGGCCTGCAGGGCACCCTGGTGCTCAGGTAAAGAGCCTGCCTCCTGCCCAGCAAGCTCAGTGCCCATGGGCTCTTCCCTTTGACACTTGAGTTGGTTCTCCACCGTGCATCAGACAAATTTAGGAAGTGTTGGCTGGAGCTGCAGAGGGACATGGGAAAGACCCGGCCACATTCCCCTGGGTGTATGGAGTCCGCAAGCAGTGCGAGGGCTGAGGGGAGACCATGAGGCTGGGCCAGCCACAGAGCCCCCCAGGAGCTCTCTGGGGCATCGTTGCACTCCAGGGCATCCACCGACCACCTCAGCTGCATGAGGGCAGCTGCTGGAGCAAAGCCAGGCAGGCTGCAAATCTGCCAGGCAGCCCAGTGAGGAGGCACTGAGGGCAGAGGGCTCACTGTAGTGCATATGAGGAGGATAGGGCCACGTGCCACAGGCTGTGCCCTGCCCTCCAGAGGGAGGGCACACAGGCCCAACCAGAGATGCACATGCAAGCTGGCCACTCTCCCCGTCCAGAGCCCAGGGTGAGTTGCTGCAGCCAGGACCTGTCACCCCCACAAAGGCACATTGCTGAGGCCAGCAGCATAGCCTCGGCCTGCTCCCCTCCAAGCTGCGCCCACAGGATGGCTCTGGGTCTGAGCTGAGCCCCACGCAGAGCAAACACTCATGGGCAAGGTGACTCAGAGCGCCCAGAAGGAGCCAGAGCCTCCAACTGGAAATGGCCTGCAGTATTTATTTACAGCGCAGAGCAATCCTCCCCTCAAGAGACAATTTTCTTTGGCTGGCGTGAGAAAAGCACAGCTATTGCAGCATCCAAACGCCCCCAAGCCCTGCATGGCCCCAGCACAGCTCCACCCCAGGTGGGTCCTGCAGCCCCACGCGCATGCCTGTGTGTATGTATGTGTGTGTGTAGGTGGGTGCGTGTGTGTGTGCATGTGTGGATGAAGGAAACGTGAAAAGGCAACAATAAATAACTGGTGCAGTCTGTACGAGAAGAAATTGCCACCAGCCTTGTCATGGCATGACAAGCCAGAGACAGCACAAGGCCGGCAGCAGAGGCCTCTCAGTCACTCTTGGCGCTGTGTGAGGTGTCCAAGTTGACCACCTGCAGCTCCGTCAGGCTGCTGCCACTGCTGCTCTGCTGCCCGATGACAGCCATCTAGAGAGAAAAGGGAGGAGGAAGCACTGGGGGACAGCATGCCCTGAGACCATGTATGCCAGCAGCCAGGGTGGCACTGTCCTTTCTTGGCACCTGTCCAAGGAGGGCAAGACTTCCTCCCCCAAGGGGGGGTGGCACTGACAGCTTCCCCAGACCTGAGGACTGGTCCTACCCAAGTGCCTGGGACTGCCCAGACCCACAAAGGATGTGCAGGCAGGGGCAGAGCAAGGACACCCCCTGAACACCTGTGAGTGCCTCTCTGCACCTACCTGGTGAAGCTGGACAGCTGAGACTGGGATCTGAACGGTGCCTGATGGGGCTGTCAGGAACACTTGGGGGACACCACCTGCCACAGAGAGAGCAAGCACAAATTATATTGCCCCTTGAACAGTGCTCCCCCACAGGTCCTTTCTCTGAGCTCCATGGACCTTCACAAGGATGAAGGTGCCTGTTTGCATGCAGAGACATTCCAGGAGAAAGCCACGTGCACTAGTTTTCCAAATGCTGGGAGAAGCATTTGGAAAGCCCTCAAAGTCTTTCCTACATGGCTTCATGCTGCTTTGCCCCCTCATGCAACCACACATCATCTCCAAAGTCTCCTAGCTCCCTCCACTGCCTGCCCCATATGCCACCCACCCCAGCAACCCTCACCCTTTTTCCCCAGGAAACGGCTCAAGCAATCCTTTGCATAGGAGAATAGCAAGATCTAAAAGTACACATCATCACCCTTGCCAGGCCTTGGTACAGCCACTAGGACTGCTTAGAAGAAAATTATTTTAAATTAATATACAGCATAAACACATGTGAGACAAGAAAAATCAGGGTGTCAAAGCATTTATGGGAGCACTGACCCAGACAGCTCTCTTACCCTGATCCTGGACCTGGCCGTGGGACACCTGCATTGCTGAGGGCGCCTGGGAAAAAGCGTTGAGGACTGCAAGTCCACCGTCCGCAAGGCCAGATGTAGGCGCATACATCACCGCATGTGGGCTGGGGTACATCATGTGGCCACCCACAGTGGTTGGCACAGACGACGTCATGATGGTCGCCGGGAGGGTCACTGGCACCAGGACAGACTACATGTGAGCCACGCAAAAGGAATCTGCTACACTCACACACCTATTCATCATCCCTCCCTCAGCCACCCTCAGCATGCTGTCCTGAAGCAGCAGGTGCATTGAAATATCCATCTTGTTCTCCCAGGCTCTTGGGGAAGAGCCCCAGGGAACAGGCAGAAGAGCTCAAACCTCCTGCTTTCATGAGTGAGTATGAGGGGGCAGAAAAGCACGCTAGCCAAACATCCCAGGTCTGAATTCAACCTGAGATATAAGTTTCCTGGTGAAGCTTTAATAAAGCTGTTGAACTGGCTTCAGCCTGCATCCAGGCACCTGAACTCAGATTTTGCAGTCAACAGGGACGTCCTCTGTACATACAGTAAAAACATCAAGCAGACGCGAGCCAATGCCTTGTGCTAGGGGCAATGCTGGCTCACTAAGAAACCATCTGAGAACTGGGCAACCTGTTCCCAGCTCCATGCTGCAAGTAAGAGCAGATGATGTATCTGGAGAGGCTCTGAAAGCCCTTGTAAGGTGCCCTATGCACAGCAACATCTACCGAGATATAGTGTAGCACAGGGGCTGGCAACAGGGATAAATATACCTGGGAAACCATCAGAAAGGATGGAATAGAGTTGGTCTGAAGAAGAATCCTGGGCAAGGAGCACACATGAGGTCTAATGGTGTGGGTTGTTAACAGCAGTGGTTAGGGAGAAAGACAGAAAATGGTTACCCTAATGTCCCAATTACCTGTTCCACTGGAAGAGGTCTGGGTAAGGTCAGCGCTGCTGTCACTAGAGGGAGACGTTTGCTGCGGTGCCTGGTGCACCTGAATCGCCTGGACTGGGACCTGCTGAGCCATGGTACCACCTGGGGAGAAAGAAGAGCCCATGAGCCTGTGGCTCAGCAGGGACACAGGCACTCTGGGCCATGTGAAAGCCCCACAGTCTTCCTCTGGCCACACACAGCTCCGCAGCATGGCTCTGCACTGCACTGGGGAAGGCTAGCCAAAAGCAGCATGTGGCAGAAATCAGGACCTACCCCAAAGAGGAGGCCAAAACCTGCTCTTTCCTGGCATACAAGGGCCAAGGAGGGGTTAGCTGGCCTGCAGGGACCCAAAGAGAAAAGGAAAGGCCACAGCAGCTGTTGTCCAGCTCCCAGGCACGGTTCAGGAATGTCTGGAGCCCTCCTCACCATTCCCAGCTCCCCCAAGACACAGCAGAGAAGATGCTGGGAGGAGAGGGCCCAGCACTGCTCACACTCAGCCAGCCCTGCAAGGATCATCTCACTGCACTGAACAGAACTGTGAGAGCCCAAACTCCAAGGCCAGCTGGGCCCTGCTGCCTTCACACTCTGGAGGCCCAGCTCCATCCTCCACAGGGCACAGCTATCTCGCCCAGCTTGTAATCTCAAGGACATCACAGTGCCCCAACACAGGAATTAGAGACCACTGGGCCACAAGGTGTGCATCCCAGAGCTGTAGGGGCACAGCCTCCAGCCCAGCCCATTCACTGCAAAGCTCTTCAGCTCCAGAGACAAAGCTTGGCACAGAAAGCTCTCCTCAGGCTTTCAGGTCGTGTCTCCAGAGAGAAGAGCAAGGCATGCCAGAGAGCAGGAATCACTGGCCACCTTGCTCATACTGGGCATCTCCCCACACACCACACCAACACATGTCCATTATTCTCTTATTCATCTTATTCTCTTAGATCACAAGGGAAATCCAGTTCCCTTGCATGGGATCACACTGTCTGCCCTGGCCCATGGGGAGCCATAAGAGCTCCAAGAAAGCACGCAGGCTATCAAGACTCTTCAACCTGGGCACAAACAGGCAGGATACAAAAAAATCCTGTGTTGCTCTCAGTGTTGGTCCTTAGATGATGGCTGTCCCCCACAACAGAGCCTAGCCCTGCTCTGGAACTCCATCCAGAAGCGTGTCCAGCAGCAGTGTAACACCTGGAGAGCCTTGACTCATCACAACAAGAAATTCCTACAAAGGACAATGCACACAAGGCAGCACAGCAGCACCACTCTCTCCTCTACTCTGGGTCTCTCCTAATCTATGCTCTGCACTGGTTCAGTGACTGCAGATCCAAATACAAAAGCAGGAACAGCTGCTCAGAGCCAAATGCCAGCACTCAAAAAACATCCACTGGGCATCTGAGCCCCTGCAGTCTCCTTCCATCAGTCCTCCTACCAGCACAGTTCAGCCTCATCACAGCTGCACCAGGGACCTGTCTCCTCTGCGTTTACTATCTGCAGGGCAAACCTTGGTGCATGAGACTGACAACCCACTGCTTCCCTTAATCTGTGTCCCCCAAAATGCTGCTCCTGCCTATGCCAAGCATTCTCTGCCCTGTCTTCCCATCTCTCCCTGCAGTCTCAGCCAGGGTGCCCTGTGCTCTGCCTCCTCTGTGCTCCCACCTCAGTTGGGGGTCAGCTCTCTGGCCAGGACCAGAACCCCCAGAGATGCCTCCATCCCCCCCACCTCAAGCAAGTGGAGGAGAAGCGAGTGCTGACCTGTCAGCGACACGATCTGCCCTCCAGCTCTGGCAGGGAAGCGGAAGACTGTCTGTTGTGCCTGCTGCAGCTGTCCAGCCGTACCCGTGACCACCTGGCCCTGCTGGCTGGAAAGAGCCAGGGAGTGTGGCTGTAACTGAGTGAAAGGAATGGTAGGGGTCCCCGGAGAAAGGGAAGCACCTGCCGAAAGGAGGGAGAAAGAAAGGCTTTGTCACCACCAGCTCTTTTCACTCCCTCCAGGCTTCTTGGTGCTGCCCTGGGGTCCCAGCTCAGCTCGCTGACACCACGCCATTCCCAGCAGCAGGGCCAGCCAGCAGCACTCTAAGGAAATAGTCACTATATGACCCTTCTCCAGTCACTGGCCTGGCTGGGCTTGAGCAAGGAATCCCAGCCAGGTTCACCCTACAGCAGCAACCACTGTGCTTCCTCTTGCCATTAGGTCTCCTCTCCTCTGGAGAGGGCAGCAACACACTCCACATGCAGACACAGACGGATGCAGTCCTCAGCCCCTAAAGGCACTGACCTGACATGAGCGTGAAGCCGGTGGGTATCGGCATGAGGCCCCCAGATGTCACTGCACTGGCTCCAGTAGTCTTCAGCACTGTCCCGTTGGCACTGGTGACGGCATTGGGGCTGATGCTGGCAGACACTGGCGCCAGGTAATTGGTGATGGGGAATGACGGGCCGCTGCTGACCTGCATGGAGGTCGAGGTGGTAGGGGCTGTCTGGATGGTGGACGTTGTCCCCGGCAGGTTGGTGACAGTGAACGCTGGTTTCAGTGCGTCCTGGGGAAGGAGAGATTGTGACAGCTCAGACCAGCCCTTGGGTCTGGTCACGATCTGCCCATGAGACCAAACCAGGCTCCATAGGTTGCATCCCCTTCTAAAACATACCCTCAGAGCCTGCTGCCAGCACATGGAGCAGAGCCAGGGTAGCAGAGAGAAGTAGCTTGAACAAACATGAGGAGACTGTGCCCAGTAACGCAGCATGAGGAAAGCTGGAGAGAGCTCAGCGTAAACCTTGGATACAAGCCTGGGGCCACACAGGTCCCCTGAGAGACTTCCTTGCAAGACACCAGGGGACAAAGCAGCCCTTCCCCTCCCCAGGAGTCCCCATAGCCTCTAAGAGAGCAGCCTCATTTTGGCACACAACAGGCAAAAGCAGTCCCTGCAGGGACAGATGTAAAGGCAAACACAGTCTCCTGTCAGGAACACACACAACTTCCCTTATGGCAGGAAACACATGGCCAAGAACAAGCCAAGAACCGGCTCTTAAAGACAGCTGTACACTGAAAGGAGCAAGGGAGAGGTGAGTAAAACCAAACCTGGACACCAGGGAGGCCCAAACCCAGCCCTGACAGTTGCTTTGGCAGGCCCTGGGGAATGCCTCCACAAATCTCCTGCAGCAAAGGGCCGGGGAAGTGCTCATTTGCTAGCTCACTAACAGGAGATGGGCATGAGGCAAATGATTCCCAGGGACTCTGCATGTTAGCTACAGCCAGCACACACCACAGTCCTGCAAGGAACATCAGAGCTCTATGCCTGTCTGAGGACAGCATCACCAGGGAAGCTGAGCACCAGGAGGAAAAGGGCCCTGTGCTGGGCCAATGCTAGCCTGACAGGCTGGCCTCCTGGGTCTGGGAACAAGGGCGGAATGCATATGCCCTGCAGCCTGGCATACAACACCCCAGTTTCTGCAGCTACAAAGCATGTGGCTGGATGTGGCTTGGATCTGCAGGAACCACACAAGCCCAGCATGATCCCTGCTGCCCCTGGCAGGTATCTAACATGCCTCCTTCCCTCAAATCTCTTTTTGGATACCCACGGTCAACATGGCCCCTCTCCTGCCCTGCTCAGTTGGCCAAGAGCAGACTGCAAATACACTGCTCCACAAGAGACCATGCCACAGGCCACAAGGGACCTGCTGCCCCCGTGCCCTGCCATGGCTGCCGTCATGCCTGGGAAGAGTTAAGGCTGCCACACTCCCACCCCTCCTGCTGCAGGCTGGTGGGCCCAGCTCTCCCACGTGCTAAGCCTTGTTCCCAGCTTGTCAAGCTGCCAGGGACGAGGAATTCACAGCTCAACGAACAGCTAAAAAAGGGAAGGCAGCCCATTTTGGACAGGGGGAGCCAATCCCGGGCACTCAGCCGTGCCCCAGGGCCTGAGGAGGGAGGAGAGCAACACCCCCTCCGCCTTGGCACCACAGGCCCTGAAGTCCGAATTAGAAGAGGCACGTGATAACAGAGTGGAGCCCAGCAGAGGCACTTTCCATTAGCTCAACCACAAACTCCTGCCAACCCACATGGGACACAGAGGCTGTGGGCGCCCTCCCCACATGGGTGACAGGGCAGAGCTCCCCCCAGCCCACTAGGCCACGGGAGCCACAGCAGATCCTGTTCCCAGCTGGAAAAGCCAGGCTTCCTCATCCCCGTGCAGAGCCCTGAAGCTGTACACCCCTGAGCTATAGTCCCCAAGCAGACAGGGCACTTAGCATCCCCCTGTACTCTCAGGGCTGGGGGAGGCATCCCTAAAGATTTACAGCACCCTACTCAGGGGGATTCCCAGAACTCCCTAGAAGCATGAGGGCAAACCTCAGTATGATCAGAACAGCAAAGGTACTTGAAAGGGATACTGTGCCAGCAAGCTTGAACCATGCATGCCCCATCTCTGCCTTCCCTACTCTGCCACAGGTGAGACTCAGATTCCTCCCATTTTTGCTGTGTTTCTCTTGGGCTGCAGCAATAGCTCCCAATATAGAAAAAGAGCTACAAGAGACCTTGGGATCGGACACCCATTGCCTTCTCCCCATGTCCGTCTGGGATGCCTCAGAGCCCCTGGGCTCCTTGGCTCCCCCCAGCTCCCTGCAAAGCCTAGACTACATGCATGAGGCCAGCCATAGGTCACCTTCAGCAGAGATTACTAAAGGGGCCAAGGACAAGCCTTGAGCCAGCACAGCAGCCCTGAAGGCCCTTCCCTTCCTGATCCAGCTGCACATCCATTCCCCAGGATAGCTCACTGCAAACTTCAGTTTGCAGAGCAGTGCCTGGGGAATCAACAAGCAGCAGAGATGTGCAGCACAGTGGCAGATGTCCACACAGTCCCACACCACTGTGCAATGCTTGGTAAATGCTATACAGCATTAGTGGGCCACAGGGCACGGCCCAGGCCATATGATGCCCATCCTGGGCCAAAGGAGGGTCTTGGGGACAGAAACAATCCCACTCCACAGCTTCTGGGGGCTGCCTGGGACAATGCTGTTCAGCATGGCCCAGACTCCCCAGCCAGCATAATTACATGAATGTTGCAGGACAGCTGGCCTTGGAGGTACATGGGAAATCCCAATCTGGTCTCCAACACCTGGTCTGCATTCCAGATGGCGCAGAAAGTCCCACCTTTCCCCCAGCCCAAAAAGAGATGACCAGATCAGGCCTACTCCCATGCTCTCACCCCAGTCTAGAGCCCCTGAGCTCCCTCCAAAATCCCCTCTGCTACATAACCACACCCAGGAGATTACCTGAGGGCACGGTACCCTTTGGGACCTGCAAAAGATCAGACAGGTCAGTGCATGACAGTATCACCGTGAGGATATAGCTGCTGCCTTGGAAGTACAGTATGCCCCAGTCCCAGCTGCAGTCCATGCTCAGCTCCATGGCAGGGAGTTTGGGTTTGGCAGGAGGGTCTCATAGCTGCTGCTGGCAGTAGTGCAAAGGAATACCAGCAGGCTGCTGACTGCAGGTAACAGCCTGGCTGCATTGCTCCCCCCGCTGCTGCAGCGGCTGAACACAAGCAGGTTTTGTCCATACAGAGGTCCAGGAAGCAGACTTCACAGGAAGGCCAGGGAGCAGCTGCCCAACCCTCTCAGAGCATCCTAGGTGGCTGGACCTGACAGCTCAGGCACTTAATTTCCTGCCACCTCCTCCAATGAGGCACCTGTAACCCAGCCCTGCATATCACCCACCCCTCAGAAAGGATGCCAGCTACCTAGCACAGCCCACTCAAAAGCTCCCTTCATCCTCAGAGGGCTTCTTGGTCTACCTGAATTAGGCTGATCTCTACCAGAGAACCAGACCAGGCTTCCAGCCCTGCAGAAAGCACAGCAGGACTGGGGAGGGTCAGGGTGGGGCTGTCCCCAGCCCCAGGGTTTGCTGCAACAAGAACCCTCAGCAGGCCAGGAGTGGGTTTAGCCAGAATGTCAAGCAGAAGACAGGGCCACAGGGCTCCTTCAGCCCCACACCAAATATTGGCTGCGGCCACAAGGCACCCCACACTAAGCATTACCACTCATGAGCACTGGGATGGAGCCTGCAGGGCACTAAGCGTGGGTTGCATCAGAAAGCGGACAGAGCGAAGTTGTGTTATGAAAATCTCCTCTGCAGAGTAACTGCACCCCAAGAGCACACTTCCTTTGGGGGCATCTAGCAGTATTGCAGTGAAAATCTTAAGAGACATGATGTGGACGAGCCCCATGCCAGGGACAGGTCAGCTGCCATGCACAGCTTTTCTGCACCTCCAAATTACTCCAGGCAGAGGCACCTTTGGCTCATACCAAATGCCCACAGGACTTGCCCTTTCATCCAGGAGAAGCCCAAGAGACACAAGTCCTTACAAACCCAGGCTGCACAAGGAGGAATTGCTGGCAACAACAGGCTCTTTCACCTACTGGAAAGGGCTGGCACAGCTCACGCTAGGAATCAGAGGCACCCAGGGGAGTCACACCAGGCTGGGACAGCCAGAGCTTTTGTTGGGCTCCCATCGGCAGGAAGCCTTCCCAGAGACTCTTCTGGCCTCCAGCACAGAGCTCTCCAGCCAGCAACACCTTGGCCTACCACAGCTCCTCTGCCTGCAGGGATCTCTGGGACTACTGATATTTCACAGGGCTCAGCAGTGATAAGCTTTTGCTTGGTGCAGTAATGCACACATGTGGGGAAGAGGGCATGGAGGAATCATGGCTGCCAGGTACCCAGCAGCACTGTGACCAGAGCTCTTGGGCTGCCACAGGGTACAAACACACAGCTAAACACCCCTGCAGCTCAAGATAACATGCTGGGCACATCTTGGGACTGCACTTGCTGCCTTTGGGATTACAGCACAGAGATCTAAAACAACCTTCTCCAGGTTCTGCCTGCTTAACATTTAACAGCTGCTGTAAGGCAAGGATGCTGCTGTGGCTTGCACACAGTTAGCTGGAGGGCTCCTAAAGCAAGGCCACAGTTCATCTGGAAGTGTGCTTTTGCAGCGAGCACAGGTACAGCAGAACTGCAGCAACTCACAGCACCCAAGAGCACTCCATCCAGAACCAGGAAGCTGTGACACAATCCCAGTTCAGCATGTCATCCCAGCATTGCACCACTAACTCCTCTACCTCCCATCTCCAAGTACCTGCTGTCTCAAGCACATCCTGCAAAGGAAGCAGCAGGGATATGGGAGCCAGTTTTCTTGCTCCAAGGAACAGCACCAGGGGATGTAGGAACAAGACGGGGCCCTTCCAGCAGAAAATGGCCATTGCCTGACTCCACACCCATGGGGAAGCTCTCTACAGTACTCTGGGTGAGACACCACAAGTAACATGGGCAGGCAAGGGCCGGCGCCTGCAGGGACACCAAGCAGGGAGCAGCAGCAGTCCATCCAGCCAAATGTTTCCATTCCCCATGTCCTCCCTGCCCCCTTCCAAAACAGCACCAAAGCAAGAGACAGCTGCAGCTTATAAGGAATGTGAGGGGCCCTGCCAGGGACTCTGGCGAGGGAAACCAGGCCTTATAAGGCCATGGAGGCAGAATCAAATTTTTATCAATGAGTGCAAGAGCATGAAGACGCCCGGGGAGAGATAACAGCACCAAGAGCAGGGCAGGGGGGTGGGCTGGGCCGGTGGGGAGCCCTGCTGCAAAGGCCAGGGCCAGGACACCTGCCGCCCACTTCCCTCCCTCTCTAAATCACTACTACCACTAGCCAAGTGAAGGAGCCAGCCCTGAGAGGCCACAGCACGAGCTCATAGGAGTCATAGCAAAAGGGGACCCATCCTCCTCAGCTTCCCAAGCTGCTATTCAAGGAGGGCTGGGGGTGACCAGGGCTCCCAGTGCAGCCCCACAGGCACAGCTCACGCACCCCAGGGCACCCAGCCATACAGCTGAGCACAGGAACATTACCTTGGTCTCCCCACTGCTGTCCGACTCAGACACCTGGTAGGTAAGGTCCGTCTCCTCAAAGCCCGTGGCGCTCATGCGCTGGTCAGTGGTTGGGTCCGAGCGCGGGGGCGAGTCTGGGGAGTTGAGGCACGTTTGGATCAACGCCTTCCCTGTCTCACTGGTGATCATGGGCTGCAGCTTCCGTGTGGCAAATGTGTACACATGGCCCGTCTCACTGGCCACCAGCAGCAGGACTTGAGTGCCAGTCAGCGTGGAAAGCTCGTAGGCCTGCCAGCAGCACAAGGGAAGAACAGGGAGTCACAGACAGCAGGGGCACATACAGTAGAGGACAAAAGTCCCTGACATGTCCCTGCGCTCCCAGCACGGCTCTCCTTTTGCTCACACCAGCTCTGGCTCCCTGTCACCCCAAAAGAGCTGTGGCCTCTAAAACCAACCCAACGCTGGTTCCCTCCAGGTTATGGTGCCCCATGCTGTGTTCCCATTTCCCTTAGCATGCCCTTTGGGGATGTGCGCACCAAGGGGCCACAAGAAAAGAATGGTCACCTCAGGAGAGTAACCTGAGGACATGGGGGACACTGGGCTGCCCCCAGTCTGGAAATCCCACCCACTTTTCCAGACATGTCTGGATGTCCCCCTACATCTCTGCTGAACCACGTGAGAGAATGCTACTCAGCCCACGTGTCTCTGCTACCTCTTTCCCCTCACTGACACCCCATCCAGGCCAGGACCCAGACTCCAATCTCAGTCTTCACAGTCCTGAGCACAGCTGCACCCAAACATCCCTGCAGCAAGGCTACCATCCCCCAGGATCGACTCATGGGCTAGAAGAATATTCTTCACATGCCACCATGGCACGCTCAGTGGTATCGCAGAAGCTACCACAGACAGGATGGCCTCATTCTGCATCCTGCACAGCCAGGATGTGCCCAGCGGTACCCCACAACCGCTCCCACCTTCCCAGGGTGCACGAACCCAGCTCCACTGGGATGCAGCACTGCCCAGTTGTTCAGAGGACACCTCACACACCAACAGGGATGCGGGTGAGCCAGCAGTATCTAACTGCACGCAAAATCCCCCAAGTTTCTAATCTGCCTTTGCACAATGGGTCCAGACACCAGGAACTACGGAGAGCACTCCGGACCGACTGAGCCATGGCGCTCCCCTCCACAGCGGCAGAGCCAGCCCTGCTGGGCCCTGGGCAGGGCAGGGCAGGGCAGCCCCGCCACGGGACTGGCACAGCAGCCAGCACCGACTCAGAGAGGGGCCCCGCGGGCCCCCGGTCAGCTCCGACCGAGGGCTGCAGGCCGCACCGGGACCGACCTCCCTGGGCGCACCAGCCGGCTGGAGACCCCCGGGCGCGGGGCTGCGCAACCATGACCAGCCTCCCCACTCCCGGGTCCCTGCCCCCAGCCCCGCGGGTGCCAGGGACCGGCCGGGGACCACAGCCGGCCCCGCCGGAGGCTCCCGCGCAGCCCCCCGGAAGGAGCTGGTGCCGGGCCACCCCCCCGCGGGACCGGGAAGCCGCCGCCGTCGCCGTTTCCGGGCACGGCCCCGCCGGCCGGCTCCCCGCTCCGCCAGGGCGCGCACGGCCCGGGGGCCAGGGCTCCTGCCGGGCACCGACAGGTGGGTGCCAGCCCAGACCCGCCGGCCCCCCGCGCCGGCCGGAGCCCCGGGGCCGCACCTTCTTCATGATGCCGGTCTTCCTTTTGCTGAAGGTGGTGTAGCGCCGCAGCTTGTTGTCGATGAACTCCATCTTGATCTTCACCCGGCCCCGCGTCTTCTTCCCGGGCTTGGCGCCGCTCACGGCCCCGCCGCCCCCGCCGCTGTAGGCAGCCGCCGCCGCTCCCGCCGCGGGCCCCGCCGCCGCTGCCGCCGCCGCCGCCTCGGCTAGGCTACGCTTCACGCCGCGCCGCTCGCCGCCCAGCTCCTCCTCCTCGGCCGACTCCGAGTCGCCCTCGCTGCCGCTGTACATCGCCTCCCGCTCCAGGCGGCCTCCGGGCGGCCCCGCCGCCGCCGCCCCGCCGCCGTTCGCTCCACGCGGCGCCGGCACCGGCGACCGGCCCAGTCCCGAGCCGCGGGCCAGCGCGGCGGCGGCGCCGTTCCCGGCCCCGGCCTGGCTCGGCAACATCGCGGCGGCGAGCGCAGGTCGGGTCGGGTCAGGCCGGCCCCGCCATGGCCCCGCCGCCCGCTCCGCGCTCACGGCCCCGTTCCGCCGCCGCCCCCGCCGCGCCGCGCCGCCCCCATATAAAGCGATACAATATTGCCTTTTATGGCGAAGGCGCTCCTTATATGGGGCGAGCCGGCGCCCCGCCGACAGGCACCATCCCATTGGCTGGCGGCAGCCAAGCGCCAGCGCCCATTGGCCGGCGGCTGGCGTTTGATTTGCATACGTTCCGACTGCGCTCGCGTCACTCCCAGATTGAAACACGGAGGGAGGCTCTTAAAGGGACAGCGCGCCGAGCCGCACGGACGGGGCGGGCCGCTTGGTAGCCGGCGGACACCGACGGCGTTACGCCGCGGCCCGGCCGTCCCGCGGCGGGACGGGGAAAACTGAGCTGAGACACCCGGTCTCACGGACCTAGCTCCCAGTTCCTGCTACCGGCTCCCGTCCCTTGAGTCCTCGTAAGACACACACCACGTGGCTGAGGCTCCCCGCCATGCCCTCGGCCCCTGCCGCGCCGCCCGCGGGATGCAGCCGGCAGGAGCTCCGCGCCGCCGTTGCCCTGCCTGCCTCTCAGCGATGTGACCAGGTGTTGCTCCAAGCAACCCACCACTCCCACTGTTCCCACACCCTGCAGAAGACAAGGGGCTGCCTGCTGGTCTTTGGCGGCCGCAGAGTCTGATTAGGGTCGGGAGGAGGGGCTGGGGACTGCATGGGCTCAAGGGTGTGCACATCACAGGACTGGGCAGATATGCCTGCAATAGACATTGCTCAAGCACAAGTTGGCCACTGGTCAGAATATAAAGGCTCTCCATTAAAAAGGATGGGCCACAGCTACCTTCCAGTCCACAGGAAGAGGGAACAGGATCCTGTACAACAGCCATCCAGAGGTAGGACAGACTACCAGTAGGTCTGTCCCCCAGGGGGACGGCTGGGCTAGTCCCAGTACACAGACAGGGACCCATGTCCACCCCCACTCTGCAGCTCGGAGGGTTCCCAGTGGATGGCACGGGCCATGTCCTCTGCTCAGGTGCGAACCAGGACCTCAACAGGAAAGGGACAGCCCACACAGGCAGGACAACTGGGTGCAAGGCAGGGTGTATGTGCGTCAGCAAGGGTGCAGGAGAGACCACACAGCCCCATAGCTTGAAGCTGTGAGGACAGACAGAGCCACATCCTTTGCTAGGAAAAGGGCTCTCCCAGACCCTGTCCTACAAACAGGGACTGTAGCCCTGGGCAAGACCTCACATCAGCCAGCACCAGCCCTACCACAGACCCATTTTGCCTCCTGGGGACCCCACGGAGGGTTCTGCAGCTTGCACAAGCCTGTTCCATATCTGCCTCATCACTCAGAGGACGCACATGCTTGCCACCAGCCTTCACAGCTGTCTCCCACTCTCTAGGGCCAACCTCCTGCAGAGCAAGGGAGTAACTGCAAAACTAAACACCCCCCTCACCGCCACCGCCTCTCCCTCCTCCCCGCCAGCCATGCTCCTCCAGTGAGCACACATGCCATTTTTAGCTCCCAGCAGGGCTGCTGGGACTCACATGCCTCCCATCACGTGCCCTGGCCACCCTCCCTTCAAGCTAAGCACAAACTACACCTGGCACAGGTGAGACAGAGGCCTCACCATGTCACACCAGGCTGAGGAAGGGTCAGCAAGACCCTCTGCATGACTGGAGGCACCAGTTAGGCTGAGAGTAACTGGCATGTAGATCTGACAACCGGAGCCCAGCTGGTCTACCAGCTCAGCACAAGTGTGCAACCACTACAGGTACCAGGACTGGGGTTCCTCTTGCCCACAGGGCCACTACATGCTCCCTCCTTCCTCCTCCCCGCGGGCCTTTTGATTGCAGGGCCAAGTGGAGGCCTTTTGCTCCCCAGTATGCAGGAGAGCCTGCACAGGCAATAGGTGAGAGCTGGCTCATCTCTTCTGCTGCCACCTTCTCCGTCCCTAGCCTCATCCTGGGGATGCTTTCCAAGATCCTTGTTCCACTTGTGCTCTGAGTGGACTAGAGCATCGGTCTGCCTCTGAGCTTCCTGGGATGATAATCTCTCACCAAGGAAGTTGGACGCAGACCATAGAGCCAAGCCCTATACCCAGGCCACCATCACCCACAGGACACAAGTTTCCAGCAACACTGGAGCTCCCTAACCAAAACAGCACCCAGTAGCTGTTAAAAGAAGCTTAAACCAGGTTTGGGCCCCATTTCATCTTCAGGATTATTCCCACTTACAACCCCCAGTCATAAATTTCACATTTGTAACCCTCTTCTTAGGCAGCTGTGGGCACAGCACTTGGCACTATGCCATAAAAGCCTCTTACCCGATTACTCCCAAGGGTCCCTCCAGACAAACTGCCTTTGCCAGCTCCCCTGTAGCACAACACCTGCTGCCAGCTGTACCCAGCATACCATGTCCCTTTTGCATTTTTTCTTTAGGCCACAGCAGCAAGCCCTTTCTCATCCGTTTCCAGCTCTGCATCCGTATTTCAGCTGGTGAACTATTAAACACCCTCTGCATTCAACACTGGGGTTGTGATGGTTTCTATCCTGTTATTTATCTTACCATTGATACTTCAGCTGCATTTTTGACTGCTCCTGACTACAGGTAGATGCTTCTTTTTTTTTAAACAGCCTCCTCTTCTATGAGCAGATCTCTTCTATCAGCAGTATCAACTAGATTGGAGGTACTGCTGCACATCTAAAATGAGACTAGGGCCTTACTGTGCCTTTTTTGGTCAGCAGAGGGGTGCTTCTGCCCTTCATACATGATACCAGAGAAGAGCAGAAGTGGGTCTGCTCCATGAGGGGTGACTAGCCAGTATCTAAGGGCAGCCCCATGGTCTCACTGACAGGTATAATCTCACAGTACCTGAGCAGAGCAGAGGCAGGTGTTGGTAACAGGGTCCATGCAATGAACCAAATCCAGTATCCACCCAGTCAGGAGGTAGTGCCAAAATCAGGCCTGGATAATAAGGCTACAATATGTGCCTCAAAGACAGGGCTAGAGGCAAGGCTAAAACACTTAACACCTACGAGGCTGCTCAAAACAAAACTGAAGGCCCAGGCTTGAGCTTAAATGCAGCTCAAGAGGGTGAGAGGTTCCAGGTGAGGCTGCTTAGGACAATTAAGGCCCATTAGTTCCCCCACAGGTGCCTGATACAGCTGCATAAGAGCCATGGGGTAGCAGATGAAATCAGACCAAACAAAAAAAGCGTTTCTTCAAGCTGCATATTAGATCTGTGCACTCATTGTCCCAGGGTGCTCAAAACATGCATAGTTGTAAGGGGAACTTGGATAACTTTCTGGCAAGAAAAAACATCAAGGACTGCTAGAAATGCCTGGTTTGGAGGTCCTTATACTTTAGGGAGTTGTTAGCTGTGATGGTGCATACCTGTGTGCTATCCTCTTACACTCTTCAGTAACTGTTCAATTTTGGTCACAGCTGGTGGCCCACTAGGTAGACCTTTGCTCTGATGGAGCCCTGCTGTTCTTTCTGGCCCTGGATACCACAGGTTGTCTTCCTTTCCCAATTTTTAAGATGTTTTATCAATTTGGGCTGAGACAATTGGATCCCACTTCTGTAAACTGCCCAAGTCCTCTCATTTTCCTGCAGGGGCTCTGATTTCCTACTCTTCTCCATCACATTTAGCTAGGACTGTATTTGCTTAGTTTGCTGTTTCTAATTAGTTTGGGCAACATCTGTCCCGTCCCCAAGGATACAGAACTTTTTCATGACATCACTCCCAAAAATACACGATCCCAGCCAGCATCTTTCTGCACCCTTTGGTCTGGAGTTTGTCCTAGCTTTGGTGCCTTTCCAATTGGGTGCTTCCCTGTAGTCACTAGGTCTTGACTGCATAGTAAACAGGCACTCAAGTCCCCAGGATTTGTCAGGATAAAGCTGAGCACTCCATCCTGCCACTGCTCACAGAACCAGCCCACTGTAACCATGTCGTTCCCTCCAAGCACACAGAGATACCTGCATGCGTGAAGCTGGTAGAGCAAGGATGGCAATCCAGAAGTCCTTGGCATCTCTATTCTCTAGTCGTGGCACCACAGAGATGATGCTTGGCTAGGCCACCACAGGTGACGGTGCCTGGCTCCACCTCCAACCCACCCAGGAGCATTTTGAGCAATGACAGCAATAACACTGCTACTCTGCCTGTCATGTCCAACATGGGGCAGCCAGGTGGGAGGACAAGGGATCATTCATTGTGCCCAGTATGCAGGTGGCCTTTGCCTGGGGCAGAGACTCAAAATCACTTGCTGGTCTGGCTGTCAGCTGATGGTGTACAACTGCCCTTACCCGCCCCTCACCTCCCAGCCAGCCTCGAAGGAAGAGCACCAATGACCACGGTGGAGTAGGAATGCTAGTCCAGCTAGAAGGATTGAGTGACAGGCTCCGATATGATCTATCCACAAGTGCCCGAGGAAGCAGTTGCAGAACCACCTGGGAGTACTTCTAGGGCAAGATGTGCTCTAGAGGTAAAGAATACCACAGGGGTGCGCAGGCAAGACAAGACACATTGATTAGCAACTTGGCTGAAGGAATCAACCCACAGTGTGCAGGAATCTTGCCTGAGACAAAGGGCAGCATGCAGGGAAGTCCACAGGAATGAGACGGATGGGAGAGATGGAACAAAAGAACAACATACAACAGCAAACACACGTGAGAGGTCACCTGCAAGTTGGAGAGCATGCATGCAGCAGTGCTACAGCACTTGCACACTTCAAAGGGGTTGTGTACACGCTGGGGAGGACTGGGAGGAGCGACAAGAGGGACTTGGAGGTGCAAGGGGGAGAGAAGGCACATCCTGAGACCTCTGCCCATAACACCACTTCCCAGCATGCACAATGCCACCAGCCCCAGCCTGTGGCCAGGCCATCTGGAGAAGGGTCATGGAGGGTTCAGGGTGGTGATAACCTGCTGCCAAGCCCACTATGCAAAGCAGCACCGTGTCTAGGTAGGAGGGAAGGGCCCAACAGCCAGCCACAGACACATCTTAGCTTGCCAAAAGATGTTGGCTTGGGGGGACTCTGCAGCTCCCAGCTGCAAGACACATCACAAGTGTCAGGAAAGGGACAAACACTTTTGATAACTCTGCTATATAGCTAGCAAACTTGCTTGCAACCAGACAGGCCCAGCTGACCCCGTTCCAAAGCCTGAGCTCAGAGCCAGCTAGCACATTCCAAAAAATGAGCCCTCTTCACCCCCCAGCATCTCCATAACCTCTCAGGGTAGCAAAGATGGGAAGGGGATCCTGGATATTTCTGGTCCATCTCTGCTTAAAGCAGTACCAACTAGATTGGGTTGTTCAGGGCTTACCTGGTCCAGGGTTGAGTATCTCTGATGATGGAGATCCCACAGCTTCTCTGGGACTGTCTCAGACCTTTACCACCCTGGGAGGGGGAAGGATTTTTCCTAATATCCAATATGAATTTCCCTTGTACAGCTTGTGCCCATTGCCTCAAATCCAGCCTGAGTGCACCTCCTGGAAAAGCTCATATCTTTCTCTACAACCCCCCAACCCAGAGCTGTGCATCAAGCGAAACTGCTGGTCTGCAGCTTGGCCAAACCCAGGGTCCTACTCTGGCTCCAAGGGAAAAGGCCTACCCCATGTTGGCTTGCTCATGTTCATGCTGTGGGGACTGCGGCTTCCTGTATACCATCTGCCCGCCCCTCCTTCCCCAAGGAGAGAATACCAGGACCCTACCATTGCTCAGGGCCATTGGCACAGGGGAAAGGGCCACAGTCCACATGTGACAGCAGGAGTGCCCCCAGTATCCCCACCCAGGCCTGGCCCTGCTAGCTCCTCAGTCCTGTAAGAAGCAGCAGCTGAAATCTGTGTGAAAACACAACCCAGTGCTGGCTGCAAAGCTGCCCCAGGCCACAAGGGTGGGTGCACAAACCCAATTACAAAGAAGAAAAGTTGCTGTGAAAGCTTGGCTACCTAAGGGGGAGTGGGGGGGAAAGAAGCCTGTCAATGTGTCCATAAGCACGTGCTTGCAGGGAGGCTGAAAGGGACATCTTCTCTTGAGACACATGTCCCACTTGGAGAGCAACCCATGACTACCCAGAGAGAGAATAAACACTGAGGCAAAGTACTCCCTCAGGCACTACTGACTAGGAACTGCATCTCAGATCCAGCTGAGAAGGGGGCAAAAGGGTTAAATGCAGGAGACAGATGCCTGAGGAATCAGCCCCCAACTCTTCCCAGGAACCATGTGGAAGAAAACAGTGAAACAGCTATCCGACAGCAGCGTCTTACAAAGACCAAACAAACCAAAAAAAAAAGCCTTCTTTATTGAGAGCAGCACATAAGAACCCCACAAAACCCAACCCTTCTTGGCTGTCGTACCCTCCGCTCAAGCAAACAAACTAACCCACTCTAGGCTGCATTCCAGTAACAGAAATACTATGGTAGGGAGGAGTCAGCGCTCTGGAAGAGGAAGAGGGAGAGAGAGGGCGCTGCCCAGAGTTGTCGTACAAAAAAAGGCACAGGGTAGCTGGGAAAGGTAGTGAGCTCCTTCATATGCCAGGCACTTTGTGTTCCTGCTGGCTGGCCTGTACCTGTGAGGCATCAGGGAGGCAGGCATGCCTAGCACAGACGGACGGAGAGAGAGGCCAGGCCAGGCCAGCAGATATGCACGTGGTGAGCGGGGACGGAGAGCCTGGTGTTGGAGCCCAGCTCTTGCTGGGTGAGGGGTAGCTGCGCTCCATCCATGCCAGCAGCCCAAGGGTGGTGGGCTGGGCAGGCGGAGAGCAAGAGGCAGCAAGGGTTGTCTTTTGGGAACCGTGGGGGAGAGGGGTGGGGGGGGTGGAGTACACTGGCTTGTGCTTTGAGTCCAGCAGCTGCTGGTGCCTAGCTGCTCGCTGGCGCGTTGGGGTTGGGCTCAGCAAGGGGCTGTAAGAGTGCCAGGGGCTCCCCAGGCACCTACCAGACCCCCGTCCACCCCGCCGCGTCCTTTCCCAGCAAGGGCCAGGATGCTCAGGCTTTGCTGTCAGCTGGGCTGTCTCCAAGGGCGGTGGCAAGCTCGCTGAAGGAGGGTCGATCCTTAGGGCTGGGGGCCCAGCAGCGCTGCATCAGCTTGGCGAGACGGGAAGGGCAGCCCTCAGGGTGCGGGAGCTTCGTCTTTCCTGACTGCAGACCTGGCATGAAAGCAAAGTCCAAAGTGCCATTGGGAAGAGGTGTGATCCTCTCCACAGGGTACAAGAAGGACAGCATCTCTCCACACAGGCTGGAACAGCCTCCACAGCCAGCCAAGCACCATGTCAAGATGGGGGACATCACAGCCTGGCTGGCCCCCTCTACCACAAGAAAAGAAAGTAGGCTACAATGCCAGGGACAGCACAAGGTACTCCACATACCTGCTAGGACCTCATCGTCTGCCAAGGGGGTGTAGGGCATCTCCCCATGCATGAAGACCTCCCACATGAGCACCCCAAAGGACCACACATCTGACTTAGTGGAGAACTCATCCTCCAGCACAGCTTCAGGTGGCATCCAGCGCAGCGGGATCCAGGCCTGGCGGAAGTGGTAGTACTCGCTGCAGGCAGGACAAGCAGGCAATGAGACTGGTGCCATCCCATCCCCTCCCATTCCCCTGCCAGGCTACCAGCTGACCTGTTGTACACATCCTTGCTGAGGCTCAGGGATGAGATCTTGACCAGCCGCTGGGCACTGACCAAGCAGTTCCTGGCTGCCAAGTCCCGGTGCACGAACCTGCCATTGGAGAGATGCTCCATGCCCAGGGCCACCTGTGTGCAGAGAGACACCTGACCCCAGAGAGATGTCAGCACTGGCTGCCCTCCTCAGGGTCCCCAGCCCCACAGTACTTCCAAAGCTGCACTATCACCTTATGTTTGGTAGTGAGGGGCTGTGGCTTCAGAGACTCATCTTTGCTCTTGGAGATCCTCAGGAACTGCTTCAGGTCCCCCTGGGAGACAGACAGCGACTCAGAGGCAGCAACTCTCCATGCTGCCAGCTGCATCAGTCCCTGCAGTGCCCAGACGTGGCGGGCCCCTGGGACCCCCACAGATCCTCATCGCCTGGGCCATAGTCCCCGTTGGTCCTCCTGTCCCTGCCCTGCAGGGCACGCTAGTATCCCACTTTCTGGCCTCAACTGGCTGATTGAAGCCTGATGTTTCCAGGAGGTTTTTCATGCCCCAGATTGATTTCTCTCCCATGAACTCCAGGCTCCCCATAGTAGCCCTTAGCATTCACAGCCAAGCTGCAGCATGGAGTCCCACAGCTTAACTTACTCAGCTGAGTCCTGGACATAAACTGCAAATCAGGAGGATGTGGAAAAGGATGAAGTCACCTCCAGTTCTTGCAGGAGACCCCCATTTCCCTTGAGACTCCTCCACATGTTGGGAACAGTGGTAAGTTCAGCCTGGTTTCCCTACGCCTTGCTTTCCCTGTGCTGCCAACCTGGACCATGTCATGCTTGCAGGCCCCATGCCCATTGTCCACCCGTCCTCCTCCTTACTGCAGGCATTGCTGGCAGGGCCCTTACCAAGTCCACATACTCCAGGACCATGTAGTGTGGCTCTGCCTCACGGCACAGCCCCAGCAGCCGCACCACGTTGGAGTGGTTCAGCTTGCCAAACATCTCTGCCTCTCGCCGGAAGTCCAGCTGCAGCTGCTCATCCCTTGTCTGCAGGCTCTTCACCAGGACCAGCGTTTCACCCTCACCATCCTCTGCACCTTTTGCCTTGGCCAGGAACACTTCACCAAACTCCCCCCTGCCTGGAAGTATAGAGCAGCACATGGGAAGACAGCAGACATTAGGATAGCATGTGTATTTGATAGCCCGACAGCTGCAGAGCCCTGTGTACCCCAGCACATCCAGTTTTCTGGCTAGGACATGCTGGGGTTTCAGCTGCAGTTTCCTGCTGGAGTGGGGTCAGGGCCAGGGTGGCCCAGCATACCCAGGGTTGTGATTGTCTGCAGGTTGGAACGTGGAAAGTGCATCTTGTCAGCAGCACTGTGCCGCTTGCTGGCCCCAGAGCTGCTGCCCAGGTTGGTCAAAGCCACTTCTTCCTGGATCTCTGCTGTCATCTGCCCATTCTGCAGCAAAGCACCACCTGCAAGGGAAGCAGAAGTGGCTTCAGCATCCTGCCAGGCTGTGCAGAGAACATCATGCTGGGGACCAGACCCTCTGGGGCTCCCACCTACAACTGGCTCCAAGCACCCCAGCTTGATGCCTAGGCTCCAGGCAACAGAGTGGCCTCCACACAGTTGTCCCCTCTGGGCTCATGTCCGGCCCCATCTCTGGCAGCCCTGCAGCCACCCTTGTAATCAGATGCTAAGCAATGGCTTTGGTCCCAGAGCCAACCAGGCCCATCTGGCCTTGTCCATCCCAACCCACTCAATCACCCGAAAGGAGTGGCTACATCTAAACTACCATTGACAAACATCAGCAGAACAGCAGCAGGAGACTGGATGTGTTAGGCAGAGAGCAAGCAGAGAGGACCCTGCTCACTATAACCACAGCCTCTTGATGCCCAAGAGACTCTCAAGTCTATCTGGCATGGGCTGCTGCAGCCTGACCCCCTTGCTCCTGCTCACTACCCAGCAAGCCAGCAATGCTTGTGCCCTTCATAATCTTGAACATGTCAGACCAGATCAGTCTGGAGTTTCCTTTACTGCCTGGGTTAAAGCAGTGCTAGGAAGCACTGTCCTTGCAATCAGGCCCAGCAAGTTTTCTGCTCATTAACTCCACTAGAAATTTCCCTGGCACAAACAGAAGCCAGTGAACAGGACAAAACATTATCGCCTTAAGAAAGTAGAGAACCCTGCATTTTACAGGCAGCTTGTAGGGGAAAGACTGTATAGAAAGCTGTACAGATAGCAAACCTTGATTTTGAATGCATTTACTGCTTGGATCAGACTTGGCACTAGAAAGCAGTACTTTCCATAAGCTGAAGGCAGAATTTTCAATGTAAAGCTGGACACAGCACTGAGCTAAGGTGGCTGACACATGTTCAGCATCATCCTGCATTACTGTGCACACTCCATTTCAGTCCGTCCAGGTGCAAGCATTAAGGAAATACCTGGCCATGCATAAGTATTTGATCATAAAATTAAGACTTGACCCGACATGAGAGAACTCCAACAGGAATCCCACTGCCCATAATTTCCATTAAGGGGTATCATACAGCAGCGTGTGTACATGCGTGCTTACAATGCACGCATATAAGAAAGGTACCAGCACACCAGCACATCCTGAGCAGGTCTGGCCACAATGACAGGGACCGTGGCTTTGTCACAGGTAGCCTTGGAGCTGTGAAGGCTGAGATATGTTGACTTAGGAGCCATGGCTACTGATAGTTGTCCTCCCACATGCTGGAGTAACATTCACAGAAAGCCACAGCGAAAAAACCACCATCTACCCTATCAATCTGAGCTTGGTGCTACTCACATTCTCTCTGTTTCTATGCTAATTATTAGCAAGACTGTTTGACCCTGTGCTGTCTGCACTCATGACTAATAGTGTCTCAAGACTACAAGCTTAAAGCCAAGGGGATAATACAAGACGACCGCTGCAACTGTGCCAAGAAAATACCAAAGGCTGCAGAGTAAGTATGCTGCCACTGAGAGACAGCACCAGTGGGCAGCAGCGACAGACACTTTGGAGAACAGATACTCCCATGTTTCACAGTGCTTTGACAAGATATTTGATAACAAAGGGACCGCAAAAATTAACAGGAAGTTTAATTTATACATCCAGCAGTCCAGGGGGGAACCAAGTGTAGAGGAGCTGCCTGCTTTGCCCACCTGCCTGTAACACCTGAGCATCTCCTAGAGAAAAAGACAAACCCATGCTGCCCTGGAGAAATTAGCACACGCCGACACAGAAATCAAGTGCTCCCCTCAGTTCCCACAGCCATTAACCTCCCCAAATGGTCTGTGTTCACCCAAAAAAAGAAGACGATCAGATAGAGGGACACTGAGAACAAGCATCCTTGTTACAGAGGATGTGGCACACCAAGGACATGACCTTGGAAGGTGACTGACTTGTTAGGAGTGCATTGATCCACAGGAAATCCATAGGAAGGATCCACTGCAAATCCATAGGAAGGTCAAATCTGTCTGGATCTTGAGGGCACTGGAAAAGTCAGCTGGTGGCCAGCCAGGGAGTACTTGTAGGTGCTGAGATACTTCAGGTCACCCAGGCAAAGAGGGACCACATCAAAAGGAGAAAAAGAGCCAAATCTTTGAAGATCATGGTGAAGGGGATCCACTGGAGCTGACAGCAAACACAAACCACTTCTCCAGAGATGCTATGGAAGTACCAAAAAGGAATGTAGGCATCTGGGCAGCTGGGTCTGCTTGTAACAGTGAGGATGCATCTCTCTGACAGCTAAACTGGTTCCAAATGAAGGGGATAGGAAGAGGCAAACTCTGGCAGAATAAAAAGAAAAATATAATAAAGATAGCCCAAAATAAAAATCTGAGACCACCTCAAAAAGATTAAAACAAATCCTTTCCCAGGAAGAGGATGCTGGCCAGAGCCTGCTGGCACAGGTGAGCTGCCTGTGACTTGTCCACAGGAAGAGCTCAGGGTGGTGACAGCAGGAGAGCACAAAGCTGCAGAGATGCTCTTGCATCCTGCTCTCAGGAGTTTCCCCACAGCCAGACTTCTCTTCTGGAGGTTTTGCTCTGTTCAAATTACCAATACAAGAGGAAAAACAGGAGAAAAAAAACCGTGGTGATGTTTTACCAGGACCTCGCAGAAACGCCCACACAACTGGGACATGGCTGAAGAACTTGGGGGGAGAAACACGATGTCTGCATTTACAGTGGTGGTAGTGGTGGGGGAGATCCAGGGAATTGTAAGGGCAGCAAACTCAACTGCACCCCATCACTTCCAAGTCCTCGCTGGTATCAGTAATGCAAGGACAACCACGATGTCAAGAGGAAGAGCTGAAAACAGCTTTTGGAAATGAAACTGATGCCCCAAAGATCTCTTGGGTTCACTGAAGGAATCATGTAGCTCATGCACAATGGGGATCCAGTTTAGTCTATTTGCAGGGGCTCATGGAAACAGCTCTTAAAAAGCAGCTCAGGTGCCACAGGACAGGAGGGAACATCCTCCAATGGACACACAGAAGGTAGGAACCAGGGTAGTACAATACGCTGCCAACAGGGAAGGGGTGCTGCTGGCAGCTGTTTGCCAAAGCCACCAACTTAGCTAGAAGCAAAGGTACAGGCCAGCTGTGGCCAGCTGCAGAGGCACACTGACCGCTGGGAGGTGCAGCCAGATATACAACATGAGGCCTGGGAAAAGCAACCCCGATGTCCCATCCACAGTGGCAGGCTCAGCCCCGAGCTGCCTGCCATCTCTCCAAAGCAAGCTCTATGGACAGGGAACTGAAGCCAGTGGCACAGCTGGGGACAGGACGTAGCACAGCTGTGTTGCTCCACAAAGCTGGATGCACCAAGTCCTATCTGGGGCTTCCCATCTCAGAAAGGTGATAGTGCAACCAGAAAATGCACTCACAGGAACAATCAGACATACAGAAGAGCTGTGTGTTCCAGTGCAGAGCCCATACGTGACAAGCTTGAAAAGCAACGAGACAGTTTTTAGATAACCTGTTATGCTCCAGAAGTCCTTGTTGGAGGATGCTGTAGATGCTCTCAAAGCTTGTATGGGCTTCAGAGATAACAGGATGAGTTCACAGCAGAGTTCAGGGCTGTTCAGTGAAAAGTCTTCCCTCCAGCACATGGAGCTGCTGAACTGTGATTTGAACAGGCCAGCAGAGTTCTACTATTTTATTAAATTGCAATAGGGATACTCCCCTCCCCTCGGCAAAGGGTGTATGTGATGCCATGTACAGGTGCTGGAAAGCAGAAGTAATATATAACTCAGCAGAGATGGCCACAATGTGGGGCTGGGATGCAGGTTTCACACCAAGTTGCCTGTTTCTCACCTGGCTGCAGGTCTCTGCCACCAGCCATAGCCAAAACCAAGAGCAAGAGACTCCAAGGGTACGGAGGAGTCCCCTGTTCCCCGGGAACTCCCTACCCCTCAGCCCCTCCAGCCCAGGGGTAAGTGGCTGGTAGTGAAGCCCCCCCAACCCCGGGGGTGCTGGCCTCACCATTCAGACACTCCATTTCAGGCTCTTCACCCTCTGGGTGCTTCTTCAGCCTCTTGGCTTTTCTCCGCTTCTTACAGTAGAACATCAGACCCAACACAATAATAATGTAGGCAACAGCTGCCCCCACCGAAAGCCCAATGGTCTGGATCATCTTGTAGGGTGTGTGGCTTCCAGGTCCCTCATCCTCTTCTGCTGCCGGCTTGTCTGTGGGGCAGAGAGCACCAAACCCATGAGGGTGTGGAGTTATTTCCCAAATCCTGCTGAGAAATATGCTGAAGGAATGAGAAAAGCCCTCTGCTGTTGTGGCCACCTCCTCCTCCAGCCACAGACCGCTGGGCACAGCCCACAGCACTGCATCCCAGTAGGAATGCTGCTGTGACTCCCTAGCAGGCATGACCTGACACACAGCATCCACTGGTGGGGCCAGAAGCAGGGCCTAGAGCTGCTGGGAGTACCAGTAGGCCAGGTCCGGACTTTGGGCACGTCCCTTACCTACGACATATAGGAAGGCCTCCCGGTGCTTGATGTTGCAGCTGTTGCCGGCGATACAGGTATATTTTCCGGAGTCCTCGGTGGTGACATCGTAAATCACCAGGGATCCATTGGGCATGATCTGAATCCTGCCAACCACATAGAGCCCTTTGCAAGCAACAGAAGGCAGAGGCAGGCTTGGGGCACCTGCAGCCCCACCTCCCCAGGATACCTCAGCCTCAGCCCAATGTCCCCAGTGCAATCATCTTGAATCTGAGGCTGCGCAATGCTCAAGAATGAATGGTTGCAGCTCAGCAGGCTGTGGCAGAAAGGGTAACCCCAAGGGGCCAGGAGACAACTGACTGTGTGTCCCCCAAGCTGGGAAGCTGAGACTGCACCATTGGCACCCACATGCTGGGTATGCATGGGGAGTGCCATGCTGTGCTACATTTCAGTTTGGAAGGGAGGCTTGTACCTGGGCAGGAGCTTGCTGGGATCCAAAATCTTGTCCTTCCCTTTCCACTGGATGTGTGGCACGGGGTCCCCCTCTGCCTGGCACTGGAACATGGCTGTGTGCCCCTGGTACACTGTTGTGGGCTCTGGCTCTAGCTTGAAGGTGACGTAAACTGAAGGCAGAGAGGCCGACACGAACACTGTCAGCTCCTGGGAGTGGTGCTGAGCTCCCACAAGGGAGCAGGGCCAGCACTGGCACCGTGGCACATGCCCTCTTAGGCTGTATGCAAAGCACGGACAAACCAGACACTCAAATGCCACGGGGCAGAGCTCGGAGTCAGGCCAGACATTTCTCTCTCTGCAGGGGCATGCCAGTTGGGTGCCACCCAGGCAAACCCACTGCAAGGCCAGCACAGCAGGAAACCCACCTGCCTGCCATGGAACCCTCACCTGCTACCACAAGCTGCACGGTGGCACGGATCTCGCCCTGAGGGCTGTTAGATGCGATGCACGTGTAGTTCCCTGAGTCACTCCTGCTCACCTTGTGGAAGGACAAGATGCCAGCATTGTGGCTGACGTGGGATGGCAGGCTGCTCCCATCTGCAGGACACAAGAAAAGGGATGCAACAGTCATGCATGAAGCACCGTGCCACATGTCAGCTTTCCAGGCAGCCGCAGCACTGCTGCTTCACCCATGCTGGAGGTGGGCCAACACAAAGTTCCTGGGGCCCCAGGTCAGAAAGAGACATATCGCATCCAAGTCCCCCTTACCTGTTTTAGTCCACTGGATGGTGGGTTTTTCCCGGCCTGTGGCTGAGCAGGACACTGTAACCTCCTTATTAAACTCCATGCACTGCAGCGGCTGGGGTGGTGGGGTGAACTTCAGCTTCTCTGCAAGAGACAGAGGTGCTGTTAGCCAGCCACAGGAGGCACTGGAGCTAGGGGTATCACGCCTGTACCCTGCCAGGCAAAAAAGCTCCCTACAAGAGTAGGATGTGGAGTGCTTGTCAGCATACCTAGCACGTGCACCCGTGCATATCCCTCGATGCTGCCTGCTGGCGTGCTGCTCACGCACTTGTACATGGTCCCATCATACACTTCCACGTTGTTGATGCGCAGTGTCCCATTCTCAGAGATCTCAAACCGTGAGTCCTGCCCGGGGGGGGGGGAAGGGAGTGGGGCAGAAATGACATTGTCACCAGCCCTGTGCTCAGACCTTGCTTGTGGCACTCCCGACGCGCCACACACCCACACCATCGACACCCACACAGACACAGCCCTGCTGAGACCTGTATGGAGAACTGAGGCAAGCTGCAGTGACATCTTTCTGAGGGACATTTCTCTTGTTACTGTCCCAAAAGCACAGGGCTTGCTGCCAGCCAAGTGGCTAGAGACAGCCAGTTGTGCAACCATACACCAGTAGGATGGAGATGGTGGCAGGAATATGGCCAGAGTGGGGGTGACAGGGATGCTGGGCCTAGGAGCAAGGCAAGAAATAGCAGCAACAGAGGAAGCTGAGCAGGTGCCCAGCAGAAGCACCCATGAGTGGCAGGGTCTTGCCCCATCACCTCACCTCAGAGATGGAGACGCCATTGCGGTACCAGGTGACAGTGGGTTTCAGGGAGGCCTTGCTGAGGCAGTGCAGATATCCTGGCTTGCTCTCTTCCAGCTGGCTGTCCTTGGGCATCTCCACCCACTTGGGTACCGCTGGGCACAGAGGCAAGGGGTTACACAGGGCTGCTCATCACCCCTCTGACCAGCACCAGTGCAGACCGGACAGGCAGCGTACAGCCAGCCATGGGGCCCTGCATCCCAGCCACGAGAGATGTGCTTCTCTGTATCAGTGACGTGATGCACAAACCCGCCCCAGCTCACCCCAAGCCCCTATCCAGCCCCCTTCTCTGCTCCCATCCCTTCTCGGAAAGCTGCCTACTAGCAACAGTGATGCTCAGCTCCTGTTTCTTCTCTCCAGCCTTGTTGGCAGCATGGCACGTGTAGGTCCCTGCGTCTGCCTCGGTGATAGTAGTGAAAACAAGCTGCTCCCCCTCTTGGTGCACCCTGCCAGCAGCAGGAACTCGTTCCTCGTTCCTCTCCCACCAGACCTGGGGCGTGGGTATGCCTCGTGGGGCAGTGCAGGCCACACGGTGCCCCTGGTTTGCCGTCAACACCTTTGGGGATAAAGGTGCCATTTCTTCGATCTCTGAGAAAAGCAATAGACAGCAGGGCTCAAACAAGGCAGGAACGTGTAGCCAACCTACCACCACCATCATCCCCATGGGAGGCACCAGCTGAGGGAGAGGGCACACAAACTATGTTTGCTCCCCTCATCCAGGCAGCAAGGATGAGCCATTTCAAAGATAAACCAAGCAGTTTTCCATCTACCGACCAATCGCTATATTGTCACATAGCTCCAGAGTGACACTGCAACCCCGGGACCCACTGCCTTCCCCGCCACCAGCCCCAGGACCTCACCTGCTAGCTGTAGAGTTGCCTTCAGCACAAGAGTTTTCCCCCTCTGCCCATGGCCAACGCACTTATAGACACCGGTGCTGCGAGCCCTCACCTGGGTGATCAGCAGGGAGCCATTGGCGAACACGGTGGTCCTGGGCATGCAGGGAGAGGCAGGACTCAGTGGGCATCTCTGCAGGACAACGGCCAGAGCCACAGCCCTGTGATGTCCTACATGAGCCCACGGAACCAAGAGGGAGACCGTGCTGAGTCAAAGCGTCACAGTGTGGAGGGAGCAGCACACAAACAAGGAGGTGGTGGGACACAGGCTTCATGGATGAAATGAGCTAACAGAAGTCTCTCGGAAAAGAGCTGCCTCCCACCAAAAGATGCATCACCAAAATGGGCCAGCTCTGAAAGCTGGCACAGCCAAGAAAGGGGATAGGGGGCACAAGGTGGCACCCGGGAGCTGCTACGCCACTGGGCATCTGGCACCCAGATAGCGCTACTTGCCTTGCACAGTCTCGCTGAGAGACACCCTGGGCTCCAGGATCACCATCCATGGGCAGCCTGGGCTAGGAAATGTCCTCAGCTCTGAGGATTGCCCCATGTGTAGGTGTCTGGGGCTCAGAAACATTCCTGGCTCTGGGAATCACCATGCACTGGTATCTGGAGGTGCAAGACAGCCATGGCCCCAGTGATCAGGGGCTGGGAGGTGTCCCTGACTCTGGCAATCACCACCTGTGGGCATCTGGTACTGGCACATATCCCTGGCTCTGGGAATTGTCCTAAGTGGGTGCCCCTGGCTCCACAAAATTGCCACACGTGGACACCTGTGGGTGGGAGACATCCCCAACTCTGGGGACCATCGTGCACGGGCATCTAGGACTGACAGCCCCACAGACTCATTTGAGGGGAAACTGCTTGCTGAGTCCTGTGCAGATAAAGGCCACACACAAGTACTGAGGCCCTGCTAAACCCAAGCCAGCCAAGCTGAGAAACCAATCCCAATGACCAGCCTGATGTTGAATGCTTGGCCTCAGGCATGGCCAGGGTTTGGCCTCTCTCTACTCCTTCTGGAATACAGTGCCCCCTCTCCTCCCAGCCCTGCCCACATCACCAGGGTCCCTATTACTTGGATCTGTTGGTGATGGGGCTGTCTTCAAAGAGCCACTCCTGTGTGGGAGGGGGCACAGCTGCAAACTGGCAGTCAAACATGGCCTCTTCGTTCTTGGTCACGATGAGGTCCTGTGGGATGATCACCGCCTGAGGAAAACTCTCATCTGCAATGGCAGAGACCACAGGAGGGTGAGAAGAGCAGATTGGCTTGTGGTTTCCCTTCACCAGTGCTCCAGGGAAAACTCAAAAAATTCCTGGGTGCACCCTGCAGGCTTGAAGGAGGCAGACATGCTAGCATGGCTGTATTTATGCAGCCAGAGCCCAGGACTGTACGTGGTAGCTGCTCTGGCAAAAGCCCCTTCTACTTCCAGCAAGGCCCTGAGCACCCCAGGCTCCTAGGAAATGGATCAAACATGTCACTGGACTGCAAATTCCCTTGTCCAATTCCAAACACCTCTCTAAGATCAACATCTCCTGTCTCTCCGGGCCTTCTCTCCAAAGGCCAACGGGGCATCTCACCCATGTGGCACTGGTATTAGCAAAACCACCAGCTGCTGCAGCCTCCAGGGTCCCAACCTAGTTGAAGGAGGGAGGACCCTGGTGCTCCAGAAACGACAGCATAGACCTGCTCCAGAAAGATGCAGGGGCAAAATAACACCTGTAGTCACAGTAGGATCCAAAGCCAGACAGGTGTGTCAGGCCTGACTCTGGCCAGAGGCTTTGCACAAAGAAAGTCACACCAGCCTGACACTTCCCCTGCAGCCTGGCTCCCACCCTGCAGCAGAGGGGAGGCTGTTAGCAGAGCAGTAAAACAGCAGAGCCCTGAGCAGCTGTGACACAACTCACCAATGATATTCAGCGTGAAGTTGTTCTGGCTGCAGACAAAGCCGACAGCACTGCGGGCACAGCAGTAATAGAGACCATTGTCATCTGGGCTGGCACTCTGCAGGGTCAGCGTTCGCTCCTTGTTGCTGACAGAATAGGTGCTGCGGCCATCAGGGAGGG
Source organism: Phalacrocorax carbo (assembly GCF_963921805.1). Lineage (NCBI taxonomy): Eukaryota > Metazoa > Chordata > Aves > Suliformes > Phalacrocoracidae > Phalacrocorax > Phalacrocorax carbo. Next base: position 37,408,059 of record NC_087515.1, on the reverse strand, counting down.
GGCTACCATCCCGAAACCACTGCCACGTGGGGCTGCAAGACAGGGATGAGAGAGTGACTGGATGCAAGGCACCAGCAGGGCTCCCCAGAGAGCATATGTGTGGAGGAGACAGCCCAGAGATGGCCCATTTCCCTGGCTCTCCATCCCCACTGCTGGCCCCAACACAGACATGAAGCCATGAGACATGCAGCCAAGTGGACGGGACATGACTGGAAAGCAACGGAGAGTGACCGCAGCACACCAAGCAGCTCAGCGACTGGACTGTCACAGCCTGTCCTTACTGTGCTCCTTGCTACGCGGCTCTGAGGAAGCCGTTTGCCTTCTCCCCCGGTGCTCAGCCACAGGCTCAATCCTGCCTTTTGCCTTCCCTAGACTCTACTGAATCCTCACAAGAGAGAGAGACACAGAGAGAGAGAGGGGAAGAGCACGCAGCAAATGTGCAGGGGGACCCCTGGCAGGGTCCACTCCTCAGGAGGCAACCCTTACCGCGGGTGGCCGTCGATGTGACACCGCAGCACCACTGTGGAGGAGGGTTGGATCTCAGCTACGCTGGCCGGCTGTTTCAGCACCACACTGCCTGTCTCAATCCCTGTGGGATCAAAGAATGTCAACACAGCCAGCTCTCCAAACCTACAGAGCCTAGGTGGATGACGACTCCATAATAACCAGAGCAAGAAGCAAGGGCGTAAGCATGCTTAGAGACACATAAGCCCTCAAGCCAGCACAGAGTAAAGGGACATCCAGCCTGCAAATGTCCCACTTTGCCCTGTGTGGCTGTTCTCTGAGGGATAAAAGGGGCTCTAAAAGGATCTGCAGTGCTCAGGACACACTTGGTACAGTAACATCCCTGTTTCATACAGACAAATGGGGAAGGCAGAGGGAGAAAGCATCTCTGACAGCCTTGGGGATATCAGATACAAGTGGCCTAGAGGGCATGAAGGACATGGTAGCTGCAGAGGAATCCTACTTGCACAGTTCATGCTGTCTGATCCCTGTCTGACCACCCCTGCCCCACACATTAGCAGACAGCCTGGCAAAGGTGTTTCCAGTCTCATCCCCTCCCAAGAGAGTGCTTTTCCCAGTCCACATCAGGCAGCACCAGGCTGAGGCGCTGTGCCTGGCTGCTCTTGCCCCATACTCACACTTGATATTGAAAGATGCGTTGGCTGTGCGGGCCTCCTCCCCAGTGACCAAGTTCCTCGCTACACACTGGAAGTCCCCAGCATCCCGGTGCCGATCAACAGCAGCAAACTGGAGGTTGCTGCCTTCCTTGAAGCGCTGCTCCGTGTCCTGAACAGGGAGCCCATTCTGCAGCCATTCAAACTCCACGTTGGCTGGCTCCTCCACCTCACAGCGGAGGATGGCACTGCGGCCATGCAGGGCATCCTGGGAGTACGGCTCCTTCGTGAAAAGGATCATTGCCTGAGTCCCCACAGCTGCAAGACAGAAAAAGGAGGGCACGTTTAGAGCACAGGGATGGGGAGAAGGGAGTAGGTAAGCATGTGCTGTTCTCAAGGGTCTCCAGACAGCCGAAACCACCAAGCAACATACCGCAAAGAACATCTGCCAAAAAAAAATCCCCAATGGGGAAGGTTAGACAGATCTGTGCTCAGATTCCAACACAGATGCTTTAAGGCTGTCTCTCCAGCAATCACTGCAACAGGGCTGCCTGAGCCTGTAACAAGCCAAGGAAAGCCCCCTGCCCTGCTCCCTGGGGCCAGGGGTGTTAGGAAGGAGCTCCTGTGACCCACTGCTGAGTGCCGCACTTCCAGCCTGAACTGGAAGTGTCTCACAGTGTATGAGCTGGAAAGTCAGTCACTAAAACACTGGAGAGCAAGGAACTTCCTGGGAAGTTCTGGTGTTTCTTTGAGCTCCTCTTGTCCTGTTTTTCAGGATGTATCCCAAGTCCAAGCTGTGCATCAGGATCGCCCCAGATCAGAAACACCCACACACTGTTTCTAGGTTTTCCTCAAAGCTTGTCTCCTTGTGATCATGTCTCTGTCTCACTTCCACATCCTCAGAAATTACCCAGAAAAAGCTGGTCTGGAACAAGGACTGCCCATGGGAATAAACACAGCAGCTGCTGGAGCACAGCACGAGAGGATGCAGCAGTGACACCCCAAGCTTGTGCTGGGGACTCAACTCACTTGCAAGTAGGAATAGAAACAAGGAATTGCAATGGTTGACCCCAGGGTCTGATAGCAGCCATGGGATGGCTCTGGAGGGCTGGAAGCATCTCTCTGCAGTGGTGGAAAAGCCAAAGAATCCTCCTCAACACACTAACCCCTACCTCAAGAGCTCAGGGTCCTGGAGACAGAGAAGACAGCACTTCCCTAGGCATTGCCTGACGTGGCTGCCGAGGGACCATGCTAGCATATTCCTAAATCTGGCTGCTGCCTGGCCACAGCCAGCCATGCAGGCGCTCTGCTCCGGTTACCAGCTGGCCACAGAAAGGAAAGCAGACAAAGGGCAATTCAGCACACATCGATTGCTTTTGGACTCTGTTCCCAGCACCATGCTCTGCAGGGAAAGAGGCCAAACCAGGCAGATTTCGAGCATCTTATAAGCAATCTCTCATGAAAGCGAACAAGGACGTGGTCAAAACGGTGCATTCCCACCACTGCAAGGAAAACGGCTTCAGCCTGGATGAGTTACATAATGGGATCCAAGCCCAGCTGAAAGGCAGCTCCTCTTTGGAGGCTCAGCCACATCCTCCTGCCTGGTGTTTGTATAAAAGCCTGGTAAAAGGACACAATTTGACAGGACAGCTCAGTCACCCAGAGCTAAGGGTAAGGGATCCTATTCTGAAGGGGATGTTTTGAAGGGAACACCTAGATCACCACATTCCAGAAAGCCTCAAGAGCCCTTTCCATGCTAGAAAGCCTTTGGAGCCTGCCACGTAGAGTGAGCGCCAAGCAAAGCCGCTCCAGCCCTGCAGCCGCTCATGGGCACCCCAGTGCCAGCCACACATTTCCAGCACAGCTAGCCTGAGCTCTCCCACTCACAGCAACAGTGAGGCATAGACACAGGTGCTCATCCACAACTGCTGCTCCCCAGGATGAGGCTCCAGTTCCCAGCTCCAAGCTGGGAAGCCAGGAGCAACGGCACCTCAGCTTGTGTCTGCTAACACCCTTTCCCCATAGTCCAGACAGAGAGAGCAACAAAGTCCTCCCATTGTGAAAACCACAGAAACCTTTTGCCAAAGACACTGCGGCAGAGGAGACACTAGTTCAGAGCCCAGAAGCCTTTCCTACCCACAGCCTTCATAAGACGGGCCTGTGGGTTCAATTCTGATTTTCAGCCACCCCAAAGAAGCCATGAGGAAGGGGGCAGCAAGGAACTGGGAGATCACAGGAACAGCAGTGCACAACAACATACTGCAGGGTGTAGGCAGTGGACCTTGTTGTAGCCTGGCTTTCTACCTTAAGCACCCAATTGTGCCACTGACCTTGGTGTGCAGGCAACATTGCCAGGGGACTGTCCCCAGCCAGGTTAAGTCCCACCGCTCCTGCGTGGACATCACTTGTCAACTGCACTCACAGCATTTAAGGCCACCAGGAGTAGCCACAGACTGACTCCTGTGTCTGAACTAGAGCTGCAGACAGTGCCCAAAGCCCCATCTCCTGGGTCTCATACTGAGCTAAGCCCCATCAGCATGCTGTGCTCCAAGGGTCAGCATGCCCAGTGAAGTTTCCATCATCAGCTACTGTGCACCTCCCCAAAAGGTAGGAACCATCCATCAGTCTGTGACAGCTGTCTCAAACACCACAGGATGAACACATGCCCCAAGGCATGTGGGAACATGTGTTCTTACGTAGGTACGCACATCTAGTTCCCTGTGCATCAGATCTGTCTCACCAAGAGCACTCAGCAGGGTAGCAACCACCCGACCCCATGCAAATACAGCTATGAGCTCAATAGCCCAACAGCTCCATGGTATCAGGAGCTGAGCTCATGCCAAAACAGGCTGCTGGGGCACACAGACAGGAGCAAAGAGGAACAGGACAGTCAAATCCACTCAGGTTTGAACCTACAGGAGCTGGGACTGTCCTTTTCCAGATATGCTTCAGGGCACCAAGGCACATGTCCATCAAACATACCTGTATGGTACAAAACACATGCAAGGTAGCAGTGTGCATTAGGAGAGTTCACAAAGGAGATGGATCAGTTCTCCTCTTGGAGTCTCAGCATCCTTAAACCTTTCACAGTCTACTAGTCATGCTAGTGCTGGAGTTAGTGATGAGGCACCTCTCTCTGAGGGTGTAGGCCATTAGGGTATTAAGACATGATATTTTAAATCAGGTGTGCTTCTAGTATTAAACTGTCAGCATTAGCAGTACAACACTAAACAGCAGCAGAACTGCTTTCGCCCCATCACTGCCAGCACAACTGCACTTCACTGCGCGCTGGTCAGCTGAGAGCTTCAGCAGCTTCATCACATGCATCCTGCTGCTTCAGCATCCCCCATGTCCAAGCAGGAGGACATGGCTCTGTGGACAGGGGACATGATGAAGGCTTGGCAGAAGCTCCAAATGAGAAGCAGGGATTTTACAAGGTGTCGGGAAACACTGGGATCCTGCTCCCTGATGAAACAGGAGAAACTATTTATATCTTTATCTTCCATCCCAGGGAAATGGACACAACCTTTTCAGCTCAAGTGAGAACCCTTGATAAATGTCTCATGAGCACAAAAGTGCCAAAGCAAACTGGGATAAATGAGAGTTAAAGTGCAATAAGAGACATAAACCTGTGTTTTAGTTTCACAGAATCACAGAATGGTAGGGGTTGGAAGGGACCTCTGGAGATCATCTTGTCCAACCCTCCTGCTTGAGCAGGTACAACCAGAGCAGGGGGCACAGGAACATGTCCAGGCGGGTTTTGAATGTCTCCAGGGAAGGAGACTCCACAGCCTCCCTGGGCAGCCTGTGCCACTGCTCTGTCACCCTCACAATTTTGACAATAGCATCCAAAGTGCTATGGATGGACTGGCTGCACATGCTGGAAACCATTGTCCCAACCATATATTAGATCTGGGCTGCAAGCAGACTGGTAGCAGCTAGATGTGGTCCAGATGTTTTGGGGTGGAAGACATCAGAAGTCCAGAGGTGGACAGAGCTTTTCACAGTAGTCTAAATCCAGAGCACCAAGGCCCATTGTTCAGAGATGGGGAGCACTACACTTGCCCATAAAACTTTTACAGCCCTGGTCCAGGAAATGGCTGCAGTCAGCAGGGTTCATGCATCCCCTCCACCCCCTTCACCCCATCTGCGCTTTTGGGACAGAGGCTCAAGAAAGCTGTCCAAGCAGAGGGCTATCTGTGTGGGATGCCATTATGCCAGAGTTTAGGTAAAACCGAATAAAGCCAACAGACATCACCACCTGTATTGAATGAAGAACAAAATGCTTCTGCTGGTTCCACTCACCCAGCTAGAAGACACCACAGTGTGGCAGAGCCATGGTCATGCATGGCTTAGCCACTGGAGGCTGCCAGAACTGCCTGAGCTGACAGACGAGAGAGCTCTTGCAGGTCCTGGTGGAGAGCAAAGGTGACCCCTGCTCAGTCTAACCAAACACCTTCACAACAGCATGTTTCTGCTATGGTTTCAGGAGCTAATCTGGGCTGGGTCACATTGCTAGGAGCTGCTGAAAGAAGCAGAATGACTCTTCCCTTAGTGAGAGGCAGCCCAAAAAATACCCAGCAACACCACGTTTGTTGGAAGTCAGCTTAGCAAGCCCAAGCCAGGGCAGAGCTCCCCCCTAGTAACACAGCTGGGCCAGCCACAGCCCCACAAAGCCAACACCAAACAGCAATCTCAAATGTGTGTGCTGGCAAACGCCCACTCTCTGCATATGTATGTGACACAAGCCACCCCTGGCTGAGAGAAAAACCCTCAACACATGTTTCTGGCCTAAAACCATTTTGACTGTGGCTACAGAAAGCTTTTCAGGAAAGCTTCAGCCAGATTAGATAAACACCCTTGAAAACACCCAGTGGTGTTTTACCCGAAGGATATTTAATTGAAACGCAAACCCTTCCTGTTGAAGTAATAGATGAAGATTAAGTGAATTGTGCAGGGAAGTCGCACTGGTACCTACAGATCCCCAGGTTACCATTCTTACACACCACAGAGCAAATAATTTGCAGGGAGGGGACAGGCCTCAGCAGGACACACAAGGACAGAGAGAAGAGGACGCTCAGATCACATCCCGGCTCTGAGAGCACACTTGAAACAAAGATCTGAATGTAGGAACCTCTGCATGAAGGATGCTGTGTATCTCCCCTGCTCAAAATTAATTTATTTGAGGAGGTAAATAGCAACTTCCCAGGAAAAGCACTCACACTAACACCTGCGTTGCCAGCCTGAATTTCTACTAAGTGCATCTCAGTTCACTTTTTGGGCTTGGCATGTCCCCAGGACTCCGCTATTGCAGCCTCCTCCAAAGGCCACAGTGGGCTGAGCATGTGCAGAGCATTTCAGGGTGACAAAACCAGCAAAGCCGCATCCAGGACAGACTTTGTGAGCAACCCTATGAACTTAGTCACTGCCGCCTGAAGCTCTGCAGAGCGAGCTGTTAATCCTATGAGCTTGGTAGGGAGCAAAGGGCTCTCCACACCTCTGGCAAAATCGTCCCACCCCATGGTAGCCAACCCCCTTGAGCACTGCCACAGCATTACTGCAGCAGTTTGGCAGCGTGGCCACAGACTGCAGCACAGCCTGGGAATGGCTTTGGTTTGGGGCCGTTCTCCAGAGCTAGAAAAGTGAGAGACATCAGTGTTGCTGTCTTCATCATCCAGAGCTGTAAGAAAATGCACCTAAGGAGTAATAAGGATCTGAAGAAGCCAGGGCAGAGTTGTGGGCTAGCACTGGGAAATTGGGACTGAAGTTTTAGAGGATACCACATCCCTGTTCTTACCTGAGCAGCACCAGGTTTGCTACATCCTGGGCACAAAGGCATTGTAGGGCTCTTGGGGAAGGAGGTGGCAGCAAACTGCCCATCTGTGTGTCTTGGGGCTCACCTCTAAGGCTGGACACTGTCCTCCTGTGCTGTGCTGTGGAGATAGCTGGGCGACAGGCAATGAACCTCATAGGCTGCAGACTCCTGTGGGGTGCTGGGCTTTGTAATCATGGAGACACAGCCAGAAAGCACATGGGGTGGCAGGACTGACCCCCAGGGGATCAGCCATCTCTAAGGCTATATTTAGGGCTGCAGCCAATGAGAGGGTCTGTGGCCCTGGCACAGCCTGGCCAGGCCTGGCAGTGAAAGGACCCAGCCTATCTTCTGCATCATACCAGGAGGCCTGAGAGCACCATGGATGCTGCTTGGTGAGTCCCTGCCATGGTACAAGCCCAAACCTTCACACTCATCTTTCAGGCTGCAAGGGCATGGGGCAGCATTACAAGCCAGGTCTTGCCCTGAGCTGGGTTTTCCACCAGTCGCTTAATGTGTTGGTGCTGGTCCCACACGAGTGCTCACCTGGGGACACTTCAGTAGCCCAACTCAATCTGGGTGCTGCAGACCAACTGTGGAAGCTGGGGAGACCAGGCAGCACATCTCCTGCCCTGCCTGACAGGCTGAGTCGCCTACATCTTGAACCAATCCAAAAATCATTGTCTCCTTGCCTAACGACATCGCTTGGGAATGCGGCCTCAACCACAATGCCTTCAGCAGCTGCACAGCCCCCAATCCCTGCCGTCTCACTCACCTACAGCCATGCTGGGGAAGCAACAGGCAAGCTGGCTGCCAGCAGCATGTGCCACAGCATGGCAGCCCCCTGGAGGAAAGAAAGCTGGCACAGACCTCAGCAGGCGATGGCTAGCTTTGGCAGGCATTTGCTGTGGCTGCAGTGCCAGCAGAGCTAGAAGCACACTGGAATGCTCCACATCCCCAGCCCCATGTGAGATCCACGGTCCCCTCAACCCTGAGCCTCCCACTCCCAGGCATGCCCAATGCCCAGCTCCCAGGCACCTCCTCACCCAGCTAAAAGAGCTCTGGACAGAGGACAGGAAGGGAAAAGGAAACAATCCATTTCACTTTGTAACCAAAAGAGCCTAGATTACCAACCTCTTGAGACACCACAGCTGATGCAAGGATATGAGTAATCCCAAAGCTGCTTGCAACCAAACAAGGAATTAAAAGCATGGGAATGGGATTTGGGAGAGGGCTTTGTGCAAATTTAAGGTTTCCTGGTTTGGAAAGCAAGGCCAGCACTGTGGGGCTTCTGCAGCTTGTAGCCCAGTCCCACTCTCCATGCAGCCCCCAGGAGCATTATTCTGCAGACATGCTTCCAGGGGCACTTCAGCAAAGCTTAACCTGGCTCAGCTCAGCCAGATGTGCAAGCCAGCTCCTTTAATGCTCTGCATCTGGAACAGCAGATCAGACAAGCTGCAACTCATCTGCATGCCCAGGGCAGCAAAGCCCAGAACACCCAAACTGCATCCTACCCCCAAAAAGGGGGGCCATCAGGAGGCCTTGGATCTGCCCTAGCTGTGGAGGGGGACAGCTGGCTTACAGGAAACAAATAAAATGAAGACCCACAGGTACCAGGATGCAACAGAAGAAGCTAGTGGCAAAAAATGGCACAGCCAGCTACCCCAAAGACTTCTGGCAGAGGACATGGCTGGCCAGCTTCTCTTCTGGCCTTTCAAAGCAGAGAGGACCTCAAATGCTCCCATGCCAGAGCAGGGAGCTCACAGCTGTCCCAGCTCCACTGCGGAGCCAGTGCTCCCCAGGGATGCACAACCAGCTTGGAAGTCTCAGCCCTGAGGTGGGAGCTGGATGTATTTACGCCACAGGCTCACCTAGACAGACAGCTTGGTAACACACTGCTAAACATTTGTCCCCTATTTTCTTTAATAAAGATGCTGTGTTGCTTAGGAAGGCACTGCTGCAGCACACAGGTGGGGAGCTTGCTCTCCCTGACTCCCCAAACCTGCAGGGCCCTTTGCAACACCCAAGGTGCAAGGAGCAGAGCAGATTACCTGGGGAAGGCCCCAGGTACATTGCAGCAACCACACAGTGCACTTTCCTCCAGAGAGGAGGCTGGGGATACAGCTAGGAGAGAGGAGGGTGACCTGGCCACAGATGCCCTAGCCCCCACCACTAACTTGAGGTAGGCAGCAGGAGTAGCCCAAATCCACCCCCAGACTGCAGCACTCCAGCTTCAGACTGAATGAGCAGGATTAAGAGACGCTTTCACCATTTACTACCAAGCGACCACCTCTGGATGTGTCAGCTAATTAACAAACCTCAGCAGAGCACAGTGGCAGCAATAGCGTTTTGCCACCTGGGAATCCATTGCTGAAGTATCACCACCCAACCATATTCACACTATGACCTTTATGCTTCTGCCACTGCCATTGCTCAGACCATTGAGGAAACGAAGCCTCTGCGATGAACCCAGCAGCAACACAGGCTATTCTTCTTTGATGAGGAATCACTAAGGTAAAACGAAGGTTTGGATGAGCTAATGCACTCTGGACTCATATCACTCTGCAGCACTTGCTCCCAGCTCCACAGACCTGTAACAAGGCAAGGAAGACACAGGCAGAGCATTGCTTTGAAGCTGCCACTGCATCCCTCAGCAGCTTGCTTAGCTTCCACTAACCACAAGGAAAACCAACAACCCAGGCCACAGCTACAAAGACCCCCTGGCTCCCTGCAAGCCCAGGGGCAGAGCTAAGGGCCACAAGAAAGGCAACCCTTGAAGGAAAAGAGCATCAAACCTCAGCAGAAGGGACTGAGAAGCTCATGCTCAGGTCTCATGTCCAAAGGAGCTCAACATGGGATGGACATGGACAGCCCCAACCGTGGGACTGATTTATCACCATGTTCTCTGGGAAAGACATCAGGCCATAGCAGAAGTCTGGAGTCAAAGGCAACCACAGGCATATTTTCAGAAAAGACCATGACCTGTGCTCCATCCCAAGGCTACAAAAGACACAGCGGGGATTGTGTTAGGGTTTGGGGTCCTGGACTCTTATCGGTTTCAGTAACACATTACCAGAAAGCATTATCAAACAGGTCTTGTCTTTAGGAGCAATTTATTAAACATCATTGTATGCAGGCAGCAGTTCCTTCTGTTGCCAAGTCCTCGGGAACGGCTCCAATGCTGGGGCTTCGCTTTTAGCCACCCTTGGATCAAAGAGCAGCAGACTCTGGGTTCAAGCCCCAGCTTGTCACCAGGCTGGAGCATCCCGAGCTTGCTGGTCCAGGGGAAGCACTCCACTTGCAGCAGGCAGATTTAACTCCTCATGTGCTGGGTGTGCACTCCTCACCAGCAGCTTAGCCCGTGCAGGCTTTGCCGCAGTTCTTACAAGGGAGCAACATTCCAGACACCAAAATGCTGCTCATGCTCAGGACTGCATCTCTCACCTGACAGCCTTTCCTTCCTGCTACAGCCAGGAGCAGAATGCACAGTCTTGTTGTCTCTATGATATCCAGGCCCCAATGGACTCCACGCATCCCTCCATTGCTCTCTCTTCCCCATCCACAATCATCACCCCAAGCTGTCAGCAGCCCTTTTTTACCTGCCTGCAGCACCCAGGTTCCTTCCAACCCAGCCTCTACTGTGAACAGCCACATCTGCAGAGAAGCACGTCAGCCCTCCGCAGGCCAGGGGAGCCACAAAGAGCAGCACGCAGTAAAACCAACCGCCTGGCTTCTCGACCTGCCCTCTCTGCCGTCACTGGATCAGTCAAGCACTTAGTACCTTGATCCCACCTCCTGCTCCCCATCCGCTGCAGCCCAGAGGATGCAGGCTGCCACAGAGGAAGTAATGCACACCAGCATCTGCTCTTTGTCCTTGCGGGGCTCTTGGTGAGCACAGGGCCCCATACAGACCTCCCATTCATGGCTTGAGCAAGCCATGTGTTTCCTGGCACAGTTCATTATGAACATGCTCCTATAAAAGCAGATTTTTGGCATGCCAGGACTGGGAACAACACATGGGTCAGCTTTTTCCTCCCCCCCGGTCACAAACACAGAGCCAGCAGGCTCATTTGCACCAGCTGAAGCTGTAGAAGCAGGCAAGAAAAATCATGAATGCTTAATAACACAATCAACCCCCCCTGCCTCATGGGTCAGTCCCTATAGCCACATAAAGCAGCTGCTCAGAGCACGCCTGCTCCACACACAGCCTATTCCACTGCTTAGCAGATACCACGGAAACAGCAGCCAAGCCAAACACCCAGAGAGATTTGCATCTCCAAATGATTTCCATCCAGCATGTTCCTCTGTGCAAGAGGTTCCAGTTGAGAAAGCCTCTCAGACGGGTAGAGTTGCAATAAACCACTCTCCCCCACCAGGCCAGATGGAAATAGTTTGATGCATGCAAGGAGCTCTGAACACGGCAGGCTTGTTCTGATCAAGCCCAACATCTGCAAATTCTTTAGGCACCCATCATGTAAGTGTTTTAAAACGATGTCGTTTCCCATTCCAGTTAAAGTAAAAACAAAAACTCACTCTGCACCCAGGGGAAAAATCATTCCTATTTGAGTCCCCAGCATTTGTACGCCAGGATGGGTACAAAACAGCATTTCCAAGAAATGCTCAGCTAGAGCGGCTTTGGCTTCACGAGCCAGGAGGAACTGCACCAGCACCTAGGAGCTCCAGGTCTGGGGTAAACACAGCATGGTCATACTGGGGTTGATCAAGACGATGAGGAACTTGAGAAAAGACCATCTATTTGCCCCTCCAGTTGTACCACACATGTGGATCTTAGAGCCCTGCTCTAAGAGCATGGGTCTGCTCAGACAACCTCAAAGCCTCTCCCTTTCATGGCGGTTTGCTTTGAACTTGCAGGAGATGCGATGTCTGCACACCACCACTTCACACCAGTTATCACACCACCACGCAAGCCATGCACCTAGTTATCCTCCACATGCTCCATGGAGGGCCACATCGAATCAGCCTGTAGCACAGCCATTTTCAACCACGAGCAAAGTTTCAATTGCAAAGCACCCAGATACGCAGCCGTCCAGGTGGAATTTACTAATGGAGAGGAGAAGCAACCCAGGATGAAAGTAGACACAGAGGCACCCCCATCCCATAACAGCTGGGGACACCTGCTTATCCTGCAGTACTTTGCTGTTTCACTTGGCTCCCAAATGGAAACTGCAGAGCTAGTCCACTCTCTCCTCACCTCCATCCCTGTGTGCCAATGCAAGATTACATCTGCCCAGACCCTGACCACCCTCATGGACACTGCCAGATGCAGCCCAGGGGCAGATGCAAGCCCGTGTTTGGATACATCTTTGCTGTCGGTCTACCAGCAAGTAACAATTGCTCTGCAACAGGACCAAAGCCTAAGCTCTCCCCAGTGGCCCACAGCACCTCTCTCTACTTCCTTCTATATGGAGGGGTGTTTTTAAACACAGGCTCCAAGCAACCCTTGAGAAGGCAACTCTAACCTTCAAACCAAGCTTTAGAATTAAAAAAACAAAAGCTGTGACCACTTCGTACAATTCCCATTAGCCTCCCAAGAACTGTGGAGGGATGGTGCAAGCTGTGGGGGATTCTCTCCCCTGTGATTAACAGCCCTCCCTCCCCTTTCAGGCCCAGGATCCCATACTTAGGAACAGCTAAGCCCAATTTCTGAGCAATTATCACAAGAAACCAGAACAAAGCCACTGGGGTTTGAACACTGTAAATCAATTGCTGGAGCAAACGCTGAGGTAGTGCTTGCAGTAACACACTGGAGTGCAGCTGGCCATGGGAAGAGCTCGCTGCCACACACAGTGGGGAGATGCCGGCAGCCTCCATTACACACAGACCCAGTCCCAAAGCAGGCAGGAACTGCTCACACATGTGCCGCAGGAGAAAAAGACCAGTTGTATTGGGTTTGCATGGCAACGTTTTGGTAGCAGGGGGCTACAGGGGTGGCTTCTGTGAGAAGCTGCTAGAAGCTTCCCCCATGTCCAACAGAGCCAATGCCAGTTGGTTCTAAGATGGACCCACCACTGGCCAAGGCCAAGGCCATGAGCAACAGTAATAGTGCCTCTGTGATCATGTATTTAAGAAGGGGAAAAAAAACCCTGCACAACCATAGCCAAAAAAAGGAGTGAGAATATGTGAGAGGAATAACTCTGCAAACACCAGGGTCAGAAAGGAAGGGGGAGGAGGTGCTCCAGGCACTGGGGCAGAGATTCCCATGCAGCCGTGATGAAGACCATGGTGAGGCAGGCTGTCCCCCTGCAGCCCATGGAGGTTAGTGGTGAAGCAGATATCCACCTACAGCCCATGGAGGACACTATGTTGGAGCAGGTGGATGCCCAAAGGAGGCTGTGACCCTGTAGGAAGCTTGCACTGGAACAGGCTCCTGGCAGGACCTGTGGACCCATGGGGAGAAGAGCTGACAGTGAAGCAGGTTTGCTGGCAGGAGTTGTGTCCCTGTGGGGGACCCACGCTGGAGCAGTCTGTTCCTGAAGGACTGCATCCCATGGAAGGGACCCATGCTGGAGCAGTTTGTAGAAGACTGTCTCCCACTGGAGGGACCCCAGGCTGGAACAGGGGAAAAGTGTGAGGAGTCCTCCCCCTGAGGACGAAGGAGCAGCAGAGACAACATGCGATGAACTGACCACAACCCCCATTCCCCGTCCCCCTGTGCCACTGGGAGAGGTAGAGAAATTGGGAGGGAAATTAAGCCCAGGAAGAAGGGGTGGGTGGAGGGGGAAGGTGTTTTAAGATTTAGGTTTTATTTTCTCATTACCTTACTTTGATTTGATTGGTACTAGATTAAACTGATTTCCCCAAGTCAAGTCTGTTTTCCCTGTGACAGTAATTGCTGAGCATTCTCCCTGTCCTTACCTCAAGTCACAAGCCTTTCATTATATTTTCCCTCCCCATCCAGCTGAGGGGCAGTGATAGAGCAGTTTTGTGGGTACTTGGTGTCTTGCGAGGGTCAACCCACCCCACCAGTATACTGAGAAAAAAGCTCAGCACAAGGACAGCGAGCCCAAGTATCCAGCTGCAGGCTCCCAATGGCTGCCGGCACATGCCAGTATAGCCAGGCTACCCTGGCACTGACTGCACTCACCCACCCAGTACAAGCAAGTTTGGGGCTCCCCTGCCTCTGCTCCTTGCGCTGCCCATCCCGCTTCCCCAGCACAGACCCTGTGAATCCCAGCCTCCTCCCCAACCACACACCCCTCAGGCTTGCTTCCTCCAAGACCATCCCAAACTGAGTTTCATAACTCTGCTGTAGGAGCTCTGCAGCCCCTATCCTCCACAGCTCCCTGCCTTCATCCTTGTACCAGCAGCAAGCAGAGACCCTGCTTTCCATGTGCTCAGCGACAGGTAGCAGGATAAGAGAAGAGCCACCCCAAAGCAACATGACATCATAACCTCTGCAGTCAGAGACAGGGTATTGGTGGGAAGCGAGGTCCAAGGCATTTCCTACTGCACAAGCTAGCTGCTGCTCTGGCAATGAGCAAGAACAGTAACAAGGGTGCTACTCTGCAGCCACAGAGAGATGGGAACACTATGACAGGTTCCTCCTCATTCCCAAGCACAGCAGGGCTCCTGCCAACCGATACCCCACCAAAGGCTTACTTGGGCTGGTGGGACAGCCACCATGCCGTGCAGGTTGTCTCCCGTGATGAGGGATTTGCTAGTGGTCTTTAGGGTATGGAAGAGGTGCCTGGGCTGAACTGCTAGCTGTGCCTTTGCCCCACAGCCTCTCCCAACATCTCAGCACCTTGCTCAAACGGGGGAAAGCTGAAGCAAGTCTGGGAAGCCCCACTGGCAGCCAAGCTCCTTGGCTCCCTGCAACAGCTGGGGCTGCGAAGCCACAACAACTGGCCTTGGCCCCACAGGAATCCCCCTCCGTCTGTCCTGGGAACAGGTCTACACTGCTGTGAGCCCTGCTCTGCAAAAGGGCTGAGCCCATGCTCCTGGCATCTGCTGCAAGAGGAGACACGGGCATCTCTGGTGGGGACGCACATGGTACCAGGGAAAGGATATAATTCTGTTGGGCCACTGAGGGAACTGTGTGGTCCCAGACCACTAAGAGAAGCCCATGTACCCCTCCTGAGCCCCCACCCCAGAGAACCAGCCCAAGCCATGAGTGCAATGCCAGGGTGGTGCAGCTGGGAGGGGAAGAGGGCACAGTTAGCAGCCAGACCACAGCTTCTCCTGCCCAAACACTCAGGGCACAGGCACATGCTGGCAGCTGACCATGCCACTCAGCCTCTGGCCTGTGGAGAAGAAAGCTTGCTTTGGTCAGGCAGAGGGTCCTGTGCCTGCTTGCTGAGCAGCACAGGCAGGGGTGGCCACAGGAACGCCAGGACAATATCTTTGTATCAGATAAACAGAGACAGAGGAACAAGTGAGACAGGAAGGCCACAAGCCCAGTGCAGGAGCTGGGAATCCTGCTGGCTCAATTAAACTATCTTTAATGGTATGTCAGCCAAAGGCTCTGGAGCAGACGTCGCCAGCTGCATTGCCAAGCCCCAGTGAGAAACACAAATGCTTCAAGGGTGACTCAGCACCAGCAACAGGCTTGCTGCACTCACCAGTCCTGCCAACCGACTCTCCCAGGCTTGCTCAGAGCCCTTGAACAATTCCCTGGCTTCCTCAGAAACACTGATTTATAGCTGACGTGTGCTACTGGCAGCACACGGCAGACTGGAGAGGCAGCTGATCTGGAAGCCGAGCTCTCTGGCCGGCACAGCAAAGGTATTGCACTTTTCTCCTGTGAAATGAAACACGGTAGGCAGGTGCCAAGTGGAGCCAGGATGAGCCACATACTCCCTTGTGCACTGGCCTCAAAGGACAATGCTTCCCCCACAGTTTAAGCAAGGGGCATGTGAGTATGCAAAACCCCTCTGGCGGTAAAGGAGAGCCCAGGCAGTGTTGAACAGCCAGGCAGGTCCTGCCAACAGGGAAGAGCTGCAACAGAGCTGGTTCAGGGCTCCTTGCCCAGGGGCTGGAGGTGGGACCCTGTGGCAATGAGGCTGCATTGCTTCACCCACAAGGTCCATGTGGCTGAGAACTCGCCCCACAGTAGTTGGGGCCAGTGCCTCCAGGTATCCCATGAGCACTCACCACTACTTCCTCATGCCCCTTCACTTAGGCTAAGGACCGAAGGCTGGTGTTGCTTCTGCCATCCCAGGCCCAGCCAGGAGGGATTCCTCCACAACAGCACCATGTGTGCAGAGGGAGTCCCTGGCCAGAGCTTCACATTTTTCCTGTTCCAGCTGAAATGCAGTTCCAGGAGATGATGGGAAAAACCAGAACAAGCTCCATAAAACTGCCTGCCACTTCCTTTCAGCAAACAGGAGCCCCAGCCAGCCCAGAGAATGGAAACTCAGGCTGCAGAAACAAAAGAGGAAGGTGGGGGGAGGGCAGGAGGAGGCCAGGGCAAGGGAAGCAGTGCAAGGAGAAGAAGCAAGCACGCACACGAGGCCTCCAAGCAAAGCCAGCTGCTTCATCAACACACCGTCAGAGAAGAGAAGGCTGCTGCTCTGAGCCGGCTCCTCACCAAGCAGTGAGACTGTCGGGTGAGCACCCGAGCCAAGGCTGCGCTGGGCATGGCGCATTCCTGCCAGCAAGCCCTCCTCACTCTCCCGGGACTGTTCGTTGGAGAATGAAGCAGATTTGGCACTGAAGCTGCTTGAGTGAGCTGCTTCTCTGCATGCTGCCACCAAACCCACTGGAAGGGGGAAAACCTCCCCGGTACCACCCAAACCTGTGCTTGGTCAGGACGTCTTGCAGATCTTGCTTTCTGAGGAGGCCAGGTGGGAGGGTTACAACTTTACCTGGCAGACCTCAAGCCATATGGCTCATCAGCAAGCTCCACAGACACCCTGAGAGCAACACAACAGGGACAGCAGCTGGAGGGGGGCTGGCAGGGGCAGAGAGGGTGCAAACAAGAACTCACATCTACACCAGTGCAAGTACCCTTGGCATCCCCCTCTCCATTTTCCTGACAGCTATGTGTTTACACTATCTACAGGGAGATTAAGCCCACCGATAAGCAACCCTCCAGCCCCAAGGAGGACTCTGAGAGCTGGGGACAAAGGGACAGCTGCACTCCTGAGCCTTGCGTGCAAGGAAGCAGACAGGGAGCTCATTATCTCCCAAGCCTGCTCTGGGATAAATATTTTAAATCTCTCTCCAGGTCATGGCAGTATATTTACAGCTAAGTTTCCCTTAGTTATCGGCCTGTAGAGACTCAGATGGATTTGCCACGAAGCCAGGAAGATCCAGCTGGCCAAGCTCTTCAGACAGCTTATAGTTCATGAGAGAAGTGGTTCATCCAGTGCCATAGTCTTGAAAATGACACCCATAGCATGGCAACTGCTGCAGGGATTCAGTTGTGCACCCCTGCATGCAGCTGCCTCTGCATGGCTCACCCATAAGCATGCATCCAGCCACTCTACCTTCCCAAGAGCAAGGAGATGGCACAGAGGCTGGGGAATGCCACATACAGCATTACACTGGGGCAATCCTGCAGCTGTACTCCCCACTGAGCAAGGCTGCACCGTGGGTCCAGCTCGAGGTATGTGAGTCTGGAGCATCCTGCTTTGCCACTTGGTTTACTGCAGGTTTGACCTGTTTGCTCCCCTCCCATAGGAAGGGAAGAAGCTCCCAGGAAAGACAGTCCCAACAACACACACCACCTTTTCCTAGCAGCCACCATGGTGCTACAAGCTAAAAATTGCCCCATGTATCCAGCAGTGCCAGAGACAAGCAGAGCTGCCAAACGGCATTGAGACAACACCTGAAATAGGCCTCACTCCACTAGCTGCATTGGTGCCCCTCGTATTTATATGGACTGTACACTGCTGGGTTTTGACCTCTGCCTGCATGTGAAGCTTGCAGAGGAGGGACTGGTTGCCCAGGGCTTCTCTCTGGGTTCATATAATTTCTGTGTCACACCTCACAAGCGTTTCAGGGACACTAGTTAATACTGCCTGCTGTGCATTGCACATCCATTTTCAGTCTGTGTGGCACTGCCTTCCTCCTGGCTACAAAGCATCACCCACAATTCCACATATCTGTCTCCAAGTACGCCCTACAGGTCTGCAGACTTCATCCAGTCCCCCCTCTTTTCATTGCCGGAAAGCTGAAGACCAGCCCCATTTCACAATCACCATTTATGGCTGTGTAGGACAGCACTGCTGTCCAGCTATGGCCCAGGACCTGCCTCCTGGGGGAAAACATCACCAGGGAGACTGGACCTGCAGCATCACCTCTGAAAGCAAAGAGGGCACAGAAAGGAATAGCTCCTTGTTTATTTTCATTACAGCCATTTATGAATCTATATTAAAAGCCACAAAAATAGGAAAGTAGACAGAGAAGCTAATATTGCCTCTGCTCATGCAATATTAATTAAAAGGCAGCTTCTCTGTGAGACATTGCTACATTACCTCTCAGCTAAAAATGGAGACAAGTCACTGAGTGGGAAGAATATGCAAGCAGGGCACTTTCTGGAATACTTTTACAAATCGATAACTAGGCAGAATCACAGAATGGTAGGGGTTGGAAGGGACCTCTGGAGATCATCTTGTCCAATCCCTCTGCTTCAACAGGTACACCCAGAGCAGGGGGCACCAGAACATGTCCAGGTGGGTTTTGAATGACTCCAGGGAAGGAGACTCCACAACCTCCCTGGGCAGCCTGTTCCACTGCTCTGTCACAGTAAAGAAGTTTTCCCTCATATTCAGGTGGAACTTCCTGTGTTCCAATTTGTGCCCAGAATGCTTGCTAAAGATAGATCTAACGCAAAGCCCCAGTGACAAATGAAAGAAAAGTTCAGGTATTATGGACTTGCAGAGACAGAAATTCATACTAACCAAATCTTCTTGAAAAAGAAGTGTTTTTCTCAATAGCAGCAGGACAGTTGATTCCCAATGTATCTGGAGAACAAAGAATTCTTATTGGACAGTCACTAATCCACCAGTGGAAGAGCACCAGGACATCCTAAGCAACAAAACGCCAAGGAAGCACACAAACAGTGGCAACAGACACCCAACAACCAGGTCTTGGATAGTAAGAAGTTGTGCTGAGGTATCTGCAGGTGTTTGGCTGCTCGCTGTGGCCACTCAGCAATCCAGATAAAATGGATTGCTCCATCAAACATGGCATGTCTTGTCTGTACAACAGCTGTGCAGGAGAGCATCTCCACGCAGGGCCAAATCCCAGCAAGGCCAGAGGAACACAGTGAGACACTGAAGGATGCCCACCATGACACTCTTGTTTCCTGGGCGCTTATTTTCTTGCCAAAATGTTAACCATTCAGATTAATGGTTTCTGCTTCAGGCCACGTGGTTTTGAGACTTTTCCTTAGCTGAGTGGAAGAATTCTTATCAAAAAAGTCTCTGATTTCCAAGAACCACCTGAACATCTCGGCAACTCTGCCCCAGCTCTGCTCTGACTTCTCACCACCTGTCGTGAACTGGGGGCCTGGCACAGAGACAAGAGCAATCTCAAGATGGGATGAGGAAGCCACAGCCACATCTGGCAGAACAGCAGTGCTCACAGCCAGGCATCAGAGAGAAGCCAAGCAACAGGAAAGTCCAAGAAAGGGACATGTGGCATGCCATGGTGGGGTCTGGATACAGAAGAGGAACCAGGAAGAGGGGAGACAGGAGGCACAACTGGGAAAGGAACAGCTACACCTGGGCCAGAACAACAAGGCAGCAAGACAGAGGGCCAATGCTTTTGTGCCAGGTGAGGCCCCAGCAACTCCTCCACTTATGTATCCAAAGGCTGCAAGCACACACAACATGCAGGGAGCACCATCAGGAGATAACACAGCAGGGAAAAAATCACACATGTTACCTTCATAGCTCAGCTTTTGCTTGGAATATGGTGGATAAACATCTGTTCAAACCTGGCTGGCAGAAAGGGTGATCTCAAGACAACTGGCTGACATCCAGCCATCTCACTGCTACAGGAGGCTCAGCCCAGGAACTGGCCCCTCCCATAGCACCTGCCAGGTGCTCTCAGATGTCTCCCAGGCTCCCAGTGCTCAGAGCAGGCAGTAGGGAGGGATAGGAACAAAGAAGAGCATCAAGTAACCCACAGGAAGATCTGTTTTCTTTGGTTCGAGATGATTTGTACAATTCTTCAACTGCTGGAGGAGATTTTCAGCGTTGACAGGGCAGCTGCAGAGGCAACTGAACAACTCATCCTCAGCAGCACAAACTCATCTATGCTCCCATGGATGGTTTGGGAGAGCTGGATGCACTGGCCTGTGTGGCACCCTACAAGACTGCCTGGTTTTATCTTCTCTGATCTTGCCTTTGCGGGGAAAGCTTTCCTCCCATGAAGGCTTCCCACTGACACATGCACTGCCAGCAACTTCAGAGCCAGCACCATGGAGCAGCTCCGAGCCATGCAAGTGATGGGCCTCCCCGGCAGAGCCAGGACACACACCAAAGCATACGGTGTGGAGAGCAATAAAGGTACTGCAAGCCGCAGCTTGTCCTGCCTTTAACTAGTTGGAGAGTCACTGTATGTTTTGAAATCAAAGGCTTCCTTTGTGCTCCTAAAGAGGCAAACGAGCAACCATAACGAGGAGAGCGTTTATAGTTGGTCTTAAGCAATACCATGCCTATCTTGTGCCAGCATCACATTCAACAGCAAGAACAACCCTGCACAGAGCTGCCCAGAGGCACATAAGCCTCCCCTCTACGGCCAGAATGGAGCTTGGCCTCCCTATGCCGTGGCTCTGGTGAGAGTCCTCTGGCTTGCAGCAACGGAGGACAGAGCCAACTCACTGGCGTGCCCGTATCGCCAGCAGTAGGGCGATGTCTTGGCTGCTTTTCAGGGTGGCCTGAACTGCATCCAGGCATAAAATCCCGATGCTGGGACAAATCTCACCTCAACAGCATTGCAGGAAAAATAAATTATAAAGCCTGTGACCTCAGAGCTACCCTGAAAACAAGCATCTGTCATTATCATTGAGGTCTGAATGCAAAGTACTTATGGACACTCCTGTCCTCCAGGACAGAAGTCATCTAGGAACTGAACATGTGTCAATCAGGGGCTGAAATACAAGTAGACTTCTAACAATCACCCACTTAAACCCCAGCCCCTTCTCACACCAGCTCCCAGCATAGACAGCAACCCTGTATTTGTGTCACAGCTTTCTCCCAGCCTGCAATATCTCGCTTTCCAGAGGAGGAGGGTTTATGCACCCAAAATCAAATGTGTAACCCCACTTTCCAGACAGAAGTCTGCTCATATCAGTTTTCCTCACTCATCATCCTGCACAATATGAACACCAATCCAAGACATCCCAACCTCACAGAGGTCCAGACCATCCGACAACAGTGGATTCAATTCACACACACTCAGGCACCCTGTGCACACCCCAGTCCACAAATGGCAAAATTCCTGCCTACTCCATTCATATCAGAGCTTAATTTGACAAGACAACAGGCCATTGGTATCCCGCCAGCAAGCTCCATCTCACCGAGGAATCATCAGTTAAAATCAGCCATGCCTCCTCTCCAGACACACAATTTGTGTGCACCCACTGTGCAAGGGGACATGGAGTTCACGAGTACTCATCACTGCAACGTTCTACCCTAGCAAGTCCCAGTCTGAATTCTCCTGTGGTTGTATCTGGCTAGTTTTCGTTTCTACTCTCTGGATCACCTAGACATCCCAGCATCCATCTGTTCACTATCAACAAGAATGTTTTAAATAGTGACCTGAGCCTCACCTGGATGTCACCTAATATTTTTAAAGATTAAAATGCATTTTCAAGAGAAGTCCTTGCAGAACAATTTCATAGGGTCAAAATCAGAGAACAGAGGATGGATTTTTGAAAGCTGACCAAATCAAAGGTGCAGCCCCAGGCAGTAACAGTCTGCGAAGAGTTATCAACAAAAGCACCTACCCATCAACCTTCCCAAAGTGCTCTAAGTCAAGCAGGCTTGGGAACAGCCTGAGCTGGGTCGGCACACCAAAACTCCTCATCCCAGGCACACAGACCGGTCTTTCAGAAGCTTGCAAACCACTCTAAAGTCCCCCTCACCTCTCTCTTTGCTGATCAGACAGCACGTATTAGTTACCTCTCAGAGGAGAGGAAAGCAGTCTGTTCTGTGCACAGACAGAGGCTGCTTCCCTGAAAAAGGCAAGGCTTAAATTAAGACTAGAAGTACTGTATGGCTCAGCCTTTTAAACTCAGGAAAAACATTTTTGTATTAAATTTAAAAAAAAGCTGGCAAGAGTGAGGAACAGAGCTGGAGCAGCAGTCAATGAAAAGCACATGCGTTGCAGACCTGGCTGCCAACACAAATTGATGCTTTGAAACAAAGACCACTTGTGTTTGGCTTGAAGATCTTCCGCAGCTACTCAGCAGGGGCTGCACAGATTAAAAGACAACACAGGTAAACACAGGAGAACAGCACTTGCTGCCAAGTATTTCCCCAGAACAAAGGAATGACCCAAAATGGAGTCCCTGCCTTGACGAGGTGGCATGGGTTCATCCTCACCGTGCTACAATATCCCAAAACGGGCAGAGGCAAGAGGAAACATTGGACAAACCTTTGGAGAGGACTCTATTCAACCCAAATTCAAGCAGCACCCAGACCCACAGACTGGACCTGGAGAGCTGCAGCTTCTTAATGCACAGAACGTGCCTCCAACCTCAAGAGCCCACAGCAGCTTCACTACAACCAGCTTGTACCCACCTCCCATGGAGGAGAATATCCAGAAGAAACCCCAGACAACTATTCTTCCAGTGCTCCACTCCTTGAAACCACAGACACTTGTGAGCATCCTGGAAAGGTTCCATTGCACACTGGTCTAGTCTCCAAACCAACCTACATCTCTATAAAGACATGCTTTGCAAGCCTCTCTTCCTTCCCACTGCGTGCACAGTGGTATGTTCAGAAGGTACAGGAAGAGTGAAACAGGAGATGGTCTTCCTCACAATGATCCTTCAGTCTGGCCCTTTTTTGTTTAGGGACACCAGCTGCCCAGTGCAAACCAATAGCAACAGTTCCTATTACAATGCAAGGTCAATTTGCTGACACTGTGCGACTTGAGAGGTGATGGGATGCTGCTGCCTCACATAGCATCCAACAGCAGTGCAGGGAAGCAGCCCCTGAATCAGATCCCACAGCAACAGGTGAGGAAGAGGAGAGGAAGAGAGCTGATGGCTCATCACCACAGCCAGCACAGCAGATCCTGACAGGGTCAGGTAGGAGGGAGGAGGTGGAAGCCCAGGACCCTGCCCAGGCCACATCCTCCAGAATCAGAAAGCCACACACTTGATTTCTTATGCTGTGGTTCGATAGCTTTGGCATTAGGAAGTGAGCAAACAGCTTCTAAAAGACCCCAGGGTCCCCCACCTTACTCAGACTCCCTCTGAACAACCTCCCTAAAAGGCAAGAGACGCACAGTGCATCTGTACTGCTGAAAGCTCACAAGGACATCAGGAACAAGACTTGAACCACATGCAGAGCCTCCCAACCACAACAAAGCCCAGGGAACAGCCCCTGCTCTAGCAGGCAGCCACATGAAAAGCCTGAAAACCTGCAGCATCCCTATCAGCCCCCTGTCAGGTCTGTCTCAGAGAGCAAATCCATCTATGCCCAGCAGTGGGACTGCTTCTTCCAGGCAAGCTGGCATAGAAGGTATGCTACATTCACAGCACAGCCCTTTAACCCCACCACGCAATATAACGTCTGCTTTTCTAACAGATGAAAGGCATTTACAAGCAGCTCCTGGATGCCACTTCCCAACATCTTCCAGGCAAGGAGCAGGACATGGAAACAGGCCACCCAGCGCATCACCTCTGCCATGCTGAAATGCATGCTGATGACCAAGCACCAACATGCTACCAATTGTCAAATCATCGTTTCTTCATCTCCCTTCCCCCTCTTCCCCAAGACACAGCTGATTTCTTACAAAGGTGAAAGACACTACACTTGCCCTTCTCCCAACTCAGGCATGACCAACCTTCTCCAGGAGGTATTGCCATGGCAAAGGCATTCACCTGGGGGCCTGGGGAGGTGAATTGGTACAGCTGCCTCTTTCACTTACACAGCAAAACCCACTGTGCTAGCTCACAGCTTTTGCAACCCTGCCCCCCAAACCCAGTATTAACAGCCTGTGCAACTTAAATCCTCATAAAGGAGAATGTTCCTGTGCATCTGCCAAGCATCTTGCCAGCCTCACTGCCCTCCAGGCCTCCAAAGAGCTGCCTGTCCCAGCCCATGAGACCACCACTCATGTTAGGAGAACGGGACCTGTTTCCTTGGGGTCTGGACAAACAATTGTATGTCCTCCAATCTCAGGGGAATTTTCCTGCAAACACCACAGCAGCAACCACCTTCACAAAGAGCACATTTGTACCAAGTCTGTCTGCTGCTAAATAAGCATTTGTTCCAAGTTCCCAAATATCGAAAGCAGTGGAAACACCCACTGCTAATGTGAAATATTTTGCATTCCAGGCCTGAGAGCTATGCTTGAAAATGTTCAGAGAGGAAAGAGTGTTAATTCACTAGAGAGAAGTGTAGGTCCAGCTATTTACTTAAGTCCACGTGTGCTTGCTGGAAGACAGCTTTGATCTTGGCAGCTCAAATAGCAGATGAATTGCAATGAAGGGAAGAAAAATATTAGTGTAAAGTTCCCCTAGTAAATACCTGTAACCAGGCCTCAGAGTCTTCAGATCTTTTTTAAGTGCCTTATCACTTACAGCCAGACTGGCCCTTGTGTTCTTGCCTGCTCCCCCAAAGCCAGGCTCTCCTCTTCCCAATCCTTTCATACCTTCTTCCCTCCATTCCCCTTGGGCTCCATCGCCTTTGGAGAAAGTGCAGCCTGCCCTCCCAGGACATGTATACCTATCTGCTTGGATGCAGTATGCACTAGCCTTTGGTCAAACATGGTGAGAACTATCCATCTGATCAACATGCAGACATGCAGTGCCATCACCCACCTCTCTTGAGCAAGAGGGCTTCAGCAGACTGGGAGGAAATGCACTCCCATCAGCAAGAGCATTCATCACCCAGCATGCAACTAATACAGGTGCTTGCTGCAGTTAAAATATCTGCCTTTAGAAGATGGTCTCATTCCAGATCAATTAAGAGATCAGAGGACATCTTTAAAGGATGCAGAACATGACAACCCTCTGGTTGGTGCCAGCTCTCAGTGGTCAAGGACCCGTTGTGCAGACAAAGAAGTGCCTACAGACATCACTATGCAGTCCCTGTGCCTCTGAAGCTCCTGCCATGTTGGGGTTACAGCCTGCCCAGAGCACTGCCTGAGTACAGCCAAGTCCCAAGGGGGACCATGTGCTTTATAAGAAAGGAATGGTATTGTCTTGTCACCACTTTGCCCTAAAACAGCCCAGAAACGTGCTGAGCAGCACAGCTTTTTGGCTGCCAAAGGGATGCTCGCTCAGATCACCTATCATAGTACTTGGTCTGGCTGCAGAGGACTCAGAGCCACTGGAAAACAGATGGCAGCTTCAGCTCAAAGAGTGAAAGTCACCCGAATTGTACTATTGGAAATTTATTTTGAACCCAAGAGAAATTCTCAGATCCTATCTGATCATTCCTGTTTTCAGAGATTTTCTTCCTTAGGAACAGCCTTGTTAGCAAGCACAAGAAAAGCACTGCCATACAGAAACATACAGCTCAGCACAGGCCATGGAGGCACTTCCAGAATAAAATAGACCTTTTGGGGTTTTCAGCTTTAAAGAAGAGTTGACTCAGCAAATATTTCCTCTGCTAGCATTTCAACCACATGTTCCAGCAGAAGCCAGCACACATCTGGCATGCTGCAGTGTCATTGCCAGAAAGATCACAGCTTTGCTGAACAACGGAAATGGAGGAACAGGGACCAGCAGTTCAGGCACCGAGCGCTCCTGGAACACATACGTGGCAAAGGAGGATCACAGAAAGGACCCGCATGAGCCATGGATACCCCACACTTCACAGGTCTTTCCCCAGCCCTCTCTCCAAACAGCATCCGCAGGCAAAGGGAGACACTGCCCTGCAACCCGCAAAACTTACCACTAGCCTGTAAAACACAGACATAGAACTATACGTTTCAGCCACATTACTGGCACCTAAGATTTTTTTTTACAGTGTCCATGAGCCAGACAGCAGCACATTCCTCCTAGTGCTGTAGGACACGGTCCTGCTGAGCAGGAGAAATGAGGAGATTACGTGCTTGGAGCAGCACAGGGACTCCAGCAACTGGGAAGGGGAGTGTGCTGGCAGGAAAGGTGGCAGACAGTCCTCAAGGGCAGGCCTGCACATCCCAGCCACCAGTGGTGGCATGCTAGCAGATAGGCAAACGCTGCGGCAGGTCCGCAGGGCCCCGTGGACCCAAACCAGAGCCCAAGCAAAGTATGTACTCCCCCCCCAGAAACAGCCTTCCCAGAGGCTACCAAGGCAATTGGAAATTATAGTGCTAATCAGCTAAATAAATGCTGCTTTTCATGCTTATCAGCTGTAAATTGGACATTACTTGCAGCCTGGCAGCCGGTCTCAGACACAGCTCCAGACACAGGAAAAAGCAGCAGCAGCGCTATAAATACCTTTCCCTCAGAGGCAGTATCCTCCTCAGGTGCTAGACTAAGATTGTTCTTGATTTCACAGCAGAAACTGCAAAGCAAACCATACAATTGTGCACAGTGACGCAGAAGAGACCGCAGGCGGGTGCTGGTGACGCGTAGGACCCTGCCTGGAGGGTTCTCAACCGAAGGGGGTGAGAAGCAAGGCAGCGCGGCATGGGACAGACACAGGACCCTTCAAAGCCAGGCTGGAAACCAGCTCGCAGCCACTATGGCTCTCATGCCACAGCCAAAACCGTGGGCTCCTCAGGCAAGGAAAACGGCACTAGGAGGCCTGCAAGGAGAAACACCATGGAGCAGAGCAAGGCATGGCAGGTTTGGGCCTTGCGGCACAAGTTGAACACCGTGAAAAGCAGCAGCCAGCAAAATCAACCGGCCGCCCCCAAGCCTCTGTACCACCGGTGAGGATGGCAGAGCTGGGAACAGGCAGGGAGGCTGGCTCACACCCTGCACGGACGGAGGGTGGCATGGGGAGTGGGAACAGCTCACGCAGATGCGCTCAGCAAGGGGCAAAACCCCATCAGTGGTTGGGAGCCCAGTTTCTACGAGTGAGAGCCCACTTCATGCTCGTTTGGTTTTTTTTTTTCCTTCGAGTTTTAATCTGCTCAGATTTCACGGGAGAACCACCCGCTGCTGCACACAAGTAGCCTTCGTGGTGTCACCCCTCGCCACGGGGCCCGGGAGAGGCTGCGAGGCAGGGCCGAGCCCAGTGCGAGGGGGCTCCGGGAGGGCTTGTTCGCCGCCTCCCAGGCGGCAAACGTCTGGCGCATTTGCATCCGAGTTCATTTAAGCACGCCGGGCGGGCAGGGCGAGCCGGCGCACGCCGGGGAAGGAGAGCCGGGGCGAGGCGCTCCGGCGGCTCCCGCAGCGCAGCGGAACCCCGCGGGGCGGGGGCGCGGCCGCCCCCCGGGCTCGGAGCGCCGGGCCCCATCACCGCCGGGCTCACGGGAACCCAGGGGACCCGCACCACTGCGGCGGGGCTTGGCCCAGGAGGCGGCCGCACCACCTCCACCCTCCCGGGGGCGGCGGAGCCCCTCCGCCTTCGCCCCCGCCCCAGCGCGGCCCCGCCGCGAGCATGGGGACCCACATCCCCATGGCGGGGGAGGCTGCGGCGCCCGGCCCGGCCCGCACTCACCCAGCACCAGGAGCGCCCGCACCGCCGCCATCCTCCGCGCCGCTCCGGTCAGTGCTCGCCCCGTCCCATGGCCATGCCGCCGCCGCCCCGCCCGCCGCCACCGCCGCCGCTGGGAGGGGCTTCCGGGGGCGGGGCGGGCACCGGAAACCAGGCGGGGCCCAGGGGGCGGCGGCGGGCCGGGGGGAGCGGGAGCGGAGCGTGGGGGGGAAGCTGGGACCCGCGGGCAGCGCCCGCCGCCGCGCCGAGGCGAAGGGCTCCGCAGAGCCGGCCCGAAGGGCCGCCGCCGCCCAGCCTCACCGGGACGGGGGACGAGGATCGCGCCAGGGGACCCCGGCCTGGCCGGCTGGGACCGCCCCGCCGCAAGCCCCAGCGTGGAGTGTCCGGAGCAGCGAGGAGACAACAAAGCTCCCCTCCCGCCAAGGGGCTCCTGGCAGATGGGCTGTTGGTTAAACTGCTGGTGGAAGCTCCCCATCTGCACCACTGTTGAGAGACCCTGTGAAAGCACCTGGGAGCCAGGAGCTTTGCACCCTGCTATTGGCACAGCCCCAGCTGTGCAACACATTGCCTGCTCCGTGCTGCTTCTCCACATCCCCCAAAGTCAGGGCACAGCAGTGCAAGCTGGCCTGGCCACCTGCATGGTGCAGGCTGGAGGCCTCCCAGCCCGACTGGACACCTCCTGTAGAGCCTGCTGCAGCCCTTGTGCCACTGGCTGTGGTAGTTGCAGCTCTGAACACCAGCTTTCCAGCTGGGTTTGCTGGATCTCCAAAATGCTGGCTGTTTTTGGTACTGTGTGGAAGACTCACCATCAGACACCCCACAGTGTGCCCAGGAGCACTCCTGGATCCATTGCAGAGGATGCTGAAGCCTTGACTCAGCAATGCCCGTGGGACAGGATTGGAGCGTGCCTGCTGCCCTGCGTGGCGGTGCTAGCCTGGAGCTGCACCAGGAGCTCCTATCATTAGCACATCCAGCAGGGCCTGGGAGACCATGGAGCTGCCCCGGCAGGGCACGTGGTTGTGTGGCTTTGCCAGGAGCCACAGACCAGTCCTCTCTCATAGGGAAGCCACCACTTCCTGTCACCGAAAGCTGTTCTGGTTGTGGTTGGGGACCAAACAGCCTCAGAGGAAGTGGTAGCCTACACAGCAAGCTCTAGAAAGTAAATTTTACTTCCACCTGCAAGCTCACAGCAAAGAGGCAAAGCAGCTTACTATAGTAAGAGGACTGCTCTCTGTCCCGCACGTGCTGGCTGACTTTGCTCTCCCCTTGATGCTGAACCACCTGATCTGAGCCTCACATAAGGGAATTGCTTCTCCTTCCCCAGGAGGGAAGTGAGCACAGCACTGCTCATCCACGTATCACCGCTCTTATCTGAGGAGCACTTGCTACATCAGCCCTCAGAGCTGATGTCTGTCACAGCACCTCTCCAGCCCTACCTGCATTTAGTGCCCCAGGGACAAGAACTGCACCACAAGATACCCAGGAAACCACTGTCTGCTCTTGCTGTGCTTGCCCAGACTTTGCCTGAAGCTACCTTGCTCCCTTGATGAGGAGGGTGTAACATGCTTGGCCCTGCTCTCCCCACAGCCACAGGCTGGGTAGCCAGGCTCCCTCGCTGCCAGAAGGCAAGCCAACCTGGACAGAGCAGTGAACAGCATCTGACTGACGAATGGAGCGGCAGAAGCCACCTGCACTGCTAGGGCAATGAGACCATGGAGCTGACCCTGGCCTTCTTCCCCTTCCCCTCCTCCAGCAGCATTGCAGGGCCAAAGGGCCAGAGCCAGGGTTTGAGCAGCAGCAGCAGCCAGAGGCGAGGTACACAGCACACCTCCAGTTACAGAGGGAACTCCTTGGAACTGGGTCAGAAGCAGCCAGAAGTCCCTCCGCAGCGAGCCAGTTAAGCACATCCCTGCAAAAGTACACCAGTTCCTACAGCCAACCAGCACAATGTGCCGTCATGTTTGAATTCTCAGCCCCCAAGATCAGGTGCCCATGTGCAGTACAGTCGAAGGAGCCAACTTTTTGCACAGGGGAAAAATAAGGCTTGAGCAGACCCCATCCAACAGAAAACGACCTTACCTGCAGGGGAGTGTGGCCATAGCTGTTTGTAGCAGCACTGTAAGCAGACTTTGCAGCAAAGCAGAAGCTGTGCCTGGCTGAACGCGAAGCCGTAGCCTGGGCAAATATTACACAGAATCACAGGTTGGATTAGAGCCCTTCTAATTAGCCACAGCTTTGCAGCCTGGAGCATCTTGAGGAGGGAGAGCAAGGCTCTTCCCAAGCCAATCTGGACACCCCCCTGTACCCACCATAAGTGATCTGCAGCTGCAGTGGTTTGAGCTGGGTTTATTTATTGTTGGCACTGCCAGCTTCCCCCAGGAAAGCATGACAGTATTCATGGATGTGAAACTCACTGATCAATGCACAACACAACACACAGCGGCACCACTGCTGCTGCTGTCAGGACCTGTCCCTCTCAGCTTGCAGCAGGTCCGCAAAACTGCACCCACAACAGATGGACACAGGCTGCCAGCACCCCAGTCCTGGCTGAGGGATGGTGAGTAACAGCCAGGGAGGCACCCAACAGTCCAAAGAGAGCCACCCCAGCAGGAAACATTCAGGATCCACATCTTGCTTGTGGCGAGCCCTTTCCCCCTCCAAAGCCCACTGTCCCTGTAGCAGCATTTCAGTGGCTCTGTTTGGGACAGGCAGCCACTGTCACAGGAAGCAGGCCAGAGCCCAGAGCCCCACACCTTGTACACAGTCATTTGCCTTCTAGACACCATCGGCTTGTGACTCTGCCAACCACAAGCCTCACTAGCATGCCTGGCACAGCTCCGCAACCCCAGCTCAGAGCTGAGAGAAGCCCAGGTCAGGCTAGCACATTGCACAAGCCCACACAGTTGCTGCCTTACATGAGCCCCCACCACATGCTTCCCACCAGGAGCCTGCTGCAGAGGCTCTCCCCAGTGCCAGCTCCGGCCTCAGCTGGCCTCTGCGGGGACAGGTGAAGTGCAGACCAGACAGGATTTCCCCTGGCTGGGCCCTCACAGGGTGGAGTGCAAACCCACCCCGCAGTCTCCTGGTCTGTCATTTTGTGGGTGAACGGTGGGTCAGGATGTGCATTCGTCTCCTTTGGGTCAGAACTGCCATCTACACCAGGCCCAGTTGCAGGACAGTTTGCAGTCACAGAGGGGACTCACTCTGCTCGGCAGATGAACCAGATCTCATTGCGGCGCTGAGGGATGCTGGGATTTTCATAAGCAGCCACGATGTAGGTTTCCCGGAGCACAGTGTCTGTGGAGCCCAGGAGCTCCCAGAAGAGACTGATCTCTCGCAGAATCGTCTCCTCAGTTGTCATCCCATAAAAAACCCTGCAGCAAAGGGAGCAACATAAGCAACACAACCAGCATATTCCCCCTTCCCACAGCTGGGGCTCCCATCCCTCTGCCCAAGGAACCACTGCAGCCATGCAGGGAATTCATACGCCTCTGCTGAGCTGAGAAAACACCTCTGGTGCTGGGGTCACCTGGTTATAACCCAAAGTGGTGCCCTCTCAGTGATGTGGATTTCAGGATCCGTGGGAACAGGGGGGTTTTGCTGGAACTCTCCCGGGAGATAATAGGCAGTTACGACCTCACGCTCCAGCTCGGTTCCCTCCTTGGTCAGGTGGATTTCGTTGAGCACTGGGACTGTCATGCCCAGATAGCAACCTGGAAGGAGGTAGGAAGGCAGTGGGCACAGTGAGATGGCTGGGTCAGTAGCAGCAGCCCTCCTCCCCACTCCAGAGGAACAGCGGCAGGGCCCTCCCTCTGTGCAGCCTGCCAGCCCCGTCCAGCCCCTGCCTGCACACACCTACAGAGTTCTCCTTGCAGATGTAGCGCATGAGCTTCATGAAGCTCAGGGAGATGCTCTGCTCATACATGGGCTCCCCCTTGGTGACACACGCCCATTTCCCAGCTGGGTACCACCGCTCCTCGTAGGCTGCTTCCTCGCACTGAAACAGGCCACAGACAAGCCACGTCAGAGTTAAGCACACTGACAACACTGCAGCACTTGGGTGGCAAAACCAACACTGACAGACAGGAAGTGAGGAGATGGGACCCTGCCAAAATGAGACCCCCTGAGCCAGTGATTGGCAGGGGAGGCTGGAGGAGGCGAGGGGAACTGGCATCACATGCACCTCAGACAAGGACACTTAACAGCACCGGGCAAAAGTCAGTGAAAGGAAAAGCACAGACAGGGGACAGGGTGCAGGGAGGTTTGGAGGCTTCTGGCATACACAAGGAATGCAGCATATCCTCAGCAGGGGGCACAGGACTTTCTGCTCCTCTCCAGTCGCTGTCCTGCCTATTCACAAGGATGTTCCTGATTCCAGGCACCCAAAGGCCTCCAGTAAGGTTGACATGATTCACCGGTGCAGTGCCTTTTCCCCAGAGCACTGTGTGCACAGAATATAACAAGCAAAAAGCCTCCTGCCTAGTGAAGGGAAAGTCTGTCAGAAGAGCTCTAGCATCCAGAAGAGCTGTGAAGGTTGGAACAAAACTCCTCTCAGATCCTTCTCCCATAGAAAGAAGTGACAGGAGGAAGAAGAGACACAAACCCAGCTGGTGCAGAGGGGACAGCTTTGTGGGATGGGTCAGAATCTCGATTTCCAGCACAGGTGCCCAGTCTTCCGGACAAAGCCAACACAGAAGGGGGGCAGGGGGAGCAGGGATATTGCATCTGGATCTGCTCATAGTTCAGCTCGTGGCATGGTTATAACCACAGGTACCGCATAAAGAGGGGCTGGGAAGTTGTAGCCAGCACCTATCTTCCTGCTCTCAGCTTGTTCTTCAGCCAGAGTAAAGTGGTCATGAGACAACTTTGTTCCACAGAGCTCAGGGCACCTGTCCAAACTTCTGTGCTCCACAGCTGTGCTGGCAGTGAGTAAGCCGGGAAGTTGCAACCAGCCTCAACACTGAGTGCAACCTCCCTGTGCCTCCACCCAAAGCAGGTCTCTACTCAGAAGGCCAAACCACAAGCAGAAGGAAGGCATCTGGGCTGCTCTTGTGCATCAGTGGAGGGCCAGGAAGAAGAGTGCCCTGAAACACTGCAGGCCAGCCAGCATTTGCCCTCTAGATGAGGCCATGCCTACTATTGTCCCACCAAGCAAAGCAGAGCAAGAGCATTTTCCAAGCAAGGAAACAACCAGTCCCTCTAAACTATTAGCAAATCTCATCTGCCACACCATCTGCGAATAAACCTATCAACCCGGTAAGGCATGGTGTCTGATCCTTCCACAGCCTGATCCTTATATTAAGCACACCACTCTAGAAGATGAGACCTGACCAAGAGAAGGAGTAAAGACACTTCACACAGGCCCAGTGGCAACAGGTCCCTGCAATGTGAGCTGGGGAATTTGACTGAGTACTGATAGAGCAAAGCTCTGTAGGTAACATAATATTTCACCTGCCTCCAAGAGAATGAGGGCTTGTACCACTGAGAGCTCAGGAG
This sequence comes from Phalacrocorax carbo, assembly GCF_963921805.1. NCBI lineage: Eukaryota > Metazoa > Chordata > Aves > Suliformes > Phalacrocoracidae > Phalacrocorax > Phalacrocorax carbo. The sequence goes on along the minus strand of NC_087515.1, from coordinate 37,374,886 downwards.
GAGCAACCGAATACTCCCGACCTGCGCAAGCTGGGAAATGTGTCCTTAAGGGCCCCAGCTCCAGCATGCCCCCAGCAGTCATGCCAGGAAGTGGCTCCTATTTCCTCACCCAGCCTCACGGTCAAACTTCCAAGAATCTTCCTCAGCCACAGAGTGGGTACCAACAGCAACAAAAGACCTTCAGGACTTAAAAAGTCTTGGGGCCCCACTCCTGCCTGGGACCAGTATAGGTAGAGAAGAGCCCAGACTAAGTCCCTGGAACCCAGAAGAACAAGGGAAGAGGAGGTGTGGTGAAGCCCCAGTTCAGAGCTGTACAACCCACACACTCAGACGTGTTTTTCAGGCAGGGGTGCTGGACCTCAGCCCAGAAGAAACTGGTTAAACTCTCCTCATACAGAAGACAATTGACAGTTGTCTTCTTGGTAGCAAGCCCAACCAAGCCTGCAGAGACACAGGAACCAGTCTGACGAGTGCTTCTTCACAGTTATTTCTCAACGCTCAGAAGCACCCTTTTGCATGAGAGGAGGCGTGCAACTCAGCCAGCGAGAACAGGAGATCTTCAGGCAGTTGCTACCATGTTTGGATTGGCAGCTGTGACAACAACACGTGCTCAGGTCTGACAGCCAGGGCCACCGGCAACACATCCTTACGTTATGCCAGCTGAGATCTCCAGCTCAACCAGCAGCCACATAACTAGCACAAATACAAACCCAGCAGGACTTCGAGCTACGCAATAAGGTGTTTTGAGCAGGGCAGGGCGCAGTCTCTGAACTGAAAATTCACTCTCTTGGATGTGCCTACCCCAGCAGAGGATAGGTCGGTAAAGAAGACAGCTGGAAGCCAGGAGACCAGAGAAAGCAGCAAGACTAGTCCCATTTTAAAATAAAGGCTGAGAAGCTGAGCGCTCCTGATACGCATCAGCGTAGGAGAAGATGCAGGAATGGCAGAACGCTGCGCCAATCCCGAGTCGCCATCCTGGCTGCAGCGCTTCTGCGGAAACCTCTGCAAGGAAGACGCTCCTCCTGCTCCCGGGGCTGGCGGCATCGCCCGCACCGGCCTCGCCGGCAGCACACGAAAACCTGGGGGTGCGGACAGGAGCAGGCCTCACCTTCTCACGCTGCGAGAGGGTAACGTAGGGCACGGGCTCGCGAGCCTGGCTGTGCCGGGTCATCTGGACGATCGGGCCCGCCATGTCTGCAAGGCAAAGCACAGGGCAGGAGAGGCGAGGCTCGCCCGGGCTGGAGAGCAGGGGAGTCCCGCGGCGCTCCGCATCCGTGCCGCCGGCCCCGAAACCGGCTCTCTGGGCGCCATCAGTCCCGGAGGGGCTCCTCCCCCGCCGCCCCCCGCCCTCCTTGGCCTGGGCCGGGCCCTCCCCGGCCGCGGGGTCCCGCCGCAGCGCGGCTCAGAGCTCACCTCGGGGCAGGCTCACTCGGTGCGTGCTGGCTACGGCCTCCCAGTGGGCGAACAACCGGCCCCGCTCCTCTTCCTCCCCCTCGTCGTCCTCCTCCTCCTCCTCGTCACCACCACCGCCGCCACCGCCCTCCTCCTCCTCGTCGCCGCCGCCCGCCGCCTCCTCGCCCAGCCCGTCCAGGTCCTCCAGCGTGATGCGCGCCATAGCACCCCCTCCGCCGCGCACCCGGAAGCGAGCCGTCCGGCGGGCACCGCCCCGTCCCGCTCGCCCGAGTGACGTCACAGTGTCGTCACGAAGCAGCCCCCTCCCGCGTTGACGTTATTCCCCCGGCAGGCGTCGCCCGCGCGCCTGGCCGGCGCCCCGAGCGATCCAGACTTAGAGCCGCGGTCGCTTCTAGGGTCGGTTTTATTTAATAAAATAAAGTACAGCCATCAACCAAGCGGGGGTGGGTCGCCCCACGTTCGCCCCCCCGCCCGCGCTTCCCGTCGCCCCCCAGCCGGGGCACGCGACCGGGCAGGGCCGGTGCGGCCGGGGGCCTCCCGCCTCCGCCCCCGGCGTTGCCTCACTCCCACCGGGCTGGCGTGGCTACCTGGCTAGCGTGTGCGACTGGTGCCGAGCGTGCTGCCACCGGGGCTGCCGGCTCCGGGCGTGCAGCAGAGGAGCATGCGTGCGGGCTGCCGTGCCCAGACTAGCTAGGGCCTGCCGGGGCCCCGGGCTGGATGGGCAGACAGTGGCACAGGAGCCGGTGATGGGGAAAACAGAGGAGTTGAGGTGGGGAGGGTGCCGGGTGCTGCCCCATGCAGCGGAAAGCTGTGGTGTGCCAGCAGCAGAGCGGCTGGATGCAGGGGACACCTGCAGGCGGGTCAGTTGGAGGAGAGCAGGGAGCTGTGGGAGGACAGGTCCATGCTGCTGGCGCTGAGGCCTCTACTCTCTGCGCGGAGCCCTTGGGTGCCCTGGAAAATACATCACTCATGAGGACCAGTACTGCAATCCACGCCCACACCCCAAAGCTGCCAGCCCACCTCCTGCACGCCGGAACTCCCCCAGTGCCATGATCAGCCACATTAGATACCACCTCTGCCTTCCCTGCTCTCATTCTGTGGATGGAGGGTTTGCTGAGCTCAGCAGGCAGGGAGGTGGTTACTTGGAGGCAACACCTTCATTTTTGGAGCTATGATCTCAGAAGAGGGGTGATGCAGCTGCCTGGGGGGTGCAGTGGGGGCACCAGCCCAGGCCACCCCTTGGGAAGGCTCCACCCCACGCAGCAGCAGGGTACAACTCTGTAGATGGACACTTCCAGTGGGACCTTGGGCACCACATGTGTGGCCCACTGTGCCCCTCAGCACCTGTGTTTCTGACCACAGCCCCATAGCCACCTGTGGCCACACAGCACCCACCCCAGCACCCATTCCTGCACCAGCTCTGCCACCTACCCAGTGCTTACCTCAAACGAAGCATCACTAGACTTGTGCAGGTAATTTAATGATGCAGCTCGTTTCATGCTACAAGAAAGCAGAGGAGAGCAGGTGTCATCTTGTTGCGCCTGGCCAGACCCCAACTCCCATGGTGGCAGGGCCCCTACCTGCCCTGCACCCAGCATGGCCCTCACCACCCTGGTCCGCACCTGATGTTCCTGGGCTCCAGGGGACCATTGCCCTGCAGTTTCTTGACCAACATCTCACTGCTCCGCCGTATCACATCCCGGATTTTCCCCAGGGAGCTGCTGCGCTGGAGGGTGCCACTGCCATCCTGCACACAGAGACACAAGCCGGGGCGATGGCTGAGTGGCACCGATCAAGCTCTGGCATGCTGCAGATGAGTGGCCAGGAACCAGGCTTGGCTCCAAACACCCTCTTGCCTGCTTGCACTGAGGATTTGCCCTGGCCCAGAGCAGGCTTACTGCTTACTACGTGGCTCCCCCTCATTCTGGTTCTCCACGGGACACAATGACCATGGAGTCAGGGATCCCCACCACCATGGCCTGGCTCATCCAGACTGATCCTCCCTCCTGCCCAGTGCAAGCCCAACCCAACCAGGCTGCTGGCCTGCACTAGGCCACCAGCACAATCAGCACTGGGATCCCCACAGCCCTGTTCGAACATGGAATCCATCACCTGCGACAGCTCAGGCAGCAGCTACCAAGGAGGTCCCAGTAGATAGGGGAGCACCAAGCTCTCTGGTGGAAGCCCCAGGCTTGGGGATACTTCTCTCAAGCCAGGACATGCTACTGGGACATTCATTTCAAGTACCCCCTCCATATTTGCTGCTGGCTGGAGACTATTCTCCCCCTCCCCTTGCCCTTCCTCACCATGCCATTGCTATTCCTCCTCTCCATCCAGCACTTGTCCTGATGCACATCCTGGTCCTGCATGCCAGGCCTGCAGGCTCACTCACATCAGACAAGACCAGACCACATGCACACACGGCCTTGTCCTACCTCTAACACCCCAAAGACAATTAGTTTTGAGGCTGCTGAGCAATTCAAGCAGCTCCATCTGGGATACATTAATTTGGCTGCACCAACACTGTATTGCCAAGCAGGCACCACTCTCCTTGGTCTCCAACTTCAGCTGCACCCAGCCCCACTAGCTGCCCCAGGGTGGCACTTTGCAGGGGTTTCTTTAGAGCTACCTGCTTTTTCCAAAGACGAAAACCAGCTGTAAGTCTTGTTCCCCAGCTCATTTCCTCCCACATGCCCCCAAAACTCCCCAGTACTCAGAAAGGCACTCTCAGCCCTTGACAGGCTCTACCCCATCTCCTGTGTTTAGCTCCATGTCTGCAAAGCACAGGCTGCCAGCATGACACCACCTCATGCCACTGTGCCATCATGGCACCAAGCTCTTCCCCTGTGGCCAGGCATGCTCCTTACACAAGGCTGTGGTACCACTGCTGATGTGGAGTTACTTTTGCTCTGACGGCTTGATAACAGCAGTCCTCCCTGCTCCTGATCCCAATGGCTCCTGGCACATCAGGACCAAAGAAACAGATAAGGTGACTGCAAAAGCCCTTTGCTCCTTATGAGCATGTGTGGCAGCCCCTTTGTACCACTCCAAATGACCAAATTGCCCTGTGGCCCAGGCTGGCAGCAGTGATTGCCAGGACTGTCCTTGCAGCTCTGCAGGTGAGCACAGTCCCTGCCTTAGGCCAGTCACCCCATTGTGCTCAGCCCTATGGGTTGGGGCCCTGGGGAAGGCTTTTCTAACACTTCCCTGTTCCAATTACCCAGACCTGATCCAGCCCTAGACCCCACTCCAACAGCTGAACAAGACTTTTCCTACCAGAAAACCTTTTTCCTGACATTCATCTCATCCCTTCTTGGATAAGCCAAGTGCATTGAACCTCTTCACTTTCTCATCAGAATGAAGGGTTTCCGAACTGGAAGCCATGTGCTGTTGCTGCAAGGGACCCACTCACCAGGAATGCAGAGAGCACCAAAAGCATTAGCAAGGTCAACACTTCAACTCCTGCATGAGGCACCCTGGGCAGGTTTTGGAGGAGCTGGCCATCTGTATGTGGCACTAGCAAAGACAGGGTGGGGGTGGGGTGTTTTTTGCCTCCCCACCAGACTTGCAGTGGGTCACCACCCTCCCTGCAGGGTACTTCCAAGCCAGGCACTGTTGTGTTTGCCAGGGCACACAAGCCAGGGGTGGAGAAGGGAACATAGCTGGGGCAGGAGAGCAGGATCATGGTACAAGGGCAGCAGGATCTGGTGGGAAGAGTATGCTTTGGGGTCAGGGATGGAGAATGGAGCCACATTTCCCCAGCTGCAGTGATGCAGGCTGACTGCAGACCAAAACCAGAACCAAATGCTGCTGCATGCTGGGTTAAAAATAACCTCCCTTCTCTCCCCACCCGCTTTTCTGCAAGGTTATTTTTAACCCAGAACATTTATGGGGCTTGGTTTACTGCAGAGCCCCCGCCCCATTGCACCCACCAGGCTGAGAACACTCAAAGAAAAAGAAGCAGCTCCACCACTGAGCTGCTCTCCACTGCATGCTCCCACTCTGCCTGCTCCATGGGTAGGATTTGGCAGCACATGGAGCTCAGGACTGGGGGACACAATGGGGTATTTCTTTGGCTAATGGAAACACCTGTTGGGAAAGGCCCAAGCTCAGATGCCCCAGGGCAGCCCTGCCACACATGGCTACAGAGCTGAGGTTAGTAGCAACCCCAGTTTGGAGGTTAGGGAGAGGCACAGTGGAGCTGGGTCCCTCATCTCCAATGCTCAGCCTAGGAGAGGTGCCCTGGGGGCAGCATGCCCCCCCTGCACACACAGACACCAAGCACCCCCACACCTGCTCCAGCAGCATTTGCACCCGCCACCCCAGGGCTGACCGACGCTGGCCTACAGAGCATGGAAAGAAGCACAGGGCAGCGGTTCGGGTCTGTCTACCTTTAATCAGAGGTACGGTTGTTACAGCACCAGGACATGGCAAAGCACAGGGGCAGGTGGCACTGAGGCCTGAATGCACCCTGCACTGGGGACTCGCCACTCTCCAGGAGCATGGAGCAGCGCTGGGAGAGAAAGGTAGGGAAGGTGCAGCCCTAGAGCACTCAGCCCTGGGCTCCACACCCCACAGTCCTGAGGACAAACCTCCTTTCAGCAAGCGCATGCTCCAAGGGGCCAGCATGCATGTACCCCAAGGCCCCTGCACCACCACAGGAAAGCCAGGCCCAGACAGACACAAGCACATTTAGTATCACAACCTGCCAGATGACTAGCATGAGAGAAACTATCTAGCTGAATAAATAAGTGGGTGTCCTGCGCTGGCCTCTGGGCTCTGTCCTGCTGGCTGCAGCCTCCCCAGGTTTCTTACCAGGTAGGAGGGCCAGGGGCATTCACTTCATATAGGAGGTGGGATAAGGGTGTGCACCCAAGGCTGTGAGACTCAAGGCAGTGGTGGTCTGGCCCTGCAAAACATCGTCCTTCCCAGTAGTGACCAACAGCACCAGACTCTGTGCAGGCCTGGAGTCCCATCAGAGGTGCTGAGCCACCCCCACACATGCCCAGGATGAGCACTATCTTCCTAGTAGTAACAGGGTTACAGATTTCCCACCCACTTGGCTAAGGACAGCCAGACAGCAAATCACAGCCCCAGGGACCATGCCTGGCAAGCCAGGTTCTGCGTTCAAGAATTGCGCTCCTCCATGAGCAACCTGGCCCCTTCTTCTCCTGTGGAAACCTCCCTCCGGCATTCCACCTGCCCCCACATGCTCAGAGCACCCCAAGCCCCAGCTCTTCATTTCCTCACATCTTTCTTTACACCTCCTTTTTCTCCCAACCACTCTGCTCCAAACCAGCCCGTTCCCCATCTCAGCCACTTCTAATGGCACGGGGCCCTTGCAGAAAAGTTCTGCTTTCCTCCTACCCTTCCTCTGCCTCCAAGGAACAGCAAACAGCTTCACCCCTGCCTCACCCTCTCCCAGCAGCAACAGGGAGCCGATTCACCCCTTAATGCCATCAGATCAGGACGTTGCAACCCAACATGCTTGTCCTGCAGTTCCCTGTTCCATGCACAGCCCTTGGCTGTCACCTCCTCACCTCGTCTTGGATGTACAGTAGCTATGGGCCGCCCCACATTCCTGTGCCCCTGCAGAGAGACCCGCATGCCACCCCTGGGTTGCAGAGCTCAGTGGGGAGGAGTATGGCAAGACAGGGACTGCCCTATGCTGCAGTGAGAGCCCAGCTCACCAGTGGCCAGCGCAGGTTTGCTACAGGGCACTAACACCAGCTAAGCCTACAGGGAAGAAAGCAACTGGGCACATGACACCCCTGCCAAGGCCAGGCCTCTCTATCCCAAAACAGCCCCCCATCTTCGTGCCTCCATCCTGGCCTCTGCAGAGATGGAGGGAACAAGCTAGGAGGGTTGAGGATGTGTAATGACGGTGGAGTTGGCACGCCTGGAGTGAAGACAATCCCCCGCAGGCCTGGTCCCCAGGGATGGGCAAGGACAGGCTGGGGGTGGGGGCACGCAAGGGGATGGTGGCCCGTCGCCCTGGCCTGGGGGAGCAGGCAGCTCCTTGCAGATTCTTCCTGCTCTTGCTGGCCACGGGACTGGAGCTGAGCCATGTGGCCAGGCACTCCTCTGCAGGCGTCGCGGTGCCCTCGCGCGCCGGGAGGGTTGGGGGACTGGCGTGGAGTTCTTGCCGAGGAAGGAGGGATGGTGTGGAGGAAAAGTCGGAAGATACAACACAAACATCCAGGTGATTGCGGTGGAGGGGAAAGAGGGAGTCTCGGGAGGCATTTAAGCCTAGTGCACAGAGAGGAGAAAGACACAATTTACAAGGCCGTGAGGTTGTAGGTCACCCAGGGAGCAGGTGGGGCAGGGCCCAGGCTGCATGCAGATATAATGGGCCATGGATGGGCAGGGAGTGAGTCTTGTGAGGCTGAAACAGCAGGCTCATATCTTTGCCAACGTGCTTTAGCAGGCTGGCAGGAACAGCTAGCTCCAGGAGAAACAGCCTGGGCCTCCTGCTCTGAGGGGTCCCTGCTCCTGAGCATGGGGTGCCTGCCAAGGCCTCAGCACCACCGAGCTGGTGCCATCCTTGCTTTCATGGCCCAGACCCTAGCGCTCTCAGCCCAATCACCTGGGCAGCAAGTATCTGGTCCAGGCCCTGGGGTGCTTCCAGAGTTGCCCTTGGCAGCAGGGCACAGAGGTTGCTGGCACCCTGGGGGCTCCTACGGCCCTGCTGGCAGCAGCTGACAGCTAAGGGATGGCAGCAGAGTCTGCCCTGAGGCAGCACATCCAAGGTCTCTAGATCAGCTCAAGGAACAACTGGCTGTGACAGACAGGAGCAGCAGGAGCTGCCTCAGCCTTATTTTTGGGGGAGCTGCAGCCCAGTACAGTGCTGCTGGCTGGGGAGAGGAGGCTGGCTACATGTGCAGCAGGCTGGAAAATGCACTGAGCGTCACATAGCAGCAGCCACATCTCCCAGGGCGCTGGGCTAGCCCTCAAACCCTCTATCTACAGCTGGCTGGGCGAGGGAAGCCCTGCCAAACCCCCAGGGGAAGAGAGAGCAGGGACTGTCGCCCTTGGCTGGGTCAGGCTGGGGGAAAGGATGGCATTGCCTGCTTGCCCTGGGATGATCAGCTCAGTGACTGTCAGGAGGGTCTCCCAGACCATCAGTAGGGCAAAGTGTGCAAAGTGATCATCCAACATCAACCACAACCAGGAGGAACTGCAGAGAGACACCAGTCAGGACAGGGACTAGGTGATCCTAATCCAAACCTGCAGCCCTCCCTCTATGCTTGTCTAGCTCCTCTGCTAACAGGAAGTACAAGGGTCCAGGGTTGGTGCTTCGCCAGGCCTAGGACCCTCTTCACTCCTGATGCCAAGAGCTGGGACAGAGGACAGTCCTGCATTTGGCAGAGCTGCCAGGTCCCCTAAAAGCTCTGCTCCCCAGGTCCCCTCCAGCCACCTCCTGGGTACAATCCACAATCAAGACAGCCAGCAGGCTTCAGGCTTGGGTGTTGATTGGCTGTCATGGCAACGGGGAAGAGGAAGGAGGAAGGGAGGGAGCTCATGCAGGTGGGGATGGAACTGAGCCAGGTGGGGAAGGGTTAGTGACAGCAGATGTGAGGGGGGAGTGAAAGACTCCATGGGCTCAGTGTGTCACCTGTGCCAGGCCACAACAACCCCTGGGTACCCAGTTACACTATGCTTTCAACTAGAGTTTGCAGGAGGAATGGTAAGCGTTAACAGCTCTAGCAGCCCTTGAGCCAAGCACCCACCAGCACCATGCTCACTTGCCATCTCTTCTCCATCCTTGTCCTTGCAGAAGACAAAAGGCACCTGTCCCAGTCCTGGACCGTCTCCTTCCTCCAAACTCAGCACTAGTGACCAAAGTGCCCCTCAGTCTCAGAGCAAGCCTAGGCTCCGGTCATCCTGTCTGTGCCTCAGCTAATGCCAGACTCTTTGCCACCACGGGTCAGCCCAGCCTGGCATCCCACAAAGACCTGCTTTTTACCACCTCCGCTTAGCCAGAGACCACAGAGGGCATAAGACCAGGAGAGGTGGACAACAAAGACGCTGACTGCAGGCTATTCCCATGCCCTGCAGTCACTCAGGCACATACACACATACAACCCTCCCCAGGCTCAGCATCGCCTGTGGTGCAGTGCAGGGCAGGCAGCCAAGTTGCTTGCAGAGGCTGCACGGGTCTGAGATGGGGCCGATGCTCTCAGCAAGGGCCTCAAGAGGGGAGCAGCAAGGAGAGATGTTAATAAGGTTGCAAGGCTAAGATTAAGGGCAGAGCAGGACAGGCTCATGCTGTGCACTGCCAGGGCCTGGCAGACCCCTAGAAGCAGGAGCCATCAGCTGGGGATATCTGGCCTGTACACCAGAAGCCAGGCCCAGACACGCACCTTTGTGGGCTGGCTGGCTCATGCCAAGAAACAGGGGAAGGAAGTGTGCAGGGAACGAATGGAAGCAGACAGGATGCCACGACAGGCCACGCAGGGACAGCCCTGAGCCAGGTTGTCCCTTCCCTCTGGCAGCCAGCTGAGGCCATTCTTGATGGTGTCTTGTACTTACCCCGCTCCATTCCACGCCCATACTCACTTCCTCGCTACCGTCTGTGGCATTCTCGTACTTGACGCTGCCTCCCAGGCTCCGACGTCTCTCTGTGCCATCGCCCTCCTTCAGGATTTCCACTACCTTCGTCTGGTTGATCGGGTCAATGCCCTGCAAGTAGAAAGGGATAAGGAAGCACCATGGTTTGCCCTTCTGTGTTCTTTCCCTCTGGTGATTTGATGTGCCATCACTGCACTTGGACCTGTCCCCTCTCTTGGCCATTGCCCCACCACAGCCAAAACTCTTCAGCACAAGAAGGATGGAGCCAAATGCCATCCTGCACTTAGCAGTCCCTGTTTGGGTTCCCAGCTCGGTGAGCTCCCCACCAAGCCATAAACCACTGTGGGGGAGAAGGGCTTGCTACCCCAAAGCTAACAGCTTTTTTTTTTTTTTTTTTTTTCATGTTTTGGTGTGTGAAGGTTTGTGCTGTCCTTCAGTCTTTGTTCTAGATGCTTACAGCTCCTGCTTTATTATTTAAGGATTGAGAGGAGTTCAGGGTGAGAGGTACTCTAAGAAATCCCTAGTGTGTTCCCTGGACAAAAAGTCAGTGGGAAGAAAACATCCCAGAGAGTGCAGATCTCCTCAGTAGCTGACCGAGCCCAGTAACCTGCCCTAACCCAGCTGCAGTATTTCTGCACTCAAAGAGCCACACCTTCTTCCCCAGATATAAACACACTGTAATCTGCTCCATCCATGGACACACGCACCAATGCCACACATGTACATACGTGTGTACCCCTGCACAAATGCAACCCCAACTACCAAGGTGCTCTCGTGATGTGGGAATGTAAACCAAAGATATCAGAGGCTGCAAGGCCTAGGAGGCTCACCACACCCCAAGCCAACTGCTGTGCCATTACCTGCCACCCCAAGCCCCACAATGCCCCCTCCATCAGGGAAGGTCCCTCTGTGGTTACCTGCCGCCGAGAGCGAACTGCACACTCTTCCAAGGTCTCAGCTGCCTCTAGCTTGCCCTGGCGTCGGTACAGCGCACCCAGGTTCCTCAGAGTGGTGTTCACAGTTGGGCTGTAGTAATAGATGGAAGGTGGGCAGGAGGCCTGGGGCCACCTCCTCCAGAGCCCACAGATGCCTGCAAACCGCCTCTTACCTGCTAACCTTACAGGCCTTGTACCAGCCACCATACTCAGCATAGGGAGCACTGTCTCTGTGCTTGCTCTACAAGGTAAGGAGAGATGGGAGCTGTTAGCCCCATGCCTACTGCCTTTCTCTGGCCTATACTCTCCCATAGGTGCCAGAGTCAGGCCCCAGGCTGCACCCCCACACCAGCCCAGCCTTTAGAAACACAACGTATAAATATGGTTATGAAGCCCAGCAGATTCCTATAGTGAAAGCTGAAAGCCGATTTGCTGCAACAGATCTGGGCCACAACTAGAAGTGATGTTCCCAACCCAGTAAGGAGCATAATCCCATCTGCTTCCCCCTTTCACGGTACCAAAGGCAGCAGGGACAACATAGTCCATCCTCGTGGCACTTTGGAGGACATGACACCCCACCACATCCTGCCAGCACGCAAAGGGGAGACAAAAAACCCCCAACCAACAAAAACCCCATAGGCATACCAAGCAGCATGGGTGCTAAACCCCTTGGCCGTGGCTAGCAAAAGAATCAGCCAGCCACATCCAAGCCTTCTGCCTGCAAGGTCAGGCCTGTCCCACAGCAGCTCAGCCCAGCTAGCTGTCTCCTCTCCCTACCCAGCCTTTGCACCCCAAAGCTGGCTGACCCTGCCACAGCCAGGAGCAAAGAGGGTGCTGGCCAGAGCAACAGAAGGGGCAGAGCTTGACAGTCAAGGAGAGAGATCTAGGGCCAGGACAACACACTCTGCAGGGCACTAGCTGCTAGCCAGCATTGCCCTGGGTCAGTAGGGACCATGGCATCTGCAGGTAGGAACTGCCACTGCTGCAGGAACAGGGCTGCCTGTCCACACACTGTGCACCCTGGTGCGTGGTGAGCACTTGGGAGTGTGCCATGGCCCTGGCTCTGCACCCACAGGATGCATGGGCTGGGCAGGAAGCACCCAGCTCAGCCCCAAGTCCAGCAGGGCTGCTCTCACCAAGGGACCACTGTTCTACAGCAGTTTCCAGAGGCCTAGAAGAAACTCTTCACAGGGACCTTTTTCCTTATTACTCAGTCCCACGGCACTTCTCATATCTTTACCACACATGCTGGAGTCTACCCGAGCCTTAGGCACACGTGGGTTTCCTTGTGCCAGAGCCTACACAGCCTGGGCAGGCCCCAGGGACAGGAGAGCTCAGGACTCACACCACCTCTGAAGCTTGTGTACATGTAGCCCTAAGAGGGTGGCTGAACCCAAGGGGAAAGTGTCAGAGCCCCTGAGGCAGAAGCAGCCCTGCAGGTCAGGGCTGCCAGCTGTGCCCAAGGCCCTGATGCTGGCATGAGCCAACTGGCCCCTGCTGCCACTGACAGCAGAGGAAAAGAGAGGTGGGGGGGGGGGGGGAAAGAAGTGAAGCTCTGCAAGAGGGGTTTGATGCTTTTTAATAGATGTGGAAACACAGCATAAAGCAGAGTGCAGCAGCAGCCCCAGGTCTGTAGTTATCGCTGCCTGGCCAGGAAGGCCATGCCAACCATGCTGTGCCAGGGGGCATGGGCACAGCTGCCCTGGGGACAGGAGCCCCAGGGGCAGGGAAAGAGGCTCAGCCCTTGTCCCAGACTGTAGAATGAATCTCAGTCCAACTGTAGGTCCCTGAGCCTGTTCTTCTGCCTCACAGCAAAGCCTGTATTATCTGGAGCATAGTTCCACAAAACAACTCTACTTTTGACCACTTAAATCTCCAGAGATACTATCAGAATTGCCTCAATACCATAGGGGGCAAGGGCTTCCTGGTCTCTACTCCAACTTTGATTTCTCCAGCATAGGATGGTGCTGCAGCAAGTGTAATTTCTTTGCAGCAGAGCCTTCATAGGGCAGCAACTGGAGTAGTGCAAGGGGGTGCTGAGCACTGCCCTGCACTGGGGACTGCACAGAGTGGTTCAATGGGAAGACGGAGGCAGCTGCTCATGCCCTGCTCTTAGGACTCACAGGATAGGACTGATAAGTGACTAAGCCAAGCCTGCTGTCTGAGCCCATGTAGGGATGGGGCCTGCTCTGAGTGCAAAGGAAAGGAGAGAAGCTGTGTGGGCTCCTACTGCAGCTAGGACTAGACTAGAGCCCTTCATTCTGGCCAAAAAGCAGGTGAGGTCTTAGGCTTAGGAAAAACAGAGACAGGACTCTGCTGCAGTTATCAGCTAAGCACAGAGCAGGGCCTAGACAACAGGAGCAACAGCTTCTTTGCCTCTGAGCCTAGTCCAGGGCAAGCACAACCCATATCTATCCCCTTTCACAGGCCAGCTAGGACATAGAACAGCTAGGGCCCAGCCTGTTCAGAGATCTTTTTCCAGGTTTGGCTCCATTTCCTAAGCAAGGTGCCAACAGCAGTTTCTTCTTGACCTCTCTTTTTCCCGAGGCAGCCTTAGGGCTGCTTCAGAAGCAGGTTGTGCTCTGTGTACTAGCAGCTCTTTGGAACAGAATGCCAAGGCCCTGCAGCACAACCCTCTGCCATCCGCCATCTTCCATCATCTGCGTACCCTAGAGGGATCACTAAAGCAAAAAGAGAGAGCATGCAGCCGTGGCTGAGAGGCTGAACAACCCCCTGCCCCAGGAAAAGCATCAAGCTCTCTGATGGGCCCTCCCTCCCTGCTTCCCCAAGGAACAGCCATGCTCTCTCCCCACTCTCCAGACCCCTCCTGCACTTCATCAGTGGCCATGGCAGCTTTTCAGACTGCAGAAAGGAGGGTCTGGCTGTGGTAAGAGAGATTCAAAACCCCTGGATCTCCTTCCCCAACCAGGGCTCTTGCTATCAACAGGCAGCACCACCAACTCAGACTCACCTTGCTCATCTCCTCTCTCTCCTCTGCATGCATCCAGATTGGCTTGTGTTCATCTGTGTGGGGAAGAATTCAAGACAGCTCCACTCACGACCTCACCCTGTTGCTCTCCCACTTCCACTGAGGCTCTGCCTCCTGCACAGCCCAGCTCTTTGCCCCCAGAGCCAGCAGCTCAGAGGGAAGCGACAAGGTTTTCAGATCCCCGTGCTCCCTGGGCCAGAGCCCCAAGAAAGGCAACTGACATTGCAAGGGCAGAACAGGGGGAGGAAAGAACAAGTCCTGCTGTGGGGGAATACTTGTGCCAGGTGTACAGGGGAAACTTGAGCCTGTACCTGGGAATGATTGTGCCACTTGTCATTCCCTCTTTAGCCACACCTATTCCCAGCCCAGTAAAGACTGTCAGAGCTGTCCAGTACCCCTTCTGAGAGAAGGGGGTGAAACAGCATAACACACTAGAATGGCAGTGTTTCAAGGGCTGCCCAAAGCAGGGGCCCTGCAAGGCATCCCATCCCTCTGCCAGGGGGATACCAGAACCAGCCAAGCCTAGGCTGAGAGCCAGGAGACCAAACTGCTCACCCTTCCCCAGCCCCAACAGCTGTACAAACCATCCACAGAGCCAAACTCCTTCACGTGAGCACGGGTGAGGATCTCCTTATATAGCACCTCTGCATCATTGTATTTGCCTTGCTTCAGGTAACAGGAGGCCTGCAACCAAGAAAACAGCTCTAGCCCCGCTGGGCAATGCAGGTTAACTCTGCCCCACTCTTGCAGCTATCACTCTTCGTCTTCCAAGCACCAGACAATGCTCACCTTTCCCATAGCACCACTCCCCATCCCCACATGGCATCTCCCCAGGGTCTCACCAGATTGTTCTTGGTCTTGGCCACGTTGGGGTCATCAGGACCCAGGCAGCTCTCATAGATCTCCAGGGCCCGACAGTAATAGTACTCCACCTCATCATACTTGCCCTGGTTCTGACACAGCAGGGCTAGATTGTTCAGCTGCTTGGCCACATCAGGATGGTCTTTGCCTAGGACCTGGGTAAACAAAAGAAGAGAAGCCACAAAAAGTTAACACTTAAAGACTGCAGTGGACTCTTGGAGTTAGTAGACACTGCAGTCCCTCCAGGACATGCCTATGTCAGACAGGAGCCAAGGACTAGGGAGATGAGGAGAAGAAATTCCAGCTTCCACCTTCTGGCAGGCCTCTCTAAGGCTGCAAACACTGGAGAGATAGGAAAGGTGGTGGCAGAATTGGCAGCCGAAGAGACTAGGTAGGTCCTGGATCTCCCAGGTGCAGTGAGGTAATGGGGTAAAAACCCACAGGAAAGCTGGAAGGAAGTAGAGTGTGGGAGACCAGTACCTTCTCACGGATCTCCAGGGCTCGCTTACACAGTGGCTCTGCTTCTTTGTACTTCCCTCTCTTGCCATAGAGAACAGCCAGATTGTTCAAAGTTGCTGCCACCTAGAGAGACATAAGGTTCTCCATGAAACAAAGCATAATCCAGTGCAACCAAACAAGAAGTGCAAACAGCAGTAAGAGTGACTGCCTCATTTCCTTCATGCCTGCAGTACAGCTGCTTCTGAAAAGAAGGAGGTCCAGAGGCAGAAGGCTACCCTGCTTACATTGCAGGATCCAGGAGGAGCCAGCTCCTGACAGGCCATACTGAACAAAACAGCAGGAAATATTGAAGCATTAGAACAACCCCACACCATGTGAACAGCACCCCTCACATCACAGAGCACACTGCTACACTTGGTAGTCTGGCTGCAGACACACCATAAGGGCACCATTATAGCCCAGCAGCACCCACAGGTCAAGGGAAGTAACTGAAAGAAGGACACACTCACTGCTGGGTGGTCTTTGCCCAGAGTCTTCTCACGGATGGAGAGAGCGTCATTCAAGAGGTGTGCTGCCTCTTTGTATTTATTCTGATCCCTGCAGTGCAAAGCCAACCAGTTATTTGGGATTTAGACACTATGGCCCATAGCAAGCAGAACTGTGAACAACAGTCCTCCTTTCACACAGATCCAGCCTCCCCAGCCCTTTCATTTCTCCATTCCTCCCTCCCTTAGTCAGTCCCTAGTTATATCAGGGAGCTTGGTGGTCCAAATATTTAATCTGTGCCAAAACCTTTTTGAAAGGCAAGCCACCAGAAGTTGGGGGAGTGTCCCATCGCCGGAATGTGCTGTCCTGGTAAATGGGAGAGGCAGAAAGCTCCCCTGGCCCAGTCCTGCCCTCCCCACCACACTCACCTGTACACTAGTGCCAGGATATTGAGCATGGTGGCCACATCAGGGTGGTCGTGGCCTGATGTCTTCTCCAGGTCTTCCAGCGCCTGCTTGCAGAGCGGCACAGCCACCTCATAGCGTCCCTGTGAGGCGTACTGGATGACAAGGTTGTGGAGGGTGCGCAAGCGTGCAGGAATTTCATAGCCTCCCTGCTGGGCAGCTGCCACTGCACTGCTGTGCTGGTGGGGCACTGCAGGCACAGAGGAATATACAGGGGCACAGTTGACACAGCAGGCTTGAACAGAGACAGCCAGCAACCACGCACAAGAAAACACTTACATCCAGGACCATGCTCCTCCTCCTCATTTGGGAACAGATCATCCAGAGAGTCCTTGGCAGAGTCACCCTCCTTCTCCTCCTGAGAGGATGGGAATCACAACACTGTTGGTTCTCCGAGGAGACAGCAGCAGCCTGGGCTTAGTCACCTGCCACACTCTCCCTCCCTGATGCAGCCCACTAACACCTTCAACTTCCCCTGTTGTCTCTGCCACCATCTTCCCCCCCTCCTCCAGCTCACAATAAAACCAGTAAAGACAAATTTCCCCAGCACATCTTGGCATTCTACACCATGTTCTTCCAGAGACTCTGCCCCATGCAGGCTGCCTTCAGCTACAGGTATTGCTGCACACAGAAGTGGGAAGGGGTAAAATCCAGGGCAATACTATCACACCTAGGCAATCCTGCTGGTCCAACCTCCCCCACTCCCAAAAGTTTGACAGGATTAGGGCATACCGAAGGTGAGACATCCTCATCATACTTCTTCAGCTGGTTCATGAACTCAAGGTGTTTCTTCTCCTCCTCCAGCTGAGCCACTGTTTGTTCACTGCGCTGCAGCTTCTGCTGAGTGTTTGCAAGCTCATCTCGCAGCCACTGGTTCTCTTGGCACAGTCTCCGCACCTGAGCACGCAGCTTCTGCTTCTCTGACTCCACAGCATTCAGATGGTTGGACAATGCCATCATCACCTTGTCAAGAGTCCCAGTCAGTAACTATCACAATCTTGCATCTACCCCACATCCATGCTTAGGGCCCACACTCAGGGTCACACGGGCCACCTACATGCAGCCCCATACTGCTCCTGCACCTTCTGGGGAATGGCCACATGCTCACCTTCCCCTATCCGTCCTGGATAACCCACCTAGGGCATCACCCACCACTCTTACCTGAGCTTCTCCCAGCCCCAGTTCGATCATCTCCACTGACTTGCGGAGCAGGTTGGATTTCTCATGCACGAGATTGGCTTCTTCATCTTTCTTCAGGCACTTGATAGTCTCCAGCAAGCTGTGCAGGATGGAGTTGTGTTCATTCTTGAGTGCCTCCAGCCCTTGCATCACCAGCTTGGTGTTGGAAATGATCTCCTCTTGGCTCAGCTTGTCCAGTTTCTCCTCTCTTGGGTACACCATGGTGGACATAGTCCTGCTCCTGTAGCTCTACACAGAGAGAGAGAGAGAGAGAGAAAACCAGAGTGCCTCAGTGCTGTTTCAGAGATCCACAACCAGACACAGGTGTCACAGCCTCCTTCATGCAGCCAGAGACAGCATTCAACTGGTTGCCCACTCTAAGTCCTTCCCCTTCGTCTTCCCCTCTCCCTCTGGCAGCAGGCAGCTGTCAAGGCACGTGTCTCTGCTTTTGCGGCACAGAGTGCTTGCATCCAGTGCAGGTGGCACACGTGGACAGAAGACAAAAAGGCTAGAATCAGTGCTGACCTCCAACACCCCCACACTCCCAGCAGCAAGGAAAGCTGATTTAGCTTCCATTTAAGAGCGGAGATTTGTAGTTGGCAGCTGGGGTTGCAATGCGTACACTTCCTGCCCACAGACCACTGATGCAAGGAGGCTGTCAGAGCTCAACACCTCTTCTGATTGCAGAAGAAAGGGAATAGAAAGTGAAGGGATGCCAGCTCAAAGCTTTCTTCTTCCTCAGTGGAAAAATGGAAGAGTCTCTCTCAGACAGGGAGGCATCAGTGGCCTAACTGGGCCAAACAAAAAATTCCCTGACCAGAAGAGTACACCCTGACAATCCCAGCGCCAGCACAGAATGGCCACTATGGCGACAAGGGGCATAACACTGCCAGCATGAACTGAGTCATGCCTGTGTGGGAAAGCTTACATACACCAACTGCTACAGTTACACTAGTGTAACCCTTGTGTGGGTGTCAGCTTGAAACACCAACAGCTTTTCCAGCTTCCTTCCCCCTGCTGCCAGCCCAAGGACTCCTCAGGATGGCATAAGGACTCTGTACCCCTTCCCTGTCCTGCTCCCCCCATATACACAACAGGACAGTACCAAGCTACTGCCGCTGCACAGGGACAAGAAGTGCTACAACCCACAATGTTAGTGTGGCTGCAAGATCCCTGCTTAGAAAATCCAGGAGCTAGGGAAACACAGCAGGCCAGAGGGTGAAAGACACAAGAAGCAGGCAAGACCTCTTATAGCAGGTTGACAGTACCCTAGCTGCTCCATGACTCACTCTCTGAACCCTCTCAGCCTCCCCCCAGCTGGGCCACCCCAGCAGCCTCTTCACATTGCTCAGGAAAGCCACCACCCACCTCACGATCAGTCACTCCAAGGCCAGCCTCCTGCAGGGCTGAAGCCAGCTTGATGCTTGGTGCTGCCAGCTTGATGCCCTGCACGGGCAGCACCTGCCCAGCAGCACCTCCTTGCTGCCCAGAGCTGGCAGGAGGCATTGCAACCTGAGCACCCAGGGCCTTGCTGGCAGGAAGCTGGCAAACTGCCCAGGCACTGTGCAGGGGGAGGTGGGGGAAGAGCTGCCAACAGATTTGTCTTTGTCCTCCTGCAGGACCCACCTCTGCATGGTGTGAGCTCTTTGTTCGGCAGCAGCCTCACGCCTGGTTTACTGAGCGTGCAGAAATGCTGCCCCAGGTACAGGAACAGAGAGAGTACAGCTCCAATTCTTGGCAGGGCTCCTCTCCTCCACAGCTCTGTGCTCTACCCAGGGTAGGGGGGGTCAGGGAGATCCCCAGCTCAGCTACCATTATCCCTGCTGGGGAGTAGGCCCTGAACAATAGAGGGGGCTGGTTTTTTCCTCACTACAGCACCAAAAGTGAAGATAGGAAACGTGCTAGGGCAGTTGTTCTAAGTACATACATCTCATTATACCCACACATTCCCTCCTATTTAGCCCTACTCTTCCAGAAGTTCCTTGAGATGTTTTACAGGCCTGAGCTCTCCTCTCAGCTTCTCTTTGGTTTCTGTTCCAGTGATGCACATCCAGCCCAAAGGAAGGGGAGCAAACTCTCGACACACAGAGAAGACCTTACTGAACCTCAGCAGGGCAGGAACACATCATATCTCTTGAAGACTGAGCTCCTGTTCATACCACTGAGTAAGAGCTGAGTCCTCCCCCCCCTTACCCCAGAGTCACAATGCTGACTTCACATTCACCTCATGATCCAGCATCAGCACCAACCCCAAGCCATACTTCACTCTATCCTTTGCTTTTGGGTATCTGCCATGCTCCACATGCAATTATCCTGTGCATTGTGCGTTTTATACCGACAAGTCTCATCTAGACTGTGACATTTCCCAGTTTGCTTTAGAGAAGACCATATGATAGGAATGGCATGAAAAACCTCACTAAGATCAAGACAGAGGGAATAGACTACTGTTTCAAAGAAAAGACTGCGTCTGTTGAGAGCTGGCTACCACACATATCCTGTCTTCCTAACTGATTCTCCAGGAACTGGCAGTTAAGCATTCTGGTCCATAATTCCCTTGGTTATTTGTTTTCCCACCTTTATAATACATCTGCCAGAGTGACTGAGTGCTAAAGCAACAAGGGGAGCCCTGCCTAAGGTGGACTTCTGCAGGTGAGCACAATTCAGGAAATGCACAACGATTCCCAGCTTCAGAGGAAGACACTGACAGCCCAGAGGATGCTAGTGCTGCCATGTCTGGCAAAGCACTGCTGTCCTGTTCGGAATTAGGTCCAGACAGCTTCCCAGGAAGGCTCAACAGGCACTTACCTGCTTCCACAGGTAACAACTGTGGCACCTGTAACAAATGCTAAAGGGTGAACCCGCCCCATCACTGGTTTCAGCTCATAAGGAAACACAGCCCCAGACTCAGAAACAAGGCAATCAGAAAGTGGGAGTCCTCTGGAGCACAGGCAATGCTTGGGACATAAGGAGACCTCCAGGAGCAGCGTCACACCCAGCATACAACCAAACTAGAGCTCTGCCCTAAGGGTCACACACCTGTGCAATACAAGTGCCTCTTCATCTGTCCCTCTGTGTACTGGGTCAGCTGTGAAATGCTGACAGTTTTCTTGGAAGCATTACTTATGTCCGTACAGGGATCTTGCTGCCATCTTTAAAAAGTACAATACAAATGCATTGGGAAGAGGAACACGTTACAAATCATGACAAAAAGCCACCAGAGCTTGCACCTGGATAGATAACAGATTCAGACAAGACCCAGATCCATAGAAAATCAGCCTCATTAATTCCACTGTGCACAGAACTACTCCTTAACTGAGAAATCGCTGAGCTGTGTGTTAAACCACCAGTGCCTCTACCACAGCAACATCCTGTCTTTCTTCAGCCCTTCCAGCAGAAAAAGCTTTGAGCATTTCACAGTCCCCATGATCAACTTCTTTTTCAGAACCGTAAAGATTTCAGACTGAGAAGGGAAAATAATCAAAATGTCCTGACCCACAACACATCAGACTCATCCTACCTTGCAAATACATCCTCATCTCCTCATGACATACCAATACAGGTTGCTCTTCTCTCTCAGCGGCTGTGCAAACACCTCCACACAACCCTGGTCCTCCTCCCCTAGGGTAACATCCCAGCAGCACAGCTCTGCTAGGTACCAACACACTTCCAGTGTTCAAGAGTGGACAGAGGATTGTCCAGGCAGGACACAGGGTGCAAAATCTGAGAACAGCACATGGACTGTTCACTTCCAAGTACCAACAAGAAAACAAAGAGAAGACTGCAGAAAAGCCACTTAAATGCTGCCACCTCTTGCACAGCAAAGAAAACCAACAAACACTCGAGGGAGCCAACTCATTATCCCTCCAAAGTGACAGTTCTTCCCTACAGAGCCTTATTTCTAGCTGTCCCCAGTGCGCCCAGGTCTACACTCATTGCCCAGCCCTCCAGAGAGGAAACATGCTCTATGGCAACTGATGCCAAGGTCAGGCAGGCTGAGGCTGCTGTATAAGCACTCCTCCCACTCCCACACATTCAGTAAAGGGCACTGAGTGTCCCTTATCCAGGCAGAAAATGCACTCAGAGGTTCCTGCAGAGAGAAGGGGAGACACCATCGTTTGTCTTTGGCAGGGGGAGGTTCAGACTGGAATAGGAAGAAAGAATACTTTTCCAATGAGTTCCTTGGGAGCTGGAGTGCCCAGCTCCTAGTTTATCCTGCTGGATTCCTCACAGCTCTGTAGGTGTCATGGCCCCAGTCTCCACCACCATGTTTCTGCTCTAGTTGGCACATCTTCCCTATTTACAGTGAGCTGCTAGAAAAGCCTGGCTTTCCAGCAACACCCATCTCATCTCCCCTCCCCTGTTCCCATTTGGAAGAGTGCTGCAGGAAGACAGGGAAGGAACATGCATGCACTGAGCTTTGTGGCAGTTGCAGCAATCAGCTGGGAATCCATCAGCTAGCACATCCTGCCAGGCAGGAACCTTCCTCCTGTATTCAAGTGCATAATCAGGAAATCACAGAGCATCAGCAATTTCAGCAGCCCACTTCTCTGCCTCTGAAAACTGCTCCCACATGCACAAGCTTTAAGAGAAAAGAGCTGAAAGCTTCATTGCTTCTATCTTAAACCCACAAAAGCTGCCACAACAGAAACAAGGATGCCAGACTAAATGGGTCCAAACGAACCTTAAAGCTTATATTATGATGCCTAATGTCAGAAGGCTACAGAGAGAGAAGAAAAAAAAAAAAAAGCAGCAGGGAAATCAGGAGTCAACTACAACAGGACAGAGACTTCAGGTCTACACTTGCCTCAACAAATTCAGTTCACTTCACTATCTCCCTGCATGTCCCTGGACCAAATATATGTGAGACACTGGGTACCATCACAACTTGCACAAGTGATCCTGTCAAGACAATAACTGCAGCTTCCTTCAAACTGCAGAGGGCCTGCCAGCACTTTCTGTATAGGAGTGGGCACAGATTTTTAACAGCAAACTCTTCTGTACGAGAACGTGATCTAAGGATATGGTAGTTGCAGAAAAACAGCTGGGTTCTGGAAAAAGGTTTCCTGTGGAAGAGGAAGTCTGACCCACAGCAAGAATGAGTGACCACAGTTGGGAGATAGATAGCAATGGTAGCATTTAGAAATGGAAAGACAGGGCTTAAAGTCTTATTTTCACAATAATTATCCCAGTCTCATGCTGTGAGACATGCTTTTGCTACCTGGAGAAACAGCAAGGTTATGCATTTGGGAAGCAAAACAACTTCATAAAAAGCAGGGAGGGGGTTGCCCCCCCCCTGGACCTCTGCCAGCTTATTACTGTTAAAGAACAGAATAAAGGGTCTGGAAACTCCGGTTGTTCCCCAACAAAGCTAGAAGTGAGACTGCCAATATACAGCCAAGTCTCCACTCCTAAGGGATACTGCAATAAAGCCTAGACCTAATGCCTCGGATGCTGAAAAATTAAAGCAAACAGAGTGCCAAGGTTGCAACCATCGCAGAGGCTGTGTCATGAGCATAAGTTTTCTCCTTATTTTGATACTATAGTGTCAGAAAGCAAACAGAGACTGTAGGAGACTACATTCAGCTGCACAGAGCCTCTGAGGCTTCCGCTGCACAGCTAGG
This sequence comes from Phalacrocorax carbo, assembly GCF_963921805.1. Lineage (NCBI taxonomy): Eukaryota > Metazoa > Chordata > Aves > Suliformes > Phalacrocoracidae > Phalacrocorax > Phalacrocorax carbo. Next base: position 37,351,908 of record NC_087515.1, on the reverse strand, counting down.
ACGTATTGACACTGCCAGGAAACTTGCACACTGCCACACTGCTGCCAGAAGCGCCACTGTGCTCAGGGTCACCACACCAGGCCACCTGCAACAGAGCCACGAAAAAGGGACAAACTGGTGCTGCTGAGCTGCACATCTGACAGCCAGTGTTTCCAGGGCCACTCCAATATGGGTAAAACAAGAAATATAATCAGCTCTGTATAGTGCCCAAGAACTTCACAGCTAAGAGCAGCTGCACACACACATGTTAAGGCTTTAGAAACAAAGGCAAGAGAAGGATGTTTTGCAAATGAAGGGACAGATGGGCTTGCAGTCAGCTTCAGGGTAATGTTAAGAACTGCAACACGAATAAGAGCCAGAAATTAGAGGGCAAATGCTGGACTCCTAAAAGCAAAAACTGGTAGAATAATTGCAGTATAAAGCTCCATCCTGGGATACGTGCCTGCTACGGTTCATGTGAGGCACAGAGCTCTGTGATGCTTGTTACCACTGCCAGAAATGCCTGGTGCATCTCATGCTCCCTTAGAGCCACTAAGAACACACAAAGAGGAGATCAGTCAGGGGTCAGCGCCCTGGGAGTTCATACCCAGCATATCTCTGAGCTGCAATCCCAAAACCAAAAGATGTCACTCAAACTTTGATGTGCATGAGGTCCTCTGCCACCATGTGTCTCTGGCTCATGAGTTTCTCTACCCTACTGCCAAAAAAGGAGGTGCCTAGAACCCCATCTCCTGCCCAAAGTTCTTTCCCAACCCCAGCCTCCAGCCTGGACCTTTCTTGCACTGCAGGTAGTCTAGAGACTCAAACCAACACACAGATGACTTCAAGTACCATATAGAGACTGTTGTGTTGCAACTTTCTCCCTAATAAAGGGTCTGGATGTTGCATTACTTGGAACAGATGCCTCGAGGTCTCTGGCCCAACCCCTCACTCAAAGCAGAGATCCCACAAGCTCTTCAGACCCCTGTCCCATGGCTTAACCACCCTCATGTGGGAAGGGAAAAAAAAAAATCTCGTCTGAATTCCTTAGATAAACTCCTCATTACGTTTGTCTTTGCTGAACACCACTTCAGGACAAAGGGGCCAGGCACCACAGCACTAGAAACTGACCTTAGGCCCAGAGGAAGGGAATGCAGCACATGCCTCCTTTCAGCATGGTCCCATGGGGAAAGGATCCCTCTGTCCCAGTACAAGAGAAGCAATGCAGCCCACCTCCAGTGGCAGAGCAGGGAATGGAGGCAAGGAGATGTCTCACCCCCATTCTCCCATGCCCCCAAAACAGGACTCTCCTTAACATCCAGGCACCTCCATCACATGGTTTTAAAGCCAATCTCCAAGCCCAGAAAGACTTCACCCAATCAGCATCCCCAAGCTTTACAGTCACATGTAACTCAGGACAAGCTGACTATGCTGTTGGAAACACCCCAGCCCTCCCTCTGCCCTGGACAGGGATCAAGGACAGGATTGCTTCTTTCAGCAGCAGCTGACACATGCCAGCTCTAGCTAAGTGTGAAGCTCCAGGGGTTTTTCTAGATACCGAAAGGCCTGTGCTGGGAAGTCTGTGCTAACTAGCTGGCTGCAAGAGCCCGAGGAGCTTTTAACTGGGACTAAGGAACTAGATTGCAGCTCAAGTGAAAGGGGACTCCCACAAGGAGATAGGAGGCTCTTTTCATGCTCTTTCCCTTCTGTGCTAAACACCCCTCTCTGTCCCAGAAGCTTCAACTCCCCACCACCTACAATCTCTAACAGAAAACACACCATAGCATAACCTACAGTTTCAGGAAGGGCGAGGCAGTGGTAAGCTGGCTTTATAGGGACTTAGCTGCAGTGAGTCAGGTTCATATCACTACAGAAAGGACCTGGGAGCTTCCCACCCCTCTCCCACTTTCCAGCCCACAGCTGAAAATGGCAAGTCAAAAGCTTCTAGGGTTTGTTCTGATTGATCAGAGCAAGCAATTCCTGTGTTAGCAATGGAAGATACAATTCCAATAAGCATAAGTGCTCTGAGGAAGACAGAGAAGATGGTCTGGTTGGCTTTGTATCAGATCACTTATTTCTTTCAAGACCAATTAATTCATTAGCAATCGAAGAATGTAGACATTGGAGGCAACAAGGTTTTAAAACAACAACAAAACAGCCAACCAAACAAAATAAAAATCCCAGAACAGAACTAACATGCCATTAGCAGAAAGCCATTTTGCTCCTTATCACGGTTCATGCTGTTTACAACGCCAACTGGCCAGGGAAACATGCATCTATGCATCTTTCAGTAGGCCATTGGAACTACAACAGCAGTCTTCACCACACCTACCAGCAAGCTTGTGCTAGCACCTCCAGATCAGCTGATACGACCTTGTTTTTAAACTCTTGCTCATGTCTGCAGCAGCTCACCAAATCCATTCTGTATCTGCTGTGCCTGGGACTACAGTGGAATACCATTAAAACCTGTTTCCAGGCTAGTGGAGACAAGAGCTAAGCAGCTGGAACGAAGCCAGGACAAGCATCTCTTCCTAGCTTCAGAATCTGATTGGGAGTTTCGCTCTACAAAAGACAGAGAGAGCGCCATTACCTTGCTCTGACAGCATGAAGTAGTATTAAAGCAGGCAGAATAATTCCAGGAGTCAGTGCCTCTGCAAGGCACATGTCTAATGTGAGGGCTATGCACTGGATGTGCCTCAGCAGTACAGGAGGTGGCCAGGACGCAGCTGGGACCAGCAAGTGCCCTGGAGCCACTCTGTGTACCCTGAAGGGCCCTGGAGTGCCCACACTCCCTCCATGGTATACCTAGGGCAGCTGCAAAGACCAGCTGACTGCAGGTTGCAAGACTGAGCTATTATTTCCAGAAGCAAATGGGTCTTGTAAAATGTAACAAGGCGGCTGAATTCACAGAGACAAAGCTCTACCTGCATAATAAGCAAATGATCTCTTTTACCCCTGGCTCCCCCCACCAGCTGGAGTTCTCTGTGGAGCTACATCGCTCTTTCCTAGCAAATCAAGCCTTTATCCAGCAACTCTGCCAAGGTCAAAATCTTGCCACGTGTCCCTCGTGCCTTGAGAGCCATTTTGGTATTTGGGGTTAATGCTGTTGTTCCTACCTGGACATTCCTCCAAAACAGCAGATGAGAGAGCACGCGCTTCCTGCTCCTTCTGCCAATTACAGCAAAGCTCAGCCATGTTTATTTACCCTGTGTCTGAGCTGGCCAGATCTTTGACCCGACACATGCTGAACACCACCCTCCTCCTCACACAGAGGCAGGCGCTTTTCATGACTCCAAGGTGGCATAGGAGACAGGAGACCAAGGACGCTAGAGGAGACCCTAGCACAGAGCTGCAAGAGAGTGCCAGATGCCAGCTATGCAAGACACAGGGAAGCCTGCGGTGGCTGGTAATGTGCTGCTGCCTCCCACCATTGTGCAAATTTCTCCCGGCTGCCTGGCTAGAGCATTCTGCTGCAACGCCATCCCCCAGCCCTTCTTCAGACACCTCCTCTAAGCCGCATCCTCTCCCTCCCAGAAGCTTACCAGCAATTACCCCCCAACCCCCACCCCCAGTAAGGTGCATCTCCACTTCAAAACATCTTAGTAAGCACTTATTAATAGGAGGAAGGTTTGGGGGTAAACAAGGCTCTGAAAGTTTGAGAGCCATTGCTGTATGCTAAGAGCTGCCTCCATCATCGTTTCTCTGGCTTTGTCTGGCAGCAGGAGGCACGCCCGCTGCGTACCCTTGCGGCAAGCAAGCCACAGAAACCCCTTCATCCCTCCTCAGTATCACCACATAGAAATTTTATGCCCACCTGGCTAACTGTAAGCTTCCAAAGGAGAAAAGTTTTCACCAGCTCTGCCTGAAATTGCACTTCAAAGCGGTCCTTTCTTACGGAATGGCTGGGCACCCTGCCCGTCCCAGTCACCGGATGGGAATCCTCCCCCACCCCACACCGCAGAGGAGTGGTACCTGGCTGCCTGCAGCAGCTTGTCCAGCGCTGGCACTCCCGGAGGCCCCTGTGCCACGGAAAAGCACAGGCCACGGCGATGCACAGCTCCCACGGCGTCTGCCGCGCTGCTCTCCAGTTCTAGCAGAAGCGCAGGCACCAGGCGCTCAGCAGCCAACCACACTGCAGCAGGGGGAGGGGAGCAGATGTAGCCAGGCTCCAGAAACAGGACAGTCGGATGCTCTCCTGGGAGCGCAGAAAGCGCCACGCACACCAAACCCAGGGCTCCCTCCACGGGGACCCACAGGAGCACCAAGGAGCAGAACAGAGCCCCCAGGCTGCCACTGCATGCTGCCCAAGGGTTCTAAGCCACCATCAGGCTCCCGCTCAGACGGCCAAAGTCACCCCTGCCCTACATCCAGCTGGATCTGTGCCATCCTACACTCGATCTTGTGGCAAAAAGGTTTTACATCCTATTTGGTATCACCCTTACCTGCGTCCCCACTGCTGACCCCATCCCAGCCCCTAAAGCCTAGCAGGTGGGGCTGCAGAGAACCCTCCAGCTGCGTGGTCGCTATCCCTATGCCTGCAGAAATGGCCATATACAGGACAAGATCGCTGGGAGACCTACTGTGTCAGCACTGCGCAGTGCAGAGCTGGGCCAGGCACCGCCTGGAAGCGCTCGTTCGATCTCTAGATGCAGAGAGAGGACAAATGCCACAGAATCACAGTGTCCGACATAGCCAGTGGTTTATTGCAGCAACCATCCCACCCACAGTAACGTGCAACCTTCTCAGCGCTCTCTACAATGGTTTGTGAGCCTCTGGAGACACACTGTCCCCAACTACCTACAACTGCCTGTGCTTCGTCGGGACCCCTGTCCCTCCCCACGGGTTTCCCCAGAGGGGGAAGGGCTTCAGGTGTCACAAGGGGAGCCCACCCATGCTGACATGCAGGCTTTCTCTTGTCTCATCTCACAGCACACACTTCTTCACTAAAGCACCTAACTTGCTCTCCCTTCCCTTGCCTAGTTCCGAAGGGCAAACCTGGCTGGCTACGAGACACAAAGGGCTACAGCACAGTTAAAAAAGAAATTCATGCAAGTTATGTAGCAAGAGTACAAACACGTATTATTTGTCTCTCACTGAAAGCCATTCCTTGCGGTGAAGACACAGCCTAATTATAGAGCAGCGAATCCCGCAGCTTGTGCTCACAGAGCCCTGGCAACAGCCACGAGTGGGGCTCCAGGCTGTCCCACCGTTGTCACAACCACACGTCTCCGCCGGGGGCTCGGGGCTCCGCCAGCCCTCCCCGCGCCAGCGGCAAGGCAGCCGGTGCTGCCCCCGGGGAGGCTGCGGGGGCGGCAGCCCGGGCACCGGGGGCTGTTCGCGGGGGGCGGGAGCCGGCGGCGCCCCCGGGGCCGGGGCCGCGCCCCGGTGTTAGAAGGGGACGGGTCCTGCCGGCCCCAAACTCCGCGAACCAGCATCGCCCACCGCGCCGGCTCCGGGCACTGCGGTCCCGGTCCAGGCGCTGTCCCCCGCCCTCCGGCGGCTCCCCCACGGGGGCCTCGCATCGCTCCCAGCCGCCCCGGGGGGGGCCGCGCCGCTCCTGCCTGGGCCCCGCGGCGCCCCCTCCCCCCGCCCTGTCTGAGCCCGTGTCCGTGTTCCCCGAAGCCGTACGGGGGCTGCCCGGACCCGCGGCGAGGCGGGCGGGCGGCCACCCTCCCCACGGGCCCCACACGGCAGCCGGTGGGTGGGTGGTCCGGCAGACCCCCGGACAGAGAGACCGGCCGCACCGCCCGCCCGCGGCGGTGGCCGGGGGGAGAAAGACCCAGGCCCGGGCGCTACGACCCCACCCGCCAACCCCGCCCGCCCAACCTGCTCGGCGCGAGGTCTCGATGGCCGCCGCGACGCGGTCACTGTCTGTCGCTGCCCTAGTCGCGATCCCGGTGGGGCGGAGCGAGAACCGAACCCAACACGGCCCGCCCCCTCAGCCGCGCAGCCCCTTTAAATCCAACATGGCGGGTGCCCTCAGCCCCCCCCGGCAGGCGCTCACCACTTCGCGGCGACACCGTCCGCTTCGCCCCGCCCCTCCCGCCCCGGCGCAGGCGCAGCAGCGATGGCGGCGGCGGGAATGGCGATGGCGGCGGCGGGGCTGTGCCGCGCCTTTGGGGCTCTCCTGCTGTCGGCCGCGCCGCGCCGCGCCCGGCTCCCTGCCGCCCCGCCGCCCTGCCTGCCCGGGGCGGCGCTGGCAGCTGCACGCCGCGGGCTGAGCGGCTCCGAGCCGCGCTGCACCACCGACCCCCTCTGGAAGTGCCGGGTCAAGTACACGGTACGGCCCATCGGCATGAAGAAAACGGGCGGCCGCGACCACACAGGTGCGTGGGCGGAGCGGGGGACCCCGCGGCAGGCGCCCGGTACCGGCGGGGCGGTCCCGGTGCCGTTGTCGGTCCCGGCTGCAGCCGCCCCCCTGTCCCGCAGGCCGCATCCGCGTGCGGGGGATCGGAGGGGGACACAAGCGACGGTATCGCATGATCGACTTCCAGCGGCTGCGCTACGAGGAGGGGGCCCCGCCGCAGCCCTTCACCGAGAAGGTCATCAACGTCCGATACGACCCTTGCAGGCGAGTGTGGGGTGCGGGCTCGGGCCACCCATGCACCTACCCACCCACCAACCCACCCACCCACCGTGGGTTCCCTGTGCAGGTCGGCTGACATTGCCCTTGTGGCCGGCGGCAGTCGGAAGCGCTGGATCATTGCCACGGAGAACATGCAGCCAGGGGACATCATCAAGAACTCCTCGCACATTGGCAGGATGGCAGGTGTGTGCCAGGGACGGGGGGTGGGTGTGTCGGCGCTGCTGGGGGCTCCTTGGCTGCTACTTGCCCAACTCATCGCTCCTCTCTTCTAGTGTCGGCCAACGAAGGTGACGCCTACCCGTTGGGGGCTCTGCCCATTGGCACGTTGATCTGCAACCTGGAGAGCCACCCTGGGAAGGGGGCACAGTACATCCGGGCAGCTGGTGCGTCTCCAAGCAGAGGACCCACTGATAGTAGCTGGGTTTGGCTTAGTGCAGAGGGAGAGGAGGACTGGGGGGCACTGCAGCCGGCGACAGGGGGTCACTGTCCTCCCTTCTCCCTGCGTTAGGGGGCAAAGCAGCCCTCCAGGCAGGGGCAGCTCTGCCCCATTGCTGTCTGGTGATGTCGTCAGGAAGAAATGCTGCGTGAAGGACAATGGCAGGGCCTTTGAGGAGTTCCCAGCATGGGAATATCCTCGCCACAGACCAGGATGCTTTGTCCTGCTGCTCAGGGCAGCTGCCTCCTCTCCTCTTGCCTGTTGCAGGGACTTGTGGGGTGCTGCTGAGGAAAGTGAATGGGACGGCCATTGTGCAGCTGCCCTCCAAGAGGCATATGCAGGTAGAGGAGCCATGCTGTCCTTGACCTGACCACCTGGGCATGCAGCCGTGCATCCCCAGGGAGGCCTGCAGCTCTTCTCTGTCCCCTAGGTGCTGGAGACCTGCGTGGCCACAGTGGGCCGTGTCTCTAACGTCGACCACAACAAGCGGGTAATTGGGAAGGCAGGCCGGAACCGCTGGCTGGGCAAGCGCCCACATACAGGCTTGTGGCATCGCAAGGGCGGCTGGGCTGGGCGCAAGATCAAGCCTCTTCCACCCATGAAGAGCTATGTCAACCTGCCAAGGATCACAGCACAGGAGTGATGCTGGGGACCAATAAAGCATTCTCTGTGCCACGGTTGCTGTATTACTGCTGCCTTTTCTGCGCAAGGCCTCCGGGGGTGCTTTCCCCGTTGGACACATTCAGCTGCTTTCTGCCCCTGGCGAGAGTTGAACTGCAGGAGAGATGGGGGTGGGGTTGTGGGCAGCTTTGGCTTGAGCTTGGGGTGGGTGTGGGTCTCGGTGGGGTCAAACAGAGCTCTGCACGATTGTGCTAAGCCTGAAGGCCAAATGTATCCTGGGCTGCATCAAAAGAAGCACGGCCAGCAGGTCAAGGGAGGTGATTCTGCTGCTCTGCTCTGGTGAGACCCCACCTGGAGTGCTGCATCCAGGTCTGGGCCCCTCCACACAGGAAGGACATGGAACTGTTGGAGAGGGTCCAGAGGGGGGCGACAGAAATGGCCAGAGGGCTGGAGCACCTCTCCTGTGAAGAAAGGCTGAGAGAGTTGGGGTTGTTCAGCCTGGAGAAGAGAAGGCTGCGGGGAGACCTTATTGCAGCTTTTCAGTACTTGAAGGGGGATTCTAGGAAGGAAGGGGACAATCTCTTTAGCAAGGGCTGTTGTGACAGGACAAGGGGTAATAGTTTTAACCTAAAGGAGGGTAGATATAAACTGGGTATAAGGAAGAAATTCTTTACAACGAGGGTGGTGAAGCACTGTACAGGTTGCCCAGAGAGGTGGTAGATACCCCATTCCTGGAAGCATTCAAGGTCAGGTTGGATGGGGCTCTGAGTGACCTGCTATAGTTGAAGATGTCCCTGCTCCCTGCATGGGGTTTGGACTAGATGACCTCTAACGGTTCCTTTCAACCCAAACCGTTTAGGAGTCTATGGGTGCGGGAGGGCTGGGCTTTTCCCGCACCCTCAGTCCACCTAGCAGCGGAGGTGGGCAGGCACCCGGGCGAGAGGGCAGGAAGGTACCTGTCAGCCAGGGCAACCTGCTGTGCAACTGGGGGGCACAGGCCTCGGCATCTCCCGGTCCCGGTAAAGTCCTCGCCGCTCCCCAGTCCCCACCGCTCCTCCCGGACCCGAGCTGCCCCAGCCCTCCCGGGCACGCCCGGTGCCGCCCGCCCAGCCTCGCCGCAACCAGCTGTGGCCGGGCTGCTGGCGGAAGAAGCTTGGCCTCGCGCAGCTCCCGTCGGGGGCGGGCCTCCGCGCATGCGTATCTGCCGACCCGGAAGCGGCGTGGGAGCGGTGTCGGAGGTAACGCGGCGCGGCCTCAGGGCGGCGGGATGGGATGGGATGGGATTCGGCTGGACGGGACCGGTCCAGCCCGGCCTGGCCGCGCTCCTCGAGCGTAGCCGTCCTGGCGCGGTCCTGGGCCTTTCCTGTTGGGGGAACCCTAGTGGAGGCCCCGGTACAGGTACCCCGAGGTGCGGCAGCCCTGCCCGGCCGGGTCGGGTCGGGTTGGGTTAGACTGGGCAGGGCCGGGCGCCTCTCGGTGCCCCGGGAGTTCTCGCTTGGCCCACCCTTAGACGGAGCTTGATTCCTGCTGCCGGCGGGTCCCGCCCGCGCAAGCCCGCTCGCCGGTAGCGGCGGTGCCGCGCCGCCCGCCTTTGGCGTGAGTATCCCGGGAACCGGGGCTCCCAGCCCCGGCTGGGCGATGTGCAGCAGACCCCTGCGTGCACGCTCCACCTGGCTTGTGGGGCTCGCTCAGCGCGCAGCCGGGTTCTACAGCTGAGTTTCCTGGGGAAAGCTGCCCTCCCTGGGCACTGCTGTCCGTTTCCTGCCGTGCCTGCAACCTGCTTAATAGTCCAAAGATCGTTATTGTTCTGATCTGTTATCTTGTTGCTGTGCGTGTGCTGTTTTCCAAGGAGAAAGTGTGCTGTATCTCATACTTTGGTAGTTTTGTTGTGTTGGGAGCTTACAGCACTGACCTTGAGCAGATCCAGTACAATAACACATTTTATTTGTTACACTGCCATGCTGCAAGCACTGCAACCCACAGGATTATATATTTCCAGCCATGCAAAGCCCCTGCCTCATCCACCTCTTCCCAGCTCCTTCTTCACCCTCCATCTCTGCAGGCACACTTCCTGTCATGGTGAACGAGAGGCATAATGGCAACCTGCTTGTGCACCTGGGACCCAAACTGCAGGCCTACCCAGCGGAGCTGCTCCGGCAGCGGCGAGGTCACGATGGCCAGCCTGAGTACCTGGTCCAGTGGAGCATTGTCAGCTGGGAAGAGAGAGCAGCAGGGGGTAGCAGTGCTTCCTCTGCAGAGACCAAGCCAGAGAACATCTTGATGTGGATGTCTGCAGAAGAGGTCTGTGCCAGCTGCCCGGCACTGCTGGGTAAGAGGAAGCTGGAAGGGCAGTGTGTGAAAGAGGAGAAGGCAGCCATCCCGTTTGCTGCAGAAGTCCCGCTGGATGATGCCTCGCTGCTGGAGATGAAGGCTGATGTCAGGAGCCTGGTGCAGCGAGCTGGTCGGCAGATGGCCGAGGCTGGGACCCCCGAGTCCTCCATCCTCAACACCATCCATGTGCTGAGTGCGTACGCCAGCATTGGCTCGCTGGCGGGTGCCTTCAAGGAGACAGGAGCCCTCGACTTGCTGCTGAAGATGCTGTGCCACAAGGAGAAGCAAATTCGTCGCAGTGCTGGCAAGATGCTGAGGGCTCTGGCTTCGCATGATGCAGGTGGGGGCTGCTACTGCTCAGAGCCACTGAGGAGGTGCTGCTGGGCAGCTGAGGGGTGCCAGTCTTTTTGTAGGTGTGGGGTGCCTGGGAAGCAGTGTGTCTTGGGGCTTGTTGGCAAAAGGGGGAGAATCAGACTGGAGCTTCCAAGCAGCTCCTTGGTCTTAGTTGTCCGGGGTGCTCTAAGACTTGGGAGCTCTTTCCCCTGGCAGGTTCCTGAGCTGGGATGCTGATCAACTGTTAGGAGTGTTAAGGAATGTTAGGGGTGGCTGTCTGCTCCAGCAGGCCTAGCACCCCTCCTGACCTGCCACTGGAGCCTAGCCCGGGGATCCAGGGTCTCTCAGACTGGGGTATAGCTGCCACTTTCCCATTTGCAGGTTCAACCAGTAGTAAGGCTGAGCATTCATGCCAGAGACACATGGACACGCACAGGACACTGACACAGCTGGCCACACACAAGGCACTGCCTTCAACACCACCTACATATGGGACTCATAAATGCAAGCGCAGCCAGCCAAGTCCCCTCCTCCTCTTCGGCTGGCGGAGACAGGAGGTCACTTGTGCCAGCACGCACAGCACTCTTCAGGTTCACAAGCACACACATATTCATGGATTCTTTGAGTATCAGCATGGCCTCTCTGCCTGCCCAGCACCCTGCCTGGATCCAGCCCCGCTACCCGTCTCGGGGGTCCCCCTGCTCACCAGCTGGTCAAGCCCAACACTTGCTAGCAAACACGTAGCGCTCAGATACTTGTCCCTTATGCAGTCCATATTCACAAGTACCTTGGACTTCCAGTACAGACTGCCACCCACCTCATACCCTGGCCTGCTCCCAGGGCCTCATACTTGGCAGCTGGTCCAGTGTGAAGTTTTGCTAATGAATTACACGCCATCCCATGCACAGCAGGACTGGGGAAGGTACAGATGCTCGCCCTTGAACCCCCAGCACCATGCACTGCAGTCCTGCTTCAGCTGCTGGTGCTGAGCTCCTCACTTGTCTCCCTCCCAGTAGCTGTTTTTTGGGACACATGCCATTCTCCCCCCAGTGGCTGATGGCTGAGGACCCCACCTGCTCCAGTCGCTAGCACTGAGACACTTGCACTTGCTGTGGTGGTTGGCACTGCAGGCCAGGGGTGCCTACTGCCCTGGTCTGACTGCGATAGCTGCCACACAGTCCACTCTATGCCAGTCTGCCCAGTAGCTGGCACTTTGGGCTCAAAGTCTGTGGGATCCTCCCCAGATCCAGAGAGCGATGGCCTTTCCAGCCGCTTACACCAGAATCCTTGCTTGCTCCAGTTGCTGATACCACAGGGCTCCCATACCCCCAGTCAGGCTCCAGTTGCTGGTACCAAATTCCACTTACATGCAGGTCTCATCAGTAACTGTTGCTCAGTCCTGGCAGCACACGAACACATGGGATAGAGAGAGAATTAGAAAGATTTAATAAGGTGTAAGAAAGTAGGACAAACCATGGTGATTGGGTGCAGGGCTCAGTCAGGCAAGTGGACTGACCAGCCACAGTTTCCACTTGACTGGCTGCTTTTATACCCCTTTCTGTGCACCCCCGTCTCTGTTCCTTGCCAATTCCTGTCCCATGCATATCGCCCTGTCTGTTCGCATTGTTCCCCCAAGCCCACTCCAACATCCCAGACCCTCAGGGTTACATCCTTATCAGTTGCAAAGTCCCAGTTTGCCTGTGGTTTTTTTCATAGAGTCAATTAGTGCAGCTGAGAGGGTTTGCTTCTGGCTGTGTCTTTGTTAATGGTGATTGGTCAGGTCTCTGTGTGTTTGTCTCCCTTCCTTTCCTTGTCACCCCAGTTTGACAAGGTCCTTAGATAATCTTACTGAAAAATAATCATTTTCACACTCCAGATATCCTTACTAATTAGTGTGACTGACCAGATTTGTTTGTCCTCACTGCTGCCATTAGCATTTGTCAGTCAGGTTTGTAACTCTTTATGTTCTTGTTTATGGCTCCCTTCTTATTATCATTTTTGCAGTGAAAAGGTCCTTGACCGAATGCACTTAAAGGAGCAGACAGTTTCCTTCCACATACCCTTACAATGAAGACCTGTGCTGAGGGGCTTGGTAGAGGCTTGTCCTCACCCAGTCCTCTCGTCTGAGAGGACCTGCCATGGCTCAGCAGTGCCTGCGGAGGCTTGGGTGCACCTGGAGGGTTGCTGCTGGTGGTGTGTCCTACAAGAGATCTGTCTTTCCCTATCCTGGTGCCTAAATTCATGCAGCTCTCCAGCGGGGCAGATGGGGGGCTGATTCAGATTGGAACTTAATTTTTGTCTTCCCTGGAGCCCTGTTCTGGAGTCAGTTATTTGGGGTTGCTGCTCTGTGGGAATCCTGCAGCTTTAGGGGTGGAAAAAATACGCAGTGTTGTTTGGAGGAGCAAAATGTTGCCAATCCAGATTAAAGGACGGAATACAGTTCTAGGTTACACTAAGCAGCAAAGCTGTTCCTTGCCTGCAAGTCTGTCTCGTGCAGGGAGGGTGGGGTGAGGATTATCTTTAAGGGGCCTGAAGGGTTTCTGTTGTTGTTGGCAGGGAGCTGGGCCTATGTCCTGCTGTCCCTGAGCCAGCAGGATGGCATTGAGCAGCACATGGACTTCGACAGTCGCTACACCTTGCTGGAGCTGTTTGCTGAGACAACGTCCTCTGAAGAGCACTGCATGTCCTTTGAGGGGATTCACCTTCCCCAGGTAGTGTGAGGTCCTGCCAGCTCTGGGCCTATGGCTTAGGGGTCAAGAGGGGTGGGAGTGGTGGGCCAGAGCTGGTGTCCTTGTTTGGTATGGGAGGGTAGTCGGCAGTGGGTGGCTGATCAGGGCTGGGTATTGGGAGAGCTGGCATAGGATCTGGGTGCAGCTCGAGGCTGGGGGATGGTGGAACGGCTCATGGAGAGCCTTGTCCCTGAGCATGGAGATGAGGGTGGGCTGAGAGGTCTCTGCTGCTGCCTGCTGGTCCAGAGCTGTCACGGGAGCCTGACTGTGGATGCGCTGGTGGCTCGGAGGGAGCTGGGGGCTGGAGGTGTCCTGCAGGCTAGAGTCTGACAGCTGTGCTTGTTGCAGATCCCTGGGAAGCTGCTGTTCGTCCTGGTGAAGCGCTACCTGTGCGTCACTTCTGTCATGGACAAGCTTAGCAGTGGCGTGGAGCAGGGAGGGGAGCAGCAGGACTGTGCTGTGCCCAGCCTGCTCACTGAGGAGAGGAGCCGCGTGAAGCAGGAGTTTGAGTTCAGCATGGCTATGGCAAACCTCATCTTGGAGCTGGTGCACGTGATGGGCTGGGACCACAGCCACAAGTCAGAGCTGCTGGCCCAACAGGAGCTGCGACCCCGCACCGCCCACTCCATCTTCCAGCACAGGGCCACATCCTGCACCACTGCTCAAACAGCCCCCACTCCCCCACCAAAAGAGCCCAGCATCTTCAAGACGCGATCAGCCTTCCCAAGCCGCAGCAGCTACGTGGAGTATGTGCAGGCAAACCTGACATGCGGCATGAGGGTGCGCATGCTGGAAGACTATGAGCAGGTCAGCGCGGGTGACGAGGGTGAATTCCGCCAGAGCAACGATGGCACGCCGCCTGTGCAGGTATCCACTGCTGGGAGGGCAGGGGCTGTCACAGGACCTGTCTGCTCTGTTGTGCTGTAGGAAGCACACGGCCTTGCGTGGGAGCAGTGGGGTTGGGCTTGCCTTCCCTCAGCTGAGTGTGTGTCGGGCTCTTCTCCTCAGGTGCACTGGCAAGCCCTGGGTTCTACGTACTGGGTTCACTGGCATATGGTGGAGATCATTGGCCCTGCAGGGCAAGAGGATAATGAGGGCCAGAACAAGTTGTCTACTCTGACACACAACCACAAACTGGCAGCAGGTGAGCATCCTGTCAGCTGGGCCTGATGTTTTTCTCCCCAGCCCTTCTACAGCTGCATGCTGGCACTGCAGATTCTGCTGGTGCTGGTGTCCCAGCGCGTTGCCCTGGCTGGTCCAGGCACGGTGGGAACAGGTTGGAGAGCAGTGAGCTAGAGGTGCCCATTTTGAGCGTGTGATTTTTCTGTTCTATGGCCCAAAGAGGTTCAAGTGAAGGTGGTAATCCCCATCTCTACAGCTTCTGGGGTCTCCTCCCAGCATGTTCCCCTTCTCTTGCTGCCCTCCTGTCACCTCCCTTTCCCACAGCAGGCTGTGGGACAGTGGGGATCTCTCCTGCCCAGATGGTCCGCAGGAGCTGTTTCTCTGGAGAACGTGGGGTGTGCAGCAGAGGATGGGGGAATTGTCAGAGCTGACAGTGCCCTTCCTTGCTCTGCTCTCCTGCAGTTGCGCAGCCGTTTTTGTGCAAGCCTTTTGGGGGCCTGTACTCCCTGCCTTACCTGGGGAAGCAGCCGACTAAGGCTGCAGAGACCCTGAGCCGTGCCGAGTGGTGGGAGCTGCTCTTCTTTGTGAAGAAGCTGGAAGCACAGGAGCAGAAAGAGATCACCTGTCTCATCCAGCAGGAGCAGGGAGAGCAGGTATGGGCCAGAGCCCGCAGTGGGGAAATGGGAGGGAGGGAGCAAGGGAGAAATTTTAGGGAAAGGGCCAGGCCCAGAGGAGGAGACGGCAAGCTTGAGCTGTGCAAGGACAGCCTGAATGGGGCAGAAATAGGACTGAAATGGGAGGGTGAGCGGGGATGGCAAAAGCGTGGGGAGCTGGGCACAGCAAAGGGGTGAGGGGAGGTGAGAGGAAATGCAGTCTCCTGTGACCCTGGAAGAGTGACTGTGTCCAGCGAGGTTTGGGTAGGCAAGGCAAGGCAAGGCCACGGGGTGATTGTGCCGGTTGTGGCTGGGTGGTGAGTGCAGGTGGTAGGGCTGGGCTGGTGGTAGCTGGGCTGGGGGACAGCCAGGGGAGGGTGGCACTGGGGAATGGCCCTGGGGACCTCCAGCGGTGCAGCTTTTCTGTCCATTCTGGCACTGGCTGTCACAAGGGGCATGGGGTCTGTGGCGAGTCTGTGAGGGTTAATATGACTTTGTCTGGGCAGCTGTCGGAGGTGGGTGAAGAAGCCCTGATCCAGCTGTCGGTACCTTTGGAGGTGGCCCAGAAGGTGCTGCAGGTCCTGGAGAAGCGGTGCCAGGGCAGTGCTCAGCGTGACCTGCGCAGCTCCCACGTCTACACTAAATACTTCCTCAGTAGGGGGGCTGAGCAGGATGGCGGGGGGAGCACGACAGTGTCCTCGGAGGGTGCTGGCTGCAGGAGCACTGGCCCTGAAGCCATGACAGCCAAGGCAGCAAAGGAAGACCTTTCCACAGCCAGAGTGCTGCCCCAAGCCCCCGCTGTGGCAGCCAAGTCAGATTCCCAGCTGTTCAGCGAGCTCTTTGAGAGGGAAGGGCTGTTCTTCCCAGAGGTGGCAGAGGAGCAGATCAAAGGTAATTGCCCGCTATGCGCTGGGGCACACAGAGGGTGCTGGAGGTGGCTCCGTTGCCTCAGTGGAGAAAGGCTCTAGGCAGGGTACAAGAAGCGGGGCACCTGGCGTTTGCTTGGGGAGGGGGGTGCTGTGGGTGCTGGGTGTGTGGGCGCCTGGCACTGTGGGAGTTGCTGTGGTTGTTCCTGCTGCCCTGACAGCTGTGTCCCTGCCTTCCTGCCACCAGTGCTGGGCAGCTCCGAGGGGCTGAGTGAGAGGGACTCCCTGGCCAAGATTGCAGCCGTGGTGGACGTGATCCAGAGCAGCAGCTCAGAGGTGGGGCTGCGCTTAGCTGGGCTCAAGCACATCATGAAGATCCTGGAGGAGGAGCCTGAGCCTGAGCAGCAAGTCAGCAGAGCCCTGGGCAGGCTGGGGACCAGGAGTGTTGGGTGAGCTATGGGGTGCCGTGTAATCCTCCTGCTGGCTGGGGAGGGCCGATTGACAGGGTGGGGATGGTGCTGGAGGTGGGAGTGCAGGAGGTGGCAGTGGAAGTGTGAAGGCTGTTATGTTCCCGTGTGCTTGGCAAGAAGAGAGGTGGATCTTGTGTCCCTTTGTGCCAGGCAGTGTCGTTCCTGGGGCTGACCCAGCTGTAGTGGAGCCATGTGGGCAGGGAGAAGGTGGCTGGCAGGGTCCGGGGTGCCAGTGTGCAGTGGCTGTGCCAGGAGGCTCCTCCTGAGGAGTCCTTTCCCGTGCAGGGAGAAGCTGGTGAAGGTGGCAGTGGAGCTGCTGAGCACGGAGGTGGCAGAGAAGGCCCTGGTGGTGGTGACGCTGCGGCTGCTGGCCATGCTCATGGCGAAGTACGACTGGCGCATGCTGTTTGCCACGGAGGGGGGTGTGCGGGCTGTGCTGGCCTGCATGCAGCAGCACGCTGCCTCCGCCCTGGTGCAGCAGGCTGGCCTGGCGGTGAGTGTGTCAGAGGGGATGCTGTAGGTGGGTGGGCAGGGTGCAGGCTTGCCCAGGTGTGGCAGAGATGGGAGCTGCCCTTGTGACTGCTGTTGATCTTGCAGGCCCTGAAGGTGCTGGTGGGAGCTGTGGCTGATGAGCCAGGAGATGGCAGTGGGAAGCCCTTGCCCCTGAACCACGCTGACGCGCAGATGATGCGGGAGATCTTTGCCAGCATTGGCTCTGCCTCCAGCGAGGGCTTGGCCAGCCTGCTGAGCGCCATCCCTGCTGCCATGAGCACTCTGCAGAGGGTCCCAGGGTAGGGGCAGAGTGAGGACAGTGGCAGGGGGTGGGGGGACCCTCTGTATGATGGGGCTGGGCAAGGCAGGCAGGTGGCTTGTGGGCGCAGGGGAGGCTCTGTGCTTGGGGGGGGAAGGTGCCCGCATTGCTCTGTCCCTGCAGGGGTTCCTCAGGCGTGCAGAACGGCTTGCTGGTGGTGAACATGCTGATCGACAGCCACCGGGGTCTGGCAGAGCAGCTGGCAAGCTGTGATCTCCCCACGGTACTGCAGAGCTGCTGGTCGGATGGGCAGAGCACCGGCTGCCCTTATGCGACGCTGGCGCTCAGTGTGATCAACCGCATGGCAGAGCACCAGCTACCTCCAGGCCCGGAGACAGCAGGTAGTGTGCTGCCTGCACCCACCGCCATGCCATGGCCCCACGGCTGCAGTGGTCAGGGCTGCCTTGCCTGCCAGGGCAGAGCACCCCGCCGGTGCCTCCCAAGCGAGTGCTTGGGCTGGGCCCATGTGTCCTTGTCATGGCAGGCAGAGAGTCCCCGCTGGACCTGAGGGACGTGCGGATGCTTCTGGGCAGCGTAGGGGACGGCATCTTGTCCAAGGAAGTGGTGGTGGCCCTGGAGCGGCAGCTCTGTGGTGAGGGCCCTGTCCCCTCTGGAGAGGTGGCCCAGCTGCTGCAGGACCACAGGTGCTTCAGGCTGCTGCTGCGCAGCTTCCAGCTGCTGGGGGCAGAGAAGGCCATGAGCCTGAGCTTCCTCAGGTAGGTCTAGGGGGATTTGGTGGGGGCCTGGGGCCTCCGCAGCAGGTGTGCGAGTGCTGGTATGGCGCCTGTTTGTGGGTCCTGGTGGGGCTGTTGCTCTTTGGCAGGGGCAGGTGCACCCCAGGGCATATGTGGGTGCTGATTGGGGTGTCCTGGGGTGCAGGGCCATGTGGGGGCAGAGCAGCACGTGCCTGGGTGCTGGTGGGGTGCCCAAGGTGCCTGGGGAGCCTTGGTTTCCAGTCCCTGTGGGGTGCGAGCCCACCTGGTGGGGCAGGGCAGCAGGGCTGCCTCTGGCACTGCTGTCTGTGTGCCCTGGCCTGAGTGGGCTCCCTCCATTGCTCAGGATCCTGAACAAGTTCTTGGACAGTTACCAGGAGGATGTGCTGCCCTGGCACGAATGTGTGGAGCCCTGTTTGTCCTCCCTGAACACCCACAGCAGCGACCAGGAGGTGAGGTGGCCCCGGGACTCCGAGCAGGCAGGGGCAGCTTTGCTGGCTGTGCCATGCATTGGCAGGGCTTGGTGTTGGTGAAGTGGGGTCCCCTCCTGCAGCGGCCCAGCTTTGTGCCCATCATGCTGGGAGAGGAGGGGAGTGGCTGTCCCAGCTGTGGCCACATCCCAGTGGCTGGTGTGCCCAGCGAGTGCCCAGGCAGGCTCTCATGGGCACTGCTGTGGTGTCAGGGTGGAGGGGATGGAGCGCTGCAGCACCCTGCTGCTGGGGCCTGGCGGGTTCCCAGCACCGGCCCCGCTGCTCATGGGTGCCTGCTCAGCAGGTGGTGCGGGAGATTGTTGGCTTTCTGCACCGCCTGGCCACCACCAGCAAGGACTGTGCGGTGGTGATGTGCCGTGTGGGCACCCACGAGGCTCTGTCCAAAGCCCTGGAGAAGCGCAGCACGGCTCCGTCGCTGGCGTCAGCCCTGCTCGACCTGGTGATTGACTGTGAGAAGTATGCCAGCCTCTACAAGAAGCTGACAACGAGCATCTTGGCTGGCTGTATCCAGGTGGGCCTGGGGAGGCCTGGGGCTCTGGGTCTTGGGGTCCTCTGGCTGTGCCCAGCACCGAGGGGCAGCCTTCTGTTCTCTGCCTGCCGCAGCCCTGCGGGAGGTGAGGGGAGGAGGACGCGGGGCCGCTGGTAAGAGCCTCGCCCCATCCCGTAGCTGGTCCTGGGTCTGATTGAGGAGCACCGCCGGAGCCACCAGCCCATCAGCATCCCCTTCTTTGACGTCTTTCTGCACAACCTGTGCCGAGGTGAGCGCGGGGAGCGGGAACTGGAGCCCTGTGCCTGGAATGTGCTGGCCTGGTGGCTGGAGGCTCCGTGTGCTCTGCCCGCAGGCTCCAGCGTGGAGGTGAAGGAGGACAAGTGTTGGGAGAAGGTACAGGTCTCCTCCAACCCCCACCGAGCCAGCAAGCTCACAGATGGGAACCCCAAGACCTACTGGGAGTCGAATGGCAGCACCGGCTCCCACTTCATCACTGTCCACATGCAGTGTGGTGTAGTGATCAGGTGGGGCTGGGCCGGGGTGCTTTGGGGCCAGGAGGGCCAGCGGTTGTGTGGGGAGGAGAGGGCTTTGGGGGATCCGTGTGAGCCCTGCCCAAGTGGTTCCTGTCCTGGGGGTTGCTGGATGTGGCCAGCAGTGCATGGGGCTGGCAGGGGCCAGGGCAGGGAGATGGGGACTGCTGGGCAGCACCATGTCTGCTGCGCTGCAGGGAGATGAGCATGCTGGTGGCCAGCGAGGACTCCAGCTACATGCCGGCCCGTGTCGTGGTGCTGGGGGGAGACAGCCCTGCCACCATCAGAACGGAGCTCAATGCGGTGAGTCTGTCATGGGCTGCTCAGGCCATGGGGCCCCATGGGAGTGGTGGGCTGGTCCTTGGTGTGCCCTGTGAAGGTCTCACGCTGGTGCTGGGGCCGTGGGAGGTGCCCTGCAGGGAGGTGAGGATGGCAGGAGCTGTGCTGCAGGAGCCTCCTCCTGGCCGTAGGCAGCGGGTGCTGGAGACTTGGGCACGGGCAGCCCTGCGGCCCAGTCTGCATCAGGCTGTTGTGCTGGGGCTGTGAGCCAGAAGTGGGGCCCTGGTGAGGGTGCCCCGGGGCTGCCTAGGGGCTGCTGGGGGTGACAGAGGCTGTGGCTTTAATGGGGGGTGGCCAGGGGAGCATGCAGGGTGGCTGGTGCTCGCTGCCTGGCATGCTGAGGGCTCGCTGTCTGCCTGCAGGTGACCGTCCTGCCCTCAGACAGCAGGGTGATCTTGCTGGAGAACATGACCCGCTTCTGGCCCGTCATCCAGATCCGTGTGAAGCGGTGCCAGCAGGTAAGGGAGGAGGGGGCCGGGCCAGGGAGCTGTCGGTGTGGGGCATCAGGGCTGTGCCTGAGGAGCAGAGGGTCATGCTCTCCCGTAGGGCGGCATTGACACACGTGTGCGTGGCATTGAGGTGCTGGGTCCCAAGCCCACTTTCTGGCCCGTCTTCAAGGAGCAGCTGTGCCGGCGGACGTTCCTCTCCTGCACTGCTCGGGCTCATGCCTGGTGCCAGGAGATCTGCCGGGACCGGGGGCGACTACTGGATCTCTTTGGCAGGTGAATTGTCTCCTGGCTGTCTCCCACTGTCCCAGGGCCTGGGGGAGGGTGCTGGCAGCCCGTGTGGGGATTGCAGGGTCAGGAGCAGAGCGTCTGGGTGTCCCACCTGGACAGGGAGGGGCCCTCATTCCCCCCTGGCCACCAGAGGCCAGGGCCACCTTGGGGTCCCCCGGATTTAAGCTGGGCATGTGGGCATGGCTAAGCCACCAGAGAGGTGCCCCGCAAGGGCCGGCATGTCCTGACCTGGCAAGGGTTGGACAGGTGCAGGCAGAACCTCAGTTTGGCAGGGGCCACGAGGGCCCCAAGGCCCAGTGCAGGCAGGGCCTGCGTGCAGCGAGGAGCCATGGCTGCTGGGGGTGAGTGGGGCTGCTGAGCTGTCATGCCTGGCAAGGGGCAAGGCAGGGAGCGACTGCGCATTCTGCTGTCCTGGGGGAGTCCCCCCAGGTGCCGGCAGACGCCCGGCACCACTGTGTGCTGCCCAGTCGCTGTTGCAGGCTGAACCAGGCGCTGCGGCATGAGCAGGACTTCGCCGACCACTTCCTTCCTGACGATGAGGCGGCGCGGGCCTTGGGCAGGACGTGCTGGGAGGCCCTGGTGAACCCGTTGGTGCAGAGCATCACCAGCCCAGGTACCATATGCTCTCCGAGCCCTGTCTGCGCCATGCCCCAGGCTAAGGTGCCCTGCTCTAAGTCTGGCTGGCCTTGCAGACCCCCACGGCGTCAGCCCTCTGGCTTGGCTGCTGGGCGAGTACCTGGAGAGTGTGGAGCCGCTGCAGCGCACCATAAGCCACCGTGCTATCTTTGGTTCCCGTGTGCGGCGCCTGACCCAGCTCCTAGTGCACGTGGATCCCAATGGCCCAGAGCCAGAGGAGGCAAGAGCAGCTGGTGAGCGAGGGGCTGCCGTCCCGTGGGGCTGGGAGGTCGGTGGTCCAGAGAGCCAGGCTGTGGCTGTGGGGATCTGCTGGGGAGCTCTGGGAGGGTCCTGTGGCACAGAGGGCTCCTGTGGTGGGGAAGGCTCGTGGCTGTGCCTCCCCAGCATCTCGTTTGCCCTGCACCCCCAGGGAGAGGGGAAGGCTGCTGGTGGTCAGTGTGCGGAGCCTGCCCACGGAGTCACACTGAGCCTGGGGTTGTCCCTTGGCAGGTGGGAAGGAGGGGAAGAACAAGGAGGTGCCGGCCAGGGCTGCGAAGGAGGTGGTGAAGTCGAGTGGCCTGTGGGGCATCTCACAGTGCTGGCGTGGCGTGGTGCAGCAGCAGGTAGGGCTTGGAGGGCCGACCATGGGGGCTGGAGAGGATGCATGGGACCCCACCACCGGGTGGGTGTAGGGGGGAGGCCTGGGAGCGTGGAGAGGGGGTGGAGCTGTACCTGGCCTTTGCAGGGCTTGGAGGGGCGTGGGGACAGCCCTGCCAAGCTTGCCACCCTGGCAGGGCTCAGGTGTCAGCTCAGGCTGGGAGACAGGTATGGTGTTGGGCTACTTACCTCCCACTGGGCTGCTGCTGT
Organism: Phalacrocorax carbo; assembly: GCF_963921805.1. Classification (NCBI taxonomy): domain Eukaryota; kingdom Metazoa; phylum Chordata; class Aves; order Suliformes; family Phalacrocoracidae; genus Phalacrocorax; species Phalacrocorax carbo. The sequence continues at coordinate 37,330,189 of NC_087515.1, read as the reverse complement.
ACTTCTGTCCTGCCCCCGCAGCCCCTGCCCAGCCCACCTTGCTGCAAGCTCTCGATAGCCCATGGCAGCACTGGGGTCTGCAGTCAGCCCCTGGCTAGGCCCTGGGCAGTCGGTGTTGGCAGAGTGAGGCTGGGGCTGTGGAGCTTCCACACGCCACGGGCGCGTCCCACTGCAGGGCTCACCCCTCTCATGGCGCGCCCTGCAGGTGCAGCGGTTCCTGGAGGCAGCAGGGCAGGCGCCGGACCTTGTGGAGCGATACTGCGGGCTGTACCAGCGCCTGCGTGGTGCCACGGAGGAGCTCTTTGGGCAGCAGGCTGCCTTTGTGCTGGCCCTGGGCCAGGGCTTCGCAGGTGCTTTGCTGCAGCTCTCCTTCCTCACCGCCCTGCACGTGAGTAGAGGGAACGTGGCACTAGCACTGGGGCCTTACCGTCCCCAGGTGCAGACTGGGGAGGCTGCCCTGACCCATGACCTTGGGGCGAGCTCCGGGTGGGTGGTGTCCTGGCCCCTCAATGGAGCCCTGCCCTGCGGTGGCGCTGGACAGTGCCCAACTGCGGGTGTGTGGCGCTTGTCACAGTGCGGCCCCTGCCCTGGCGTGCTCCTGTCTCAGGCTGGTGCCTGGGCACCCTTGGTCCCTGCCTGCGAGCCGCAGGGTTTCTCAGCTGCTTCCCCCAGGGCCATTCCCCCAGCCCAGCCCTGTGGCCACGCGGTGATTCCCCCGTCCGCAGCCAGCCCTGTCCCTCTGCAGGTGAGCGAGCAGTTTGCCCGCTACCTTGATGGGCAGATCCAGGAGCTCCACGGGGCTGTGGGCGGCGCAGGGCCGCTGCAGCGGCTGCAGCAGATCCTGGAGCCCTTCATCGTCTTCAGTGGCCTGGAGCTCGCCCACACCTTTGAGCACTTCTACCGGTGAGGGGTGCCACGTCTCCACGGGACCAGAGGGCCTGGTGTGGCAGGGGAGGCACAGGTGGCGCTGAGGCTGCGGCTGAGCCTGGCGTGGTGTGGCAGTGGTGCTTCTGCTTTGCTTTTCCCGGCTCTGGCGTGTGGAGGGAAAGGCTGTGAGGGCCCCTGGCTGCTCCCCGTCTGCTGAGGCATGTTTTCGGCTGGCGACAGGGAGGGGAGGCGGGTGCTGCTGGGCTCGTGCGCCTTGGGGTGAGGCCAGGGCTGGGGCTGTCTCTGTCTCCTGGTGGGTGGCTGGAGGCCACGGGGCTCAGTCTGGCCCCTGACGTGATGCTGTCGGCTGTTGTAGGCACTACCTGGGGGACCGTCTCCTGGCACAAGGGCCGTCTTGGCTGGAAGGAGCCATTGTGGAGCAGATTGGGCTGTGCTTCCCCAGCCGCTTCCCCCAAGAGATGCTGAGCAACTTGGCTGAGTCAGAGGAGCTCCAGCAGCAGTTTTACCTCTTCCAGCTGCAGGAGCAGGACAAGCGGCTACTGGAGCTGGACACAGGCCTGGATGAGGTGGGCGCGCTGGTGGGGGGGGAGGCTGGGGGCTGCCCGTATGCCTCGCGGGAATGCTGGGGCCTGTCCTGAGCTGCCCTCGTGTCCCCACGCCCAGGCACTGGGGACAACCTCGGTGGTGGATATGCCAGAGGTAAAGGTGCTGGCCCTGTCCCCACGCTGCTGGCCTGTTTCCCCATCCTGCTACATGGATGAACCTGGGAGATTTTTCTCGGCGGCCCTGAGCTCCCCCCTGGCTGCATTTGCCGACTTCTGCAGGCGGAGTGAGTGTCACAGCAGTGGGTGTGCGTGGGGGTCTTGCCGGGGCCCAGGCCCTCCACAGCAGCTCGGCCAGAAGTGGCTGGAGTGCTGGGGTGTGCTGGGAGCACCTGGCAGGGCTGGCTTCCAGCCCTTGCGCTGACACTGCCCGTGACAGGCCAGAGCCAGCTGGGCTGGGAGTGCACGAAGCCCCGGCGGTTGCAGTGGACATGGCTGGGCCACGCCGAAGTGCAGTTTGGCGACTGCGTCCTCCACGTGTCCACGCTGCAGATGTATATCCTGCTGTGTTTCAACAATGCCGAGGTAGGAGCTGGGGCTGTGGTGGGGTGTGGGAGGCAGCAGGTGCTGGAGTGTAGCAGGGCTGTGCCCTCCCTAAGTGGGGTCACCATTGGTGTTTGGGGCAGAGGCGCCCCCTCATTTGGCTGGGCCTGTGGCTGGTGGGTCTTGGCTGGCCATTCCCCTCCCATGCCCTCCTGCAGGAGGTGGCTGTGGAGGCCCTGCTGCAGGCTACGGGGCTCCCTGCTGAGCTGGTGCACCACGCACTGACACCGCTGACCCATGGCGAGGGTGCCCTGCTGCAGAGCTGCACGCTGGGAGGTAAGTGCAGGGCTGGGGCAGCCCTGGGGAGGTGCTGGGCTGAGCTCCAAGTGGGTGCTGGGGTAGGGGCACTTGTAGGGGAAGTAAGTCGGGTGGGGTGAGTCTGTTGGTGCTCGGGCCATGGGTCAGTTGTGTGGGGCTGTGCGCGGGGCCATGGGTCTGTGTGTGGGGCTGGGTGTGGGGCTGGGTGCGGGGCCATGGGTCAGTGTGGGTGGTTGGGTCTCAGGCCTGTGCGTAGGGCTGGGGTCTGGGGCCAGGGGTTGTGTGTGTGGCTGTTGCCTGGGGCCATGTGTGGGGGACAGGGATGGGGCTGACACCTGCAAAAGCAGTCATCAGTGGGAGGCCCAGGGTTGGGTCCAACAGCCACAAGCGTGTCCTGGGGCTCCTTCAGGCCCAGCTTGGGGTTTGGCTGACCCTGGGCCGGGTGCTAGCTCCAGGTGTGCTGCGGCTCAACCAGGCAGCCCTGGCCCATGCCTCTGGCCGCCACCTGAGGCTGCTGCCCCAGCAGAGGTACCTGTGGGCAGAGAGGGCTGAAGTCAGTGCCTTGGAAAGGAAGAGGAATGTCCTCTGCTGCCTCATCACCCGCATCCTTAAGGTGGAGAAGCAGCTGCACATTGACAACCTGGTGTTCAGGGTATGGAGGGCTCAAGGGGCAGAGGAGGGGGCTGCCTGGGTGCTGCACCGCACTGCAATGGAATGTGGGGCTTCCTTGCTGTTGTAGGTGATTGATGCCTGCCAGAAGGGTGAATTGGGTCCAGGGCCGCAATTCCTGAGCTTCTGCTGCCACAGTGTGGATGTCCTGTCCTGTGTCCTGCACCTGCTGAACCAGGGCTATGTCCGGCGCCAGGATGAGAGGCCTCATGTCTTGGAATACATCTCTGCTGAGCCCACAACACCCCCTTCCTCCCAGGTCCAGTCTCAGGTTGCCTTCCAGACTGTAGAGATCAAGACAGCAGCAAACCCAGCCTCTGGCGAAAGGAAACAGACTTTTTCTACCTTTAGGTAGACAAGGACATGGCTGGGCTGGGAGAACACAGGCTGGGTCCAGTCTGTCTCTTCCTGAGTATTTGTGGGCTTTATTTTGAATAAAAATGAGCCAGGCTCCATCCAGTCTATAGTCTGTGAGAGCACTCAGCTGGCCCATAGCTGGAAGTGGGGCCAGGTCCCAGCACTGCTTGTTGTGCCCAAGCAGCCCTGACAGCTGTGCTTGCTTGAGCCAGGGTAGTAGCCACCCCCTGTCCCCATTTGTTCTCACCCAGTTGTGCTGGGCTATGCCCTCAGGCACAGGACACACGCCCCTGCCTTAATAGTACCAGCATTAATTTATTAAAATTAATCCCGAAAAGTAACCGTACAATAAATTTAAAAAAAATAGAATCTTGTAAAAAAAAAAAACCAGGTGCCCCCATGCCACACCTCCAGCTGGCAGCACCATGGGGCAGGGCTGGCTGGGAAGGGATGGGGAGAAGAGGGTGACCCCCAGCAGGCTGGGGCCAGCCTCAGCAGCGCCATGCCAGCCTCAGCAGCAGGGCTGCAGCAGGATGAGAAAAGCTGCTGTGGCTCAGCCCTGCAGGGCAGGGCCAGGCACAGCAGCGTGGGGCTGGCAAGGGGCGGTATGGGGTTGGTGGCCCTGCTCAGCACCTGCCCCCAACCCCAGCAATCCCGCTGGCTCCAGCGCTGGGGAACCTGCCTGGGCCCAGCCCAGCTGGGGCCCCAGAGGGCTGGGGAGCTGTCCAGGCAGGTGCACTGGGGGAAAGCAGGGCCCAGAGCCCTTTGTGGGTCTCTGCTGGCTGGTGCCGTCCCTTGTCCCAGGCTGCTGTTGGGGGTCAGGGGAGGCAGATGGCATGGTGCCCTGGCTGGTGTTGGAGGGTGCACAGACCCGGTCTCACTGGCCTCACCTTCACGGGTCTCGGCCCACAGGGAGCGGTATCTCCCTCTGCAGAGCAGGCAGGGGCTGGGCCGCAGAAGAGAGGGGGACAAGAGCATGTTCGTCTCTCTGTCTCCTCTTGTGACCCTCTGCAGCGCCATCCCAGGGCTGCCCCCGCATCTCACACACTCTTCGAGTAGCCAAAGATGCCCACAGGGAGGTACTTGACGTGTGTTGGCCACTGTGCTGCCAGCTGGAAAAACTTCACATCGTTCCACTCCACCCCATCTATGGAGACTGAGAGGAGAGGGTACAGTGAGGTGCAGCCCTACCACAGGCAGCCTCCACTGCTTGGTCTCACACCTACAGCCCCATGGGGCTTGCGTCTCCCCTCACCTCGCAACATGGTGTTCTGGTGCTTGGCAGTACAGATGAGGCGTGTGATCCCTTCGATGACTTGGCTTTTGGGCTCCAGGTCCTTCTCTTTTGGTTTCTTGCTCAGGAACATCACTGGGGGTTGAGGACAGACAGGACCAGTGTTAGGATGTCCCCAGCTGGCCCTGGGTGGGAGCCCTCACCCCAGCGCTGGCTGCACTGACTGGCCCCTGCTGGCATGGGACTCAGCCCTGCCCCCTTGTGGGCTCCCCCCCACTGCCCCTTTTGCAATGGGCCACATCCCCACAGCCGGAGAGCACCCCAGGGTGGGCTTGGTTACCTTTCTTGTTTTTCTCCTTGGTGACCACAGTCATGGCCATGGTGCTAGGGGGCACCAGCTCCCCTGTGCCAGGGATGCGGCTGACCTGGAGTGAGCGGAAGTTGCTCTTGAGTGTGTTCTTGATACCCGTCTCCCGCTTCTCACCCTCCTTCTTCCTGTCCAGCCCTTGTGTTGTCCAGTAGTCCACTTGCAGGCCCATCACCTCTACACCGGGGCTCAGAGACCTGGGCAAGACAGGCAGCACCATGCAGCGCACAGGTGCTGGCCTTGCCCTTCTCCCTCCCCCTAGCGCTGCTGCACCCTGCCCTGGGAGCACACTGGCCCAGTAACCCCAGGATGTGGCAGCCTGGCCAGTGAACACCTCAAACCCTCCCAGCCCAGCACCCACTGCCTCAGCCTGAGTGGGGCTTCCTTACCCAGCACCTGAGAGGCCACTGCTGACAGACGGGGAGGGTGGTGGGGTGCTCACAGTCTCCTTGCCATAGGGGGCCGCTCCACCAGCAGCTGGCACTGAGCTCAGCAGGGATGGGGTACAGACTGTGGCATCATCCGAGTCCACTGGGGAGGAAGAGTGTGGGTCAGGGGAAGCTGGGGGACACAAACAAGGGCCTCCCCTCAGTGGAGAAGGGAGCTAGGGACCGTGGGCTCCCAGGGACTCACCGGAGGCGCTGAAGGACTGTTCCACTAGGCCCACCTTCACCACCTGCAAGGACAGACAAGTCAGATGATCCCCAGCACCAGCAGGGCAGTACACCGTCCCTCTCCCCCCAGCCCCCGTTGCCCACTGGTCCCTCAACACACTCACCCCCACAAAGGGTACAAACTTCTGGCAGGAGTCCTCGTCGGGGCTGCGCAAGGAAGAGAGGCTGGTTGGTGTCTGGGTGCGCTGAGCACCGAGTACCATGTGGCACTCATGGCCCAGGGAAGCCCTCGCTGGCAGGGGCCAATGCTGGCGCACGGCCACTGGGACCATCTCTTCTGCCCTCCCTCCCATGGGACCCCCTGTCCCCGACATGGCAGCACAGGGTACACTACACAAGGAGGCAAGGAGTTGGCCCCTCCGGTGCTGGGAGAGGGCTCGCATGCGGGAGGGTAGCCTTGCCCCACTTTGGGGTTATGGCTCCTCTGCACGGCAAGAGGGATGGACGCACATGGGGAGAAGGGGGAGGCCAGGCAGCGGCACAGCAAGCACAAGCCAATACCTGATATAAAAATCAAAATAGAGACTTCTCTTCCTTGGGTGCCAGAAACCAAGAGAAGGGAGAGGTGAGAGTGCAGCTGGAACATGAGCGTCAACCCCCGGGCACAGTGCTGGCTCGCAGCCCCCCGCCTAGCCCAGCCCAGCCCTGGCAGCCCAGCCCCACTGTTGGGGCTGTCACAGTCCACAACTGCTGGAGGGGCTGAACACACCACAGGGGTGGCAGGGGATGGCGCTGCAGGCCTCTCACTGTGGAACCCCAACTCCCCTCAGCACCATGCTGCTTGCCAGTGGAGTAGAGCATGGGGCCTCGCTCACTTTGTCCCGTCTCCCACAGCCCTGCCCCGGTCACAGCCCAGACTGGGGGCCGCATCAGGCAGGACAGATGCCCCGGGGCCATGCTCACCTCTTCTGCTTGTACGTCAGCATGGCCTCAGAGATGGGGAGCTGGTGAGAGAGGCTGGCTCCAGCGATGAACTGGGCAACACGGCCCGCAATGTCCACAGTGTCTGCAGGCGCAAAGAGCTGTGAGGTGGTGGCAGCTGGGGTCCCCTTCAGGGCACAGCTGGCCCCTGCCTGTCCCGCTCCTCACCTGCGATGGGTGGCTCAGCCCTGCTGAACAGCTCCCGCCACGCTGTGTCCAGGAAGAGAGTGCTGTATTTGTTATCCACCGATGCCAGGTACTTGGCCAGAGGGTGAGAGCCTGCAGGTAAGAAGGGTGACATTGGCTCCAGGCGGGGGAGCCTGGGTTGGTGGGAGAGGACAGTCCTGGGCTGGTTTTCTAGTGGCTCTCACCCAGTGGCACAAGCAGGAAGCGAAGGTAGTTGAGCCAGTCAGGTGTCTTGCTGGCCAGCTGCTCCACGAAGAAACGGAGGACAACACTCAGGTAACTCTGGTCTCCTGCCACCACCACCTTCACTGGGGGAGGCATGTGGGAGTTACAATTACAGCTGCCAAAGGGAGAGAAAAGGAGACCGTGAAGGATGTGCAGTCGCTAAGCAGGTGGCTCTGGGGGGCAGGGGACGTGACCTGCCAGGCCAGCTGACCCAGCATCAGAAACCCATTGCTGACAATCTCCAGCTTGCTGAGTGCTGCCATGGGCACAACCAGCACTGGGATCCCCTGCTTTCCCCAGGGCCTATATCTGCTCCTATAGTTATGCTCACAATCCCAAAGGGTCCTGAAGAGTCCTGGAGGAGCCAGAGCCCTTCCCAGACCTTCTCTGTAGTCACAGGGAGCCGCCAGGCTGAGCCCAAGCTGAACTTACTATCGCTGGATGCGGGAGACCGTGGTGTTGAAGGCTGCCTGGATGTCCGCCACGGAGCAGGTGGATACAACCAACTGCTTGTGCGCCTGGAGCTGCTCACTCACATACTGCCAATGCAGAGAGTTCAAGTTAAGGCACTGTGGGGGGCCATGGCCATGCTGGCCAGCATCAGTTCATGCCTGCCCTGGCCCCTGTGCCTCCTGGGAAAGGAGCTATGGCCCCTGTCCCTACCCATGCCATGCAGGGAGGCTGAAACCATCAGGTCACCCGTGGCTGCATGCCCAGACATCCCCACTCCTCCCAGCTCTGCCCCAGCCCTCTGCTCTCACCTTTGAACACAGCAGTTACCACTCTGCAATGGCAAGGGCAAAACTGTCCCAAGAACCAGTCTGTGATCCTTGACCTAAAGGGCTTGATCCAGGGACCCTCTGATTTAAATGCTACCATCTCACACCAGGGCCCCACTCTAGGCTCAGTCACCCTCTGCTCATTCCCTTCTCTTGCTCTCTTCCACTGTGGCACTCCAAAATACTTCTGTGCCCCTTCAGGTGTCTACATGCAGCCGAACAGTAGTAAAACAGGCAGTCATGCTAGACTAGGGGCCTTAGAGGACGCCGTGACAGGGTCTGGGAATGGACATTGCTCCTTTTCCCCCATCAGGACAAGAGCTAGAGCAGGAACACACCAAGGATTTGCAGGCTTAGGTCAAGGCTCCACAGCCTCTCACTGAGAAGCCATTTCTTCTGCCTCAAACCCTGCCTTGATTTTCCAGCACTGTTTCTGGATGTCAGATGTAGCTGCAGGATCCCAAAGGGGTCTCACCAGTGCTTTATATAACTGCTGTTTGTATATTTGCACACACGTACATGTCCTGCTCACCTTCAGCAGTCAACTCCTCCATGCATGGGGGAGGCAGGTGCTCATCAGGAGCTGGGCTTGTCCTCACATGGACACAATGGTGATCAGCATGAGGGAGGAAGGCCTCCCATGCTTCCCTGCCCAGAGGCCCAGCTCTGACAATGCAGTTAATGCTCCCTGGGAGCAGCAGGCCATACTCTCCCATCTCTGAGTGGTAAATGGCACCTCTGCTGCTTTCCAGGGCCTGGTGTCAGCAGCAGGAGTCTGGCACCTCTGCCACGGCATACAGCAAAGCTCTGACCAGTGTGGCCACTGGGAGCCAGGACCAAGCAGCGAGGACACAAGGCACAGTCCATTAACCAGCCTTTCTGGGACTGCTCAGTGGCATCATGCTTTGAGGACCCAGCAATGCTGGTGTGTGGCAGATGCGGATTAGACACATCAGACTCTTGTGTACATAGCTCAGCACTGTGAAATGCACTGTCTCCCTGAAAGAAGGGCCACACTGTGGGAGAGGAGGGCACAGCTGGTGCCATTTTCCCTAGGACACCATGCCACAATTGCGAGAATCCCCTGGCACCCTGCTTACAGCTCCCCCCATGCATCCAGCTCCCATCATGCCTGCTTACCTGCCCCTGCCACTCAGCGACATTCACCAGCACAATGCTCTCAGGGAGCTGCTCATCCGAGACCAGGATCTGGTTCAGCTGATCATAAACAGACTTTCGGGGCACCTATGACAGCATCACCATGAAGGTTAACCCCAGCCGGCTGCCTTGGCCACTCTGCCCATGGCTGAAGGCCTGGCAGGGCTCCCAAGTGAGAAGCCTCCACACAAGGGGGCTTCCAGGGCCTCACCTGGGTGCTGTGCCATGAGTCTGGAGAGCTCTCACTGTCCAGGCTACTGGCGCGGCCACCCTGTCCCTTTGAGCTCTGCCGGTCCTTCACAGAGGTGCTGCGGGGACGCCACAACTGCTTGCTCTCTGCCTTGCTGTGACCAAGAAGCAGGAGAGGTAACGCTGTTGAGGAAATCCCATCTCCACCAACCCCCTCTCGCTCCAGGGAGCCAACGTGAGCCCTCTTAGCCCTGGTATGGGATGCAGACCTGCCTTACCTGGGGGACACAGCACTGGGGAGCTCGGCTTTGGTCCCAGGGCCCAGCCTGTCCACACTGCCCTCCCTCGTGGCAGCCTCTGCGGGGGCCAGCCGTGAACATGGTTCCTCTGCAGCCAGCTCCTGAGGGCCACACACAGTTACTTCACACACACTGCTCTCTGCACCCATGGGTGCCCCCATGCAGGCTAGGCCTGGTGGCCCTGCTGGAAAGCCAAGCCTGCAGGGCCTCAAGAGGGCTGGGCAGACCCTAACCCTCCTGCAGCCCCTAATCCTCCTTCCATTCTTTCTGCTCTCCAGACCAATCTACTTGTCCCCCCAGTCCTGCTCCCAGGCTGGTGGGCACCCCTAGTACCCCAGAAAGCAAGGTGGGGCCTGAGGGAGCTCCAGCCCCACTCCACATCCCATAGCCTGGACTCACCACTGCAGGGACCTCCACTCCTGGCTCTTCCTGTGGTCGCAGCGCTCCTGGCTTCCGCTTGTCTGCTTCACCCTGGGGGACAGGGAGCGGGGTCAGAGCAGGATGGAGTGCCCCGAGCAGGGTGGCTGCCAGTCACCCGTGCCTGGCCTCACAGAACACACACTGCCACAGGGGAGCCCAGCATCCCCCTGGGACTGGCCCCAGAAGATGCCCCTCATCGCTACCTGTCTGCCTGCGCTGGGAGAAAGAAGAGGAAAGAAGGGAAGGAGCAGCCCCAGGCAGGTGCTGCCAAGAGCTGTGGTCTCAGAGGGAGCTCTGCAGGCACTGCAGGGACAGTGGGCTGGCTGGGGAGGGAAGGGGGCAAGAGGTGGTGGTGGTGGTATAACTCACAGGGCTGCCCGACTCTTGATCCTGCCCTTTCTGGCTGTGCAGACTGCCGATCTCAGTCTGGGAACCAGAATGAGAGACTCCCTCAAAGAAACGCCTGCAGAGAAACAGACAGACGAACAAACGGACAGACAGACAGACGGGAGAGAAAAAGGCAGGAGTAAGAGAGGAACAAAGTCACCATGACCCCAGCACACCCCCGCTGGCCTGTCACACGCACAGAGCACTGTGGAGAGGTCCCCTGTGGGACACAGAGCCTGACACCCACATGTCCAAGCAACTCACAGTCTAGGAGCAAACCTGCCAGCAGACTGCCAGCCCCACACGCCATGGTCTGCAGCAACAATGCTGGGTGCAGGGACAAGATGGGGCCACCCCAGACCAACAGGGGACCTATGACCCTGCTGAGTTGGAGGCAGGGTCCCTATCTCCTAGCCAGCAGCTATTTCTCTCTCAAGTGATCCCCCACCACTGCAGTGCAGGGCAAGGAAGCCCCACCTTGCCGCATCTCACTAATATATGGTCTCAGTCAACACCACAACATCAATGTGCTGCTGAGCCTCTCTGCCCTCCCTGTACCACCACAGCTTCCACAGATTTCTGCTGCCTTCCTTTCTGCTCCCCCTTTTCCATGGAGGGCTCCTTGCCTCAGGCTGCTACTGCTGCATACTTCCAGCAGCAGCCTCCACCTTCCCTTTCTGCTTTCCCCTTTCCCAAGGCTCTGAAGACCACACTATTGCACACAGAACCACACCGCAGGTAGCACAGCAGGACAGCGATGTCCTGTTTTGTTTCCCAGCACTTAAATTTGCCTTTTTTTTAGGTCTCTGAGCTGACATATTGGTAGAGCTGCTCAGTGCAACTCCAAGGTACTCTTCCCAGATCACAATGGTCAACACCTTGGAGCAGCAGGACCACCTTTGCCACCATAGTGTGAGTCTCCACCTTTGTTTCCCCTTTTTCCATCCATTATTTATTTGCCAAGGAACCCCTCCACATCCTGTGGGCTGCTCAAACACCAGTCTTTAAGGTACAAGCAGGCTTTATCACTGGATCTCACCTGTCAGCTTTCCCAGGAAAAGCTTCTCCTAATTCACCTGGTGTGCAGATGGAGATACTAGGTTGCAGATTTTCAGGGGTGGCCACAGAGGTGTAGGATATAGAGCAATTCTTCTGTTAGGACCCTGCCAGGGTTTCCACTGTTTCTATTGTCCTAATCTGAATATATCTGCAGCTTTCTGCAGGATACCTACAGACCTCTGAACATCCTGGCTGCTCCTTTCACTTTCCTTTTAACATGTTTCCTCATTTGTATACAGCATGCTGTGCTGCCAGGCATAACAGTGTGTGACAGGTTCTTTCCTTTTACTGGTCCTACAAGGACATTTCATCTCAGTAAATGATGGTCCCCACCACAGAGCAGCTCTTCAATAGCAGTGTTTAGACACTGACTGGGAGAACTCAAGGCTCAATTTTCCTCTCACTAGTTCCATGACCAGCTGCTTCACAACATGTTCGTTTACCAAAGCTACAGGTTTAGAGTTGGCATTGCACTCTGGTGGAACGTTTTCTCCAGGTCACACAGGGATAAATGACGTCTCCTGTTAGTAACAGATTTCTGCTCTCTCCACCCCTCCAACCTCTTCTACAGGATCTCAGACATTTTCATCACCCCATACAGTCATTACTCTACACTTGCCTTTTCTCATCCAGCAATTTCAATCCATACCGACTATGTTAATAACTTAAGGCTCAAATCAGAGGTATACATAAGTTTTTCTAATAATTCATCCCCCCAGGCAGCACCTCTTCCACACTCCTGTGCTGTCTCAGTGATCCTGCCAGAATGTGACACCTGGTGCCACTGACACCTCAGAAAGGTATCTTTATCCCCTCCTTTTTCTTAGACATTGGATGTGACGAGATTGTATATACTTGGTCTGGCTTTCAACAACCCATTTAAATTGGGCTGTCTCCCCCTTACCCATGGCAGCTGTCTCTTTCTGCCCTCTCTCACTTGCAATTCAGAAGCCTTCAACCCTAGAGGATGGGTCACACTGAGTACAGAGCTCTTCTGCAATTCTCAGCTTTCCCTGTTCCGCAGTTTAAATGCCCTCCTATAGGCTTGAGTGAGTCTGAGTCTCAGCAGGTTGAGGTTTAGGTAAATCCCAGCCCTTCTGCACAGCCTCCTTCTGTTTTCAATGAATCAGCCCCCTCTTCTCCATCCATTTTCCCAGTCACCTATGGACACATTTGCTCCTTCACTTCTGATCTTCAGTCAAAGGCTCTGACTGTTGAGGTCTTACCTAACAGCCTCAGTTCTAGCCCCAGTTCCACCCCAGTGCAGGAGCAGTCTACAGCTGTGTGGCCTCCCCAGCCAACCAAAAGGATGGCTGTGTGCTCCCAGCACCACTGGCCCAATCCAGGACACCAGCCACTGCTCACCCTTAAGGACTACCTTAATGCCCTTGCTCCACAGAGACCTTCACAGTGTCTAGCAAGGCTGTTTATGACAATAAATCAATCCAACATGAGGATCACATCTTGGATTTACAGGCTGGGCTGGAAGGTCATCACTAGCTGAGAAGGCTACACAGGGCCTTGGAACCATGCAGTCTACACTGAAGACCTTGGCAGCCAGCTCCCGCATCTCCATGGAAGAAGTACAGGCCCAGTAATGTAAATTCAAGGAGATACACACACAGCACTGCCACAAATGGAGGCACTAGAGAGCAAACCAAGCTAGGGACACTTTGTGAACAGGCTGAGAAACAACCCAGGGCCCAACAGGTTGTCCCACCGGAGACAGCAGCAAACACCCAAGCAATACTGTAACAGCAGGTACAAGCATAAACCAGCACTACTTTAGGATGCTCTCCCAGTGACCAGATGTTTGCAAGCAGGTACTTGCAGAGCCAATGTGGGGTCATATATTTAAATGCTCTCTATAGGCTTTTCTTACAGTTTACATACATAAATTGTTATCTGACTGAAAAAAGACCTTCCTTTTTCTTCCACTGCACGTTTCTTCAAAGCCTTTGAGGAGGGACCACATGAAACTCCTTTTGGAGTCCAAGCAGACCACCTAAGCAGCTCCTCCTTGCCCATATGACTGCTGTCTCCTTCACAATGTCTTGTGGGGTTGTGGAAGACATGACTTCTGTCATGTTCTTGTTTCTTGCCCAGTGCCCCATGGATTCCTGAATCCAGCAGGTTTAATTTCAAACAGTTTGCCTGTGGTAGACCAAGTCTGCTACCCCTGCTAAGTACCTTCAGCAAGGATTCCAGTTAATCCAAATCATATTTAAATACCTAACTATAGAAACAATAATGACTAGTAAGATTGGCTCGGCTAGAAGAGGCCCAGCACACTGTGAGGCAGCCAAGTAGAAAGACAATAAAAGTCAACTTTCTCACAAAATGACAACACAGAAACAGAACAGCCATGAGCAGAGGCCAGGTGAATGCAGATCAAGTGGGAGAAAAGCCTGATTTCACTACATGGTCCACTGGAGACCCCTGTGCCAAGTCAGCAGTATTTGGCAGAGCAAGTCAAGCCACTGGGTGCCTGGGGAATGGGGTGACGAACATCGCTGATGGTTGCTAGTCACATGTCTTCACAAAGGGTGGGAACACAGCATGCAGATCACACAGGGACAGGAGGAGTGGCCGAAGCAGTCACAAAGCACTCAAAAGACAGGCATGCTTCAGTGTGGAGAGCACTGAGGAGGTCAGGACTGTTAGAAGAAAGACATGAGAGCTGGGAACAGCAGGGGCTTAGATCAAATAGGTACTTTTCCAGCAGATCAGTAAGTGTCAGATGCTGGACTGGCAGGAAATTAAATGAGACTAAATGTGAAGGAAGCCAATTTTGATGGGCAGTTTTGAGTTTATTAAACAGGACATACAAGAGAGGAGCTCAGTGGTGCCAACAGAAGATGGCGATGGGAGTGGAGACAAGACAGTACCTGCATTAGTCCAAGCAACAGAAAAGTGTCAGAGGACATTTCTCCAGATCCCACAGACCATGTTGTTGGCCTGTGACTCCCTGCAACACTTACCTCAGGGTGGGCTTGGGTGTGCTATGCACACTCTCATTGTCCTCAATCTCTGGGCCACTGTCACTGTTGTTGCACTCTTCCAGGCTGTCATAGAGCAAGCCCAGGTCTTCCTCTACCTCCTGGGTCTGGTCTACAGGGTCAGAGTCCAGGACCTGTGGGACCCAGCCCAGAGGGCAATGAAGAGATATGGAGTCACCTGCACCCCTGGTCAGGGACATACAAGCTCCCTCCCAGCCACAAGGCACACCACGGCACTGTTCCCACCTCAGGGAGCCAAATCCAGCCTGTGGAAGAAGCAAGTGGCACTGTCACTGGGCCAAAGGAGGGTGCCATGAACGTGACATCCAAAGGAGTCTCAGACACCCATGATACTTACTGGGTGTTAAGACACTTGGGAGGACTCCACTGGTTGTGTCACACACTTAGTGCAGGCTCCCAGCCAAGGCCAGCTACTCCCAGGCCTGCTCTCAGCCGTGAACAGGATTGCCCCTGCAATGCCAGCTCCTGGGGCAGAGCCATTGTATGACAGCACCCTTCTGCTGCTGGCCCCTCTCCCCAACAGGAAGGTGTTTTTGATTTGAGCATGAGGCTCAGAGCTGCTTTCCTGAATCAGAAGGCTTTGAAAAAGCCAAGCCCCAGTCCATGCCATGTCTCACACCACCTTTTGTAATACCCCTGAGCACCTGCAGCTCATGCCTTGTGCTCCCAGTGAGTGGGAACCAGTACTCTGGCACCTACACATCTGCAGGAGACACTCCCGGGGGGGCAGCCTTCCCACTTCTTACCTCCTCTGTCACTTTAAACCTCTTCAGCAAAGCCACAAATTTCTGCTTGAAGTTTGGTTGCTAAAACGAGATGAAGGAAGAAAAAAGATCAGCAAATCTATCAAACCAGTTTCCAAGCTGACTAATGTACAGGCCATGGTTGCTCTCTTTAACATGCCATCAGCTCTTTTCTAGGTCTACAGGCCCATGGTCAGCTATGATCTACCTTGTTCTTTAAATTTGCTGTAGGATTTGGACTAAATCTGGGCTCCGCAAGAAGCTGCTGTATCTGGGCATGAGGGAGGGTGCAAGGACTCTGACTGTCTCTGCTACAGGCTGCAATAGCCCTTTCCCTCCATTTAAATCCCATTTCTCCCCAGACTATTAGTTGAGAAATGCTGCCTTCAAGCAAGAAAAGGTGGGGAACAAACTCAGGAATAAGGTGCCCAGGGACCTGCAGGGCTGAAGTAGATGGGGACAAGGAGATGCTTGGAGAGCAGGAGGCTGGCAGGGCATCTCCCCCCTTCTGCTGACAGGCAGAAGAGCTGCTAATGGCTCGCCCTTCCTTGCACAAACCTCCCCCTTCTTCAGGGAAGGAAAGAAAAGAACCATGTCACAGCAGCAAGTCAAAACTGTGTTGCACACAGATCACCATTGATAGGAAGCCAGGCTAAACACAGTACAGACCATGAGCTGGGGTACAGCTCTGAGCAACAAGCTAACTCATTAATGGCAAGAGGTTTGCCCCTTCTTCTCAGAACCAAGGGCTCTCTCCCCTGCCCTGCACCAGTGCATCCCCTCCCCAAACTCCCCTCACTCCCTGCAGGGAGCAGAGGAACTGAATGCCTTCCATCCCTTTGATCACGTTGTAAATGCTGATGTTACTCTGGTCATTGATGTGGTTCGGATCATTTTCCTCCTAGCCTTCTTGGTTTTCCTCAAGTCATCATCTTCATCAAACAGATCCTGCAGGCAAAAGGTCACAGCACATCAGAGAAATTCAGAGTGCAAGGAGTGGCACCTCCTAGAAGTTCCCCTGCCCTACACTTGCCCCCTATTTTGAAAAGCTGTGGTCCACTCTGATCCCAAAGTCTTGCTTCTCACTTCTCTCACCTCTCTCCATGCTGCTCCTCCCTCCTTAGCACTGTCCCCCGATAGACCTTCCTCCCCAGAGCCTTTGCCCCCAGGCAGACATGTACCAGCAAGATTCAGAGGAGAGACAGTAGTTTTCTGCAGTAGTCCTTGTTACAACCTAAAACTCTTCTCTCTGCACTCACCAGCCTCCCCATGACCAGTGCTGTTCTCCTGCTCTCCCCTCTCCAGGGTTAGCTCAGAGGGCACAGCACCTGAGCTCACAGAAAGTGATCTTCCAGGGATCAGCCTCAATGATACACACAGTCCCCAGGGACACGGGGGCCTGATGTGTTAACGCAGCATGACGGGACAGGTAATGTGGAGGACCTTGAACAGTGGTTTGTCCCTGTGCTTAATCAGCATGCTTGTTTGGTCTTGTTTGGCCTCAAGTGTAGGCATCACAGCAAGAGGACAGCAAACAGCAGTGGCACAGCTCATCACAGGGCTGGGATGGGTCTGCCACCTCTGACCATTTTCAGACCCACTTCTTCCTAAAAGCTCTGTTCTCTCTCAGAGTGAGCAGCCTCTGGCCTGTTATCACAGGAAGATGGGAGAGAATCATGGTGCAAGGTGGAGGGGTTTTGTGCTAAAGACTAGATGGCTCCAAGGACACATGGGTGATGCCTATGGCTCTCCAAAGTCCCTTGCCCCACCATGGACTTGACAGCAGCCCATAGTTCTTCCCACTGTCAGGTACTGTGGCTCTCTGCCCTCTGAAACCATGACAAACGCTTACAAGGGAGATGAAAGGGCAGGGCGGTCAAGACTCTCAACCCTACTTATGCCCCAGAAATGGGATCAGGATATAAACCACCCTGCCAGGCCTCCCTTACCTGACCCTGCACAGCATCATCGCTGGCCTCCTGCTCTGAGGAGAAGCTGTCATCCTCTTCTTCAGAGTAGTTATCAATATCTGGGGAGCGATCTGAAAGCACACAGAGCAGACACCACAGCTAAGCGTGATGCTTGTCATGGCTCCAGTGAAACAACTGGTATTGCTGGCAGGCGCTTGGGGACGCATTCCGTTACCCATGTCCTGTCCCAAACGCTTGCCTTCAGGTCTGTGATGTGTGCTAACACACCTGAAGCTTTGATTTTAGGACCTGAGGGGACACTCCCATCCTCGTGGTCAATGGGCTGACTGGACAGAGAGTAGATGCTGATTTCAGCCACTCGGATGTTCACGTCCTTCATGTTGCTGTGGAGACCCAGAAGCTGCCCACCATCCGTTGGGTGCTGCATCACCTAGGCAGACAGACAAGCCCCCTGCCAGGGTGACACAACGGCAGCTGGCAGCCCTCCCCCTCTGTATTATAGCTAGCCAACAAGCCAGACCACTCACAGCACTGAGTGCCTGCCAGCCGGCCCAGCTTCCTTCCCAGCACTGGCACAGGGAGGCCATGTGAAGCTCCCCTCTGTTCCCAGCACCCTGTACCTCAGCCATGTTAATGATGCCCACTGCAAGGGTCTTGTAGCCCAGGATTGTGCGGTTCTTGTATCTCTTCCTCCGCTGCAGCATGATCTGCAGCTTGTTGCCATCTCTCTTGAGGAAGTGTGGGTACTGGGGAAGGGAAGCACAGGGAAGATGGCAGCATGAGGGCCGGCAGGGCTCAGCATGGCACACAGGTAGAAAACTCATCCTCAGTGCTGTGGTACAGCAGGATCTGACCTGCTGAGCTTTGAGGTGCCCCTCAAAGGCCACCTGGACTCTGCATCACCCTCCAAATCCACAGTGCCCAACAAAACAGCCCCTGAAGCAATGGAGCACCTGGCCAGCAGCAGAAATCTGTGCTGTTATGATCTGAGCATGAGCAACCACAGGAGGCCCCTCTTCAGAGGCTGCCCCCTTCACACTGAGCCCCCACAGCCATGCTTGCTGAGAAATGTCAGGTGAGGGGAGCACCAGGGAGCCCAGGGGACCAGGCAACACAAGGTACCTGCAGCGAGAAGGTCAGCTCCAGCTCGGTCTCCATAAGGCCGCCAGGCGGGAGGACGTATTCATTTGATCTCAGGACTCGTTTTGAACCCTACAACAAGATTGGTAGACACACACAGCTAAGCTGGAGCGTCTTGGCCACGGACTCCACTGCCCCCCACACACAAGTCAATGGTGTTCATAGTCCACAAGGAAAGAGCCAGTGCCTTGACTCTGTTCTGCACCTCCTTGCAGAGCCACCTTACACACACCAAACAACTCTTTGCAAAAGCCTGCAGTTCCTCCTGAGCTACCAAATGCCCCTTCTCCTTGCCCACCTGCCAGGGAGCACTTGCTCTTCTCCCAAGCGTGCTCAGCTTATTCTGGCTCCTTCTACCTGGAGGCCATCGGACACTGTGGAGGGGAACACCGCTAGAGCCAGAGGGAGCCACGCGTACAGCACCAACAGGGGAAGTAAAGGGTCCCAACACACTGCGTAGCCAGGAAAGGGAGCACATCTCTGCCCCCCAGCAGACAGACCCAGGGCAGACCCCTGCCCAAGCACAGCTGGCAGGTTTCTTGCTGGGACCAAGGCAGCATGTCCCAGGGGAACAGGGGTCTGGCTGCTTGGCCAGAAAACTCCTCCTAGTCTCTTCCTCAGGCAACAGTCCTTATCTCTCCACATGTACAAATGGGGTTTTGCCCCCTCCAGGAGGGCAGTAAGAAAGGCATTCTAACCACACACCCACTCTAACTCTTTCCTTTACTTCTGTCCTACCTTTACTATCTCTACACTTGGCTGCCGGCAGAGATGCTGAATGACTTGGGAGATGACAATGCTGTCAGCATGCACTAGGCCCTCTTGATTGCAGGGTGACACAACTCACAGACCCCCCAAAACACCCATGCCTACTGGCTGTGTCCCCACAGGGCTGTGGGACCAGCTCCAAGTATAAAATAGCCCATGGCGGTCCCTCATTCTCTCCTGCCTCGCTGTGAATGGGCCGGCAAGCTGAGACATTGATCTAGGGAGGCAACAGGATAGGCCAGTACAGCTGTTCTTGCAAATCAGTTATCACAGAATCACAGAATACCAGGTTGGAAGGGACCTTAAAGATCAGCTGGTCCAACCTTTCTTGGCAAAAGCACAGTCTCGCAAGATGGCCCAGCACCCTGTCCATCCGAATCTTAGAAGTATCCAACATTAGGGAATCCACCACTTCCCTGGGGAGATTATTCCAATGGCTGATTGCTCTCATTGTGGAAAATTTTCCTCTTGTGTCCAATCAGAATCTCCCCAGGAGTAACTAGTATCCATCACCCCTCATCTTTTCCATGTGACTCCTTGTAAAAAGGGAATCTCCATCTTCTTTGTAGCCACCCCTTAAACACTGGAACATGGTGATAAGGTCTCCCCTAAGCCCTCTTTTCACAAACCTGAACAAACCCAGTTATCTCAGCCTTTCCTCATATGCCACATTTCCCAGCCCTTTGATCACCTCTGTGGCCTTTCTCTGGACCCTCTCCAGCCTGTCCACATCTTTTTTTGTACAGCCGAGGCCAAAATTGAACACAGTATTCCAGGTGTGCCTGAAAAGTGCTGAATAGAGCGGGATAATGACTACTTCATCTCTGCTGGCGATGCCCTTGTTGATACAACCCAGCACCCTGTTGACTTTCTTTGTCGCGGCAGCACTGTTCACTCATACTGAGCTTGTTGTCCACCAGGACCCCCAGGTCCCTTTCCACAGAGCTGCTCTCCAGCCAGGTAGATCCCAGCCTGTGCTGCGCTCCTAGATGTTTTCCCAGATGCAAGACCTTACATTTGTCTTTGTTGAACTTCATACGGTTCTTATTAGCCCACTCTTCCAGCCTATCCAGGTCTTCCTGCAGGGTCGCTCTCCTTTCTCAAGTGTCCACCTCCCCACTCAGTTTGGTATCATCGACAAACTTCATCAGGGTACACAATCGCTTTTGTGAGCACTCCTTAATTACAACTGCGGGCTAGTGAGCAGATGGGTGAAAGCTAACCAAATAGGCACAGCAGTCCAAAGGAACAAATGGGACAGCAGCCCCAGAAGTCATGACACGAGCACGCAGGTGGCACCATAAAGGAGACCACAGCTACATCCCCTCTGCAATCAAAGAGAATGGCAATGGGCTCAGGCGTGTTTCAGCACCCAGCAAGCACCAAGGAAGCTTGCTGATGGGAACTTCAGCAGGGTACAGCAAGCCTGGATGGTGCTGATATAAGGTCTTTCTCGGACCTCTTTTGCTGTGTTACCCATGCTAGCAAAGAAATAAACCAAACAACCTATAAAGGGGAGGCAAGAAAGGCCCCCACATTTTGCAGTGATGCAACATTACAGTTCTCACTGATACCAGAGCAAAGACAAGTTCTAGCGAAACCCTTCTTGGTTTTCAAGAAGCCCAGTTTGAGCTGGGAGCAATGTTGCAGACAGCAACTGTGCCAGGAGTGAGGCTTTCCTGTGAAAGGTCTTCCTAAAACTGACGAGGAGGTGGAGCTTATCCCCTCCACCATCTGTGAGCTTTCCTGGCCAAGAATGCACTGACTCTTTGTTCCTGAACTCTTCTTTAATAAGAGATGATAGGTGGTCACTATGACAGTGAACATTTACTTTAGTATATTTACCATTTGTTGTTTGTTGCAGAGACATTATCCACCAAAGATTTGTTCTTTCATCAAACCACACATACTGGTGCAATTATTCTTTTTAAAGATGCGATTTCTGGGGACAGAGTTACAGCAAAGGAAAGGTGAGGACAGCCTGGGTGGCGCATCCAGTGAGCACAGGTTTCATAAACATTCCTGTCCTGTGTGTTACTGTCCTTTACCATAATGGAAGTTACACACCCAGCTTCAATCCTAGGCTCTGGCCCTCAGCGGAATGCCGGTGCACATCCACATGGCATTGCAAGGACTGGGACAAAGACATTATCACAATGCAAACAGAAGGGAGCAGCAGCAGAGCTCAGACACCCCTAAACAGCAGCACTTTTTAGGTCTGGGCCGGTTCTTTATGGGTAATCTGCACCCTGGCTGAGCTCAAGTCCTAGGAGGTACCTGGCCTGTGGGATCACATGAAGGGAGACAGATCATAGTGCCTAAGCTTGGCCAAAGGACCAGCTCCCAGGGCACCATGGAGCATAGCACTTGGGACACGGGGTAGAAAAAGGGTTAGACATTGTACTGCAAATGCATGAGGTACAGTCCTCTCAGCAAAGTAAAGCCACTGCCTAAAGCTCAAATTCAGCCAGTAAGGTACGCTGTTTCACAAGATGGATGGCACTCACATATCCAGTAGTAAACACTGATCACCTTCAGGAAAAAACTATGACCCAGCATAAACTAGCATTGCTCCAATTAAACAGATTAGAAACTGGCACCTGGGGACTACTACCTGCCTATCAGCAACTGGGAGTTAAGAAGAATTTGGGATTTCTGGTAAGGTTGAAACAAACCTCATGAGGTTCAATAAAGGCAAAAGCAAAGTCCTTCCCTAGGACATCCCACGACATTGCTGCCTGGGAAGAACCCCAGGGAGCAGGACAGGCTCTGCAGAAAGGGACGGGGGGTATCCTGCAGACATCAAGGTACTCCTACATCGGCAGGATGCCCTGTTGCAGCAATGATATCAATCCCAGCCTCAGCAAGTGTGCAGGCAGAGAAAAGGGATTCCTCCCCCACGTTCACCACTGGTGATGCCACAACTGGATTCCAGTCAGTTTGGGCTCCATAGTACAAGACAGACATTGACAGACTGGAGCAAGTCCAGCAGAACACATCAGGATGGTCAGCGCTGGAGCACAGGAAATACAAGGAGAAGCCGAGTAAGCTGGGTTTGTTCATCTGGAAAAAGAAGGTGAAGGCATATTTTGACTGCTGCCTACAGAGACTTAGCAGGAGGGTGCAGAGAAGACAGAACTGAACTCCTTTCAGAGGTGCACAGGGACAGAGAGAGGCAACAGGGATGAGCCTGAACATGGGATATTGTTTTTGGTAAAATCTTGGGACAGGACACAGGAAGGCTGAGGATCCTCCATCACTTGAGAAATTCATAATTCAAGTGGACAGGGCCTTGAGCACCTGATGTAGCTCAGCTGTTCTGCAACTCAAGTAACGTCAGGCAAGACCCATTTCTCAGCAGAACACTTGAGCATCACCATCAGTACTACAGGAAAACTTAATATCAGACTGTTACAGTGAAGATCACAGATGCAAAGACTGTCAAGGAAGTGAGAAGCAATAGGGAGAGCTTGTGGTCATAGATCTTCACTACCTAATAGACTGAAAACATACAGGAGCTTTCACTACTATACAGAGGCATGAGATACCCAGGCCTGGTCTGCAAGATAAAATCCCCACTTTCAGGTATAAATCTGTCCTGAGGGGTCTTGTTTAAAACACAGGATTGAGGCTAGAAGAGCATACCAAACCTGGAAAAGGAGAGAGAACTAACAGTATGGGAGACCAGGCCAAGGCAGACAGCAAAGCACTACCCAGAATTCAAGCTAAAGGTGCATTTTGGGAGAGAATAGCACATTAAATATCGTCAGCAAATTTAGTTATTTAGGATGTAGCTGGGACTGCTCAGGCAGGAGTAGAAAATCCTACAAGTGGTTGCAAAAAGATTAGAAATGAAGCATGCATGAGGTGTAGACAGAAAACTCTGCATGTACCTTCCATGCACAGCAAGGAGGAGCAAAAAATCCAAGTTCTTGCAAGGAGCAGGGCCAGGGCAGCAGGTAGGCCTGGCAGAGGCAAACGAGTTCCCAGCCTGGCTTATTTTGTAGCACATATTCTGGTCCACCAGCATCATCCCTCTACAGCAGCACCAAGGGTTGAATTAGAGTCACGAGCCACAACCTGCAAGCAGCTGAAGGAGGATCTGCATCCCTCCCACAGCACCTGTGTCACAGGAGCTGAAAGTTCTGGGAATGCTGGGGCTTGTTTTCTTCCTTGTTTCCTCCATTCATGGCTCAAGACTGGGTGTTTCTGGATTATAGTAAGTCTCTCTGCTGAGAGGGAGCACCACATTTCCCTTCACACCATAATCTGTTATGACACCAAGAAAGATATCTGCACCATTATGGAGCTGAGCCAGGCACATCTGAATCTCTTAATGCCATGCTGAACAATACACAGAAGTAAATGCTCTATGACATCTCCAGTCTGTTAAAGCAAATAAGGAGGGATAAGGGTTTAAAAACCACTCAAGTGATAGGAGACTAAGTCCCCTTTTTCACTGTAGTTCAGACTTCATCTCACTGGAAGCCACTGAAAATTAAATATTCAAACCACCTCTGGGAAATGGGTATGTTCTGTAGACAATGAAAGCTCCCTTAGTCCTTTGACAGAGGTCTTTTCAGATGAAGGAACAGATAACGGCAGATGCCACACTTTGAAGCTGTCTTTTAAGACCAGAAGGGCCTGATCACTGTGAGAAGGAGATCAGATATTCTAGACAGGCTTACACTATCCTTTGGGTCATGTACATTCATTGAGCAGACTGTCTCCCGTGCTTGGGCTGTTGTCTTGGCGCCAGCCCCACTCAGGCAGAGTCAGAGCATTGTTCCCGTGCAACCTGCCTTTCAGAGCAGCAACTTCCTGACATGCAACTTGCTTAACCCAAGAGAGCTACTACTGAAATGAGAGAAAATGTAGCTCCCCTTTCCACTAGTCCCCAGCTGTCCCCTTGGGAACTTGCAGGTCCTCCACAAATTACACGCATCATCTGTTTCCATCCGAAAGATGGAGATAGCAGTGCTTGCTGGGCAGCCTTCAAACAGCTTCTTGCTAGGGTGACTCATCTGTTACCTAGGAGAGGAGCAGGAGGAATGGATACATTTGAGGCCATTCTGTAGGCAGGCTGTGCTGAAGCTGCCTACAGCTTCCATCTGCCTTCCAGGAAGGCTCAGCAGTCCCTGACCCTGCCAGGGTGGCTGGTCAGGCAGGTGGAAGCAGCCTGGGGTGGCACACGAGTACACCCCACCCCCACAATGAGTGTTGAGCCACAGGGTCATGTGGGCAGAAGCATCATCCTCCAGTTTCCTTCAGCTTTGCAGGGAGTCTACACCAGTACACAGCCATGGGTATGTGGCCACGCAGAGAGTAGGCAACCATGTTTAGATTACGACCCTAAATGCCGCCTCTGTTCCCTGGCAGGGAAAGAAGCCCTACAGTGAAGAGCCCCTGTGGCCTCAGACACCGCTGAGGCCTGCTAATTTCTTCTGCCAACAGGGTGTAAGGTTGGCTTGTGGCAGGGATGGGGGCGATCTCTTTGAAAGAGCTGGAGTACCGCTGTGCAGCCTCCTCCATAGCCTCACATTTGCAGTGCATGAGAGAGGGGGCAGCTGAGGACATACGTGCTCAGCACAGGGTAGCCCCAGCATAAAGGAGCTGCAGGGGAGCCCAAGGTTCCCCAGCCCAGAGAAGCACAGACAGTTTGGGCTGACAGTGCAGGAGATAAGAGGAGTGAGGGATCAGCCTAGTCCTTCCAGCCAGGTGGGACCCACAGCCCCTAGTTGGCTCCCAGCCCCCCAGTCCTGTGCTGCTGGCACCTGTGGCCCAGCCATGACTGCTCCCACATTTCCAGGGGCCAAGCAGCTCTCTCCTGCCCAGGTTGTTCCCTTGCTAAAGCCTGCACCAAAGGGGCACAGGTTTTGGGGGTCTCAGGGCTGAAAGCCCAGTGCTTTCAGCTGTCCTGAATGGCACCATACACACAGTGATGGAAAGGCCAGTGAAGTGGGACACTGACCAATAGCTTGTAGACCACAGCATCCTCCTGCTGTCCTTGCTCCAGGCCCCACATTTCACACATTTCGCTTTCAGTTCCTTCTGTGCAAGTGAATCAGGTCTGCCATGAAGGCAAACCCCGGCTCGCAGAGCTCCGCTAATGCTGCAGCTTCCAGCACTAATCCAGGATTTAGATCCTAATGTGTGCGGTACGAAGAGCTCTGTGGAGTGCAAAGCTGCTGAGCTCCTGCCCCACCGTTCTTTCAATGGGATCAGCAGCTTTTCTGCCAGCTGACAAGAACGAAGGAGGACACCAGCATCGCAGCTGGGTTAGGGAAGCTGTGGTGAGGATGGCATACTCAAGAGGCATCTTGCTTCCATGTTGTCCTTTGGCAGGTAGGAAGGATGTGCCTGCACCCACAGGGACCCATCTCTTCACCAACAGCTGCAGAGAGGGAGAGGGGAGGATCACACATACCAGGATGGGGGCAAACTCCCTCTCTCCTTGGTAACAAAGATCCTCTCCCCTCCGCCTGGTTCAGAGTAGAGGCACCAGGCCTAGCAGGGATGCACAGAGAAAGGGAGGGGACAGCAGAGGCAGCAGTGAGATCACACAGCATGCAAATGTCAGCAGAAGTCATGCACAGAGCCACTGATCCCTTGCACCTTTTCCTTCCCACCCTTCGGTCCCCAGAGAGGGGATCCAGATGGAGGGCACTGCCAGAAACCACATAGCACTGAGCCTGTCTAAAGGGTCAGGAATGGTGTTATAGGGGATGCTAAACTGAACAGCAGCTCAAGAGGAGGGTCTTGGCTGAGGCAGGCAGGGAAGCAAGACGCACTCTGCCCCAGAGCAGAGGCCTAACCAAATTCATCCCTGATACAAACCAGCACCAGGCAGCTTGCTGCTGTCCCTAGGGCAACATTCCTACCTGCTTGAGAGCCAAAATCTCCCCAAAGGTGCAAACTGAGACAGAAGCAAGGGGTTGGCACAAGGCAAGGGACATGCAGACCAGCACTTCACGGAGGGCACAAG
Source organism: Phalacrocorax carbo (assembly GCF_963921805.1). Lineage (NCBI taxonomy): Eukaryota > Metazoa > Chordata > Aves > Suliformes > Phalacrocoracidae > Phalacrocorax > Phalacrocorax carbo. The sequence continues at coordinate 37,304,387 of NC_087515.1, read as the reverse complement.
GATGGGCTTGCTGCCATCAGGCAGCAGCAAGGAGAGGAGCCTACCTGAATCTTCACAGCGATAAGCACAGAGCTCAGCTCTTTGTCCAGTTCTTTCAGCACTGTGAGTTTCTTCAGACGTAGACTGCAGAGCCTGTAAGACAGAGAGAATGGGACACATTCAGGCACCACCATCCCTGGGGCCCTGCCACATGGTACCCGGTGCTCAGAAGGCAGCCTGGATGCTTGGCCCAGCCGCAGGCACAAGCTTGGCTGAGGAACACTGGCATTCATGCACCACCAAGACAGTCCATTGGGGAAAAAGGAAAGAAGGAAAATTAACAGAGCTAAAGCAGGCTTAAGGGATTAGCATGCAACAGGAAGTCCAACAGCAGGCCATGTGGTAAAGAGATCCCTTCCCAAGCAGGGCTGTTGCCAGCTCTGCTTAAATCTACCTTGGCCAAATGTGCTGTTTATTTATAAACCAAAGCACTTAAATCCACTGTTATCCTGGACTTAGGTAAGGCAAATGTTCCCATGCAGACTTCACAACTCAGATCTTCTCTTGTGCAGTACCACACAGAGCTGACTTAGGAAGCTGGGAGGCAGCAGTCCTGCAGGAAGCCTCATACAGAAAAGCTACCCTGACAACCTCAAATCCTGGGGGCTCAGCATGGTAAAACCCATGGTTTCACTTCCAGGAAAAACCCATGAAGGAGCCTGAGGCTGAGTGGGAAGAGCTAGTTTTGCTGCTGGAAGGATTAGTCAGTGCCTGTGAGACAGCCAGCCACCCCGACCTCCTGCCTAGCAGCTTGCAGCAGGACTCCCATGGAGACTACTTGTGAGGAACTATGCGTCAGGGAGCACAGGCCAGATGCGTTTTTACAACAAGCAACACCAGCACTCATGTTTTGCTAGCTAGCCTCTGTGTTCCACGCTCAAAGCTGCGTTGCTGTAGCCAGTGGTACCCTGGACTTTTATGGATATCAGTGTGCTATACCTGAGACTCAAAGCCACCCTTCCTGGAGAACAGACAGGCCACTACCAAATACCTTTCCACTGATACACTGTCCTCTCTGAGGGCCAAATCTATTCCCTGCCCTACTTTTTTTTTTAAGAAGGAAAAAAACCTGCTCTTGCTATGCTAACATAGAGGAACAGTGTAGAACAGGCCAGAGGTGAAACCAGTATTGGAAAGGGAAGAACAGACAGCTGTACTGCAGGACAGGTTTAGGACTTAGAAAACGCTCAAGTCCTACCACATCCCTCCTCCCTCTGTTAAAATTATTTTAGCTGTGCAGAACATTTGCTGGACTGTGACTGCAACCCTGCTGCTCAGTCCTTTGACGTTGGACAGCAGAGCACAGTAGAGAAGTCAGGAATCTGGGAGTGCAGGCAAGCTCTGCCTGCCTCTGCCAGATGGCCTGGATTCCTTCAGCCAAAGCCCAGGGCCATAGTCCCCTAAGACCTTGTACCCTGTGCACCTCAGCACTGCAGTCAGTGATCCCATCTCTGACAGCCTTCCCCTCTAAGCCTCTGCTTGTAGGAAGGGAGAAGTCTTACCATCTAGGGCAGGCTTATTGCTCCCCAGAAATGCTTAGGCAAGGTTAGGAGTGAGCTGCGGGGACCGTGGTCAAAGACAAGCCTCTAGGGCAGGCAGGACAGGACTGAGTGGTGGCCAGAAAGGTGGGCTACAGCAACTACACCAGGTGTACTAAGAAAAAGCTTGCAACGAGGCTAAGCTTAACAATTCACTAACCACTGCTAACTTTGACTGTCCCTAGTCCCTAACAAGCCACAGAGAGGAATGAGGCTTGAATATGTAAGCCAAAGACAGAACATCTACTCAAATTTTCCATACAAGCACTGATACAGTCATGATAGTTACCTGTGTGGAAAAGTTATCCTCCAAAGCTTAAAACTTCCATAAAGATATAACCAGTCTTAATTTGAGGATATTGAAAGATTATAATTCTACTTGGCAGTTCTTATAATTGTAAAAAGACTCCTTATCCAAACTAGTCCACTCATTAGCTCTTCATGCTCCTCTCTGAGGCAATCAGGATTTCTGTCAGTACCTGGTATTTTCCCTCGAGGAAGACTACATGCATACTGATCAGCTCTGCCCACTTGGGCTGCTCTTTTATCTCCGATAAGGCACTTTAAAGCTTCTTTCTTTTCTTTCTATCCCTCTCCAGTTTTCAAAATATCTTCTACCCAGTGGGAGTTCCTGTACTCTGCCCCTAGTCTTTCCCATACCACATGCAGGAAGGTGGTCACTCCCGTCCACCCGCTGCAGCACTCAAGGATCTCATTGGCTCAGGTATAGCTTGTACCCTGCAACTCCAACTCCTTCTCAGAACAGTGCTTTCTAAAATACTACTACCCTTTCCACAGGGATTAGCATGCATGTTCGGGAGTCTAAATATACTTATTTGCAGCACAAGAGCACACAATTTTTAAAAGGGTGCTCCTCAGCAGCTTGGCTGTCCCTGATGACCCTCTTGATCTGTTACTTAACCAATCCCTGCATCACCCAGATTTGTGTCACCACTAGGTGTTTAGCACCAGTGCTGGACAGCAGTGGGTCTCACACTAATCCCTGCAGACCTCTAATGGACGTGATCAATCCACAGTGACCAGAATGGCATGCCTCACCAAATACTTCAGACAAATCCCACCACAACTACCCCATGGTCTTGCCCACAACTGATCATTTTGTGGGCCCCAAATCGCTGAACTTTTTGGTTGATAAGTTACAAATCTGGATCTACTTGCCCATGTAATTAAACAGGGTAAGTAGCAACTGCTCTTGAGCTGTCAAACTACTGCAAGGGCTTTCTCTATATTGAGTTGTGGCAAACATGACTGTGTAACACCCTACCAGCAACAGTGACTGACAGCAACAAGGAAAATGAGCTCCCACAGGATAGTCTGACAGCCTCCCAGAACTCCAGTACTTCTACACTCCACTACTGGTTATTTACTGGTGAGAGGTATTCACAATTTCCTGGTACTATCTTCAAAAATGCTGCCACCCTTCCATCACTAACTGGGATCATCAGTCAGCCAAAAATCCCCTTTCCTGATTATGGCTTTTTAAACATGCAACAAAATAAAGCAGCTCTTACTTTTCACTCACTCTGCTCTGCCTCCTTATTCAAGCTGGTCCCAAGCAGGAGTACACGCCTCACCACTGCTGCTGGCGGAGGAGGTAACAAACAGGAGTACATGTACACACACATTCACACACCCGTCACTGCCACCACCCCCAGGTAAGACGATGGTAACAAAAAGGAGCATGCGCACATACACACAAACACAGGCATCCTGACAGCACCACCTCAGCTAAGGAGCAAGCGCAGGTGTGCTCCAACACACAGACACACATTCTCACTCACCTTGGCAAGCAAGCACTGACTTTCAAAGTTGGGTTTCTGAACTGCAAGCAATTACATCAAAATAAGACATCAGAGGGGAGAAGCAAGAAAGAAGAAAACCCAGGAACTCACAGCGTTAACTGTCTGATAGCATTAAAACCTCAAAGGTGAAATTTTCTAAAGTATGCAGTTTTCTGGAGTATGTTCTTAGACTCTGAAGTCATACTTTGAAAACACCCCAAAGCATCATTCTAGGCACATTTTTTTCCTGCTGCAGGCTGCAGCTTCCCAGCTGTTTCCTTCTTCTAGTTAAATGATTAATTTGGAGTTTTTGTCCTGAAGTCTGATGAAACACTTATAAAACTGTCACCAGCCTGGCCTGTGAGTTCATCTTGAAAAGCAAAGCTCCTGGAACACAGGCATTTTATGAAATCCAATGCCAGCAGCAAAGCACTGGCTCCAGCTGTTGTTTGCAAATTCATCCAACCTCCTGTCCCAACAGGTGACTGCTGCTCACAGATGACACACACAGTGGCTAGTTTTACTGTGGCATCTCAAGGTCAATGTTTCAGTGAATGCCACACAACTCTAAAGCGCCTGATGCCAGGGGGATACAAATCAGAGGTGCAGTTCCTAATGCTGGTAGAGAGGGAAGGAAAATGGGATGAAAATACGTCTGTGCACAGTACAGGAGGAGCAGGTTAGAGCCTGTGTTTTGCCCATAAGCCTGAGAGCAACTAGTAAAGAGAGGCCACAGTTGGGAATAGCAGCATTAGAAGCACCCTGCAAAACTGGAGCTGCACACCTACCCAAAACTTATCCACAAACTGGCAAAGGTGCCAGGCAGAAAAGTGGCTTGAGCTCTGTGTAAGCAAGGAACCTCAGACATCTCTTTTTGCACAGGACAGAGGCATTGAGGAGGCAGATGTACTGAGGATGATTTCTACTGGGATCATACATGGAAAGTAAAGGCTAGGCTGTAAAGCGAGGCAGCAATGAGGGCTCTTTGTATAGTACATGTGGCCACTAACGGGACAGAAAACCTTAATAGCAGCCCTCACACTACTTTTAAGCAGACATGGTACACTTTTTCTGCTGGCACCCTGCACTCTTCAGTGCTTGGCTTACTGACCTCCAGTGAGTGACAGCTCATTCTCTGGGCAGAATCATTCTCCTGAACATTTGCACTGATTTCTTCAAGTGGCAGCAGCCAGGCTCCCTGGGTTTTGCCTGTAGCTCCCATGCCACCTACAAATGTTAGGGCACACCCACCTTTTCAGGCACTGGCCCTCCACACAACCTTGTCAACGCTACTACCCTTAGTAGATGCAGTCGTGGGCTAAGCCTCCAATAGCAGCAGTATTTCAGCTCCTCAGTATTTTTCCTGACTTTCACAGCTCAGGTTTGCCATTCAAGGTGATATCCACCACAGAGACTGGGCTTCTGGAGAGATACCCGATGTTCAGTGGGGCTCACAAGGTACGGGACACTCCTGCACCCCTACTCAATTGCTGTGCAGCACCTATTTCCTGCAAAGCTTCCCACTAGAGGGCAGAAGGCAGCCAGCCAGGACCAAACAACCCGGGCAATAGGGATGCCCTGCACCTCGCCCTGCAGACTGGCTAGTCTCATCGAGCAGTTTGTAAAAGCATCTTTATTCCCTCTGATCAGAGGGGTGCCCAGCCCAACAGCTAACCTCTGACAGTGGCCAAAGCAGGTACCAAGGCAAGAGCACACAAATGGGGTGCGAGCAGTGAGATACTGCCCAGAATCTCTCAGACACAGCTCTCTGAAGTCAAGATACTCGCCGAGCCAAAAGTGATATGTATGCATGAGACCCCACTTATGCACACAGAGGGGAGGAGAGACCTACTCCACTTTCAGAAACCAAGTCCCTGTTGCCAGCAAACAGGAGCTATGAACTAGGACAGCAGCAGGCTTTTCATCAGGCTCTGCAGCTCAGGCATCAGCATGGGTAGGCGGGCCAATTACATGCTTTAAGATGAGCCGGGATGAAGCCTGTCAGCTTGCTTTGAGAGCCTCCCCAAGGGAAAGCATGACAGAGCACGCAAGGCATGCTAGCACTCTTGCCTCTCTGCCCTCCAGCAGCTACAACTGCTGCAGCCTGGGAAGGGCATGTAAAGCATGCTGCACTGAGGTGGTGTAATATAGTAGGGACACAGAGGCCAAACGCCATGATAGCACCCTCCTGGGGTCCCCAAGGAAAGAGCTAGGGCCAGGGCCACCAAATACCTGCTGTGTATCAGGTCCCCCAGCTGAGCTACACAAGGTGGTGTGCAGCACAACAGCCCTGGTGCTGACCAGCAATCCTCTCCTTGCCACCCGGGAGGCATTTTGGCTTCCCAGCATCCTGGCTGACAGCAGCTTGCTACCAATAGCACACATCTGTCCTGCTGCCGGATCCGGAGCAGACTTCTGTTACTGCAAATTGCAGCACGTTTGACTCATCCCAATTCCCAGGTGACCTACCCAAAGGAAATCCCAAAGCATGAGGGACGGGAAGACAAAATTCGCCAAGTTGCTACGTCCCCTCATTTCCTGTAAAGTATTTCACAGCTTATGGCTCTGCTCCCCTTATGAAATCCAGCTTGTTTTCCCATGTGACTATTCCTGGTCCCCCCTATAATCGCACCTCCTTCCAAGTGTCTCTAGACAGACCAAACCCCAGGCCAAAGCTCAGACATTCTGGAGGACCAGCTGACACTCCTCTTCCTTTTGTCTCTGAGGGTTATAATAGCAAAGGAACATAAAGCCTGTGCTGAGAAGGGGTTTCTTCTCCCCACAGCAGCAAGTTGGCTGCACTGTCTGGGAGGACAGAAGGCAATGGCATGCTGGGAACAACAAAAAATGCCAGTGTGAGCAGGGTATACATTACCAAGAGCAAGACAGCTTCCTCAGTTAGGGCAAATGGGAGGCAAAGGGAAGAAAACAGTGTTCTGCAGGTAGATACGTCCATCATTCTTTGCCTTCATGGCTGGCTGGCTGCCTGCAGCTGCCCATAGTCCTCCTCACGGCCTTCTGTCCTGGCTAGCACATGCCCCCTGGGATGGGTATTCAAGACAGGCTGCAGCCTCTTTTCAAAGAGGCCAGTGCAGGCCCTGCCAGTGCAGCACATTAAATGGGACCTCAGCACCACGGTACCGAATTCGTGCACCTCATTTTTTTCATTCTTCCTATCCTCACAGGAGAGAAAGCCCACCCCAACAGCCCCTGCTGTTCTCATCTGACTGGGCAGTCCATTTTTAATTGCATGAAACATCACCATCTCACCGTGTATGTACATTTATCAGCCATGCCCTGCTCTGATCAGGCCTTGGAAGAGTGCCTAACTCTTTAATCTCTGGGCAGACAATCTCAGAACAGCTCTGGTTTGGTCAGTGACTTGCCCTTGAGCTTGCTGCACCCTGCTGCTCTATTAAACACACTCAGAAGCAGCTTTCCCACTGCAGGGATCACAGATGTGTCTGCCCAGGAGCTCTGACTGCCACCCAGAGGCCTCCTGGGAACAGCCTGCTCTCCCACCACAAGCTCTTAGCACTCCTCTGTGTCCAGATATCTATTTCATAGTATTGCAATACCACTGAGACAGCACAGTCACTCACAACAGATGCACGGGAAAGAGCAGGTCACACCCCAAAAAGATACAACAGTTAGGACATGGCATGACAGACATACCAGGCTGGGTGAAATGCACCTATAAGATAAGGAGGCTCAGAGGAGGGAGGAGAACATAGAGTGACCGTGTCCATGCCTCAGCCAGCAGCAGGAGCTACTAGTGATCACCAGCAACAGCTATCAGAGCTGCTTGATACCTATGTGAAAGCAGCCAGGTGTGAGGGAAGATTGAGACAGCCAGGCAATGGATTCATTGATTTTGCCTGGAAGACATAAGATTCATTCAGCATTACAGAAGAGATCTGTTGGATTTTTTTCTAGAAGAATATAAAAATCTTTCTAAATACTTAACATGATGTGCAAAATCACTTTCTTCCCCCGGGCTTTCAAACCTGGTGTCTGATCACTGTAGCCACACTGTAGCCAAAACCGTTCTTGGACCAGCCACTATGTTTCCTTCACAAGGTTTTAATAGGTTATGCTTTTGAAACATCTTTGCTAAAAGAGATCAGCCAAGATGCATTATTGAGTTTACACCAGCCCTAAACACAGGGAGTCACAGGAGGAGAAGCAGATAGACCATCAGCAGTGCTGTGCTCAGGGTGCATAGTACTTTTTTTTTTTTTTTTCCAAAAACCTACATCTACTACAGGCTTTCAGCTGCTTTTGTGCTGCCAAAACGTTAACACACAGGCAGTGCACATGGATGATCCGAACTACTCATAACACCGCATTTCTAATGAAAGAATGGCTGTTCAGCACGACAGCTAACATCAAGATCCCTCTGCTTGTTTGCTGCCTATGGCATAGTGAGGAAGGGTGGGCTGTTCCAAGCAGTAGGGCAATGAAGCAGGGGCATGAGGATGCACAGCTTCTTCAGTGCCACTGCAGAGGTCACAGCACCCCAAATCAGGACAATGCAGGCCTGGCTGCAATGGAAAAACAGCGTGCTCACACAAATGCCTGGCCAATGCCATACACCAAATCAGGGGGTATTCCCTGTTCTTCAGCATCCCCACTAAGCACAGACAGCAGTGACACTCTCAACCCAGCAAAAGTGCCTGGGATTCCCACTGGTCAGGCCTGCAGCTGACTGCTCTGGAGCACATGTGCTTTCCTTCTCAAGGCTGCTGAGCCGTCCTCTGAGGTTTGGACATGCTTTGTCACATGGGCAAGTATATTTCAGCACCTCTCCATGCAAATTGCTTCTAAACAAGACAGATGCTGCTTTCTCAGACCGATGCAAATGCCATGGTGGAGGCAAATCAAAGATAAGCCTATATGATTAAATGCTCCCTTTCTAGTCCCTGAAAGATTTCGCTAAGCACAACTGTCCTTGCAGGCTCCATGGCTACAGACAACTTCAGTTTTGGACTCAGCAATACAGGCAGCCTTGAAAAGAAGTGGACCACTCTGGCCTACTAGCTGTTTTTGTTGTGGACTTGTGTCTAGGACACAAGTGCTTGCTGCTGTGCTCATTTCCAGGATGGCTCGGTGTGGGGCACTGTATAGAGCAGACAAAGAGACAGCTGAAGTCAACATATGACCCAAATGCCACACCTTGACCTGAGCACTGCGTCCTCCTGAGAAATGCTACCTCCTGGCCCATCCCTGCTGTGGACTGAGAGCTCCCACATGCTTTGCCAGCCTGGAGAGCAAATCACACACAAGACTTGCATCCTTCCTACCCTGATCTTAGGGGTCATTCCTGCCAATGCACTTGGTCCCACTGTGGGAGGAAACAGCAGCTCCTGCTGTGGCATCAGGCCTATCCAGCACCACCAACTCCCAGGCAGGATGAGCACTGCCTGCAAATGTAGTCAGCGCAGAACCTGGGCAACAGGAAACAGACTGCTACAGCCTGTCAACATTGTCAGGGCTATTCCTGCCCCTCCTTCCTAGTAAGTCCTCTCTCCAGACAGAATTCAATATAGAGCTCTGCCCAGCAGAGCATATGACTAATCAGGGACTGAACCTACAAGTACAGAGAGTCAAGGCGGGTTCACTGAGGCAAACTACAGCATTCTGCACATCCAGCTTTCCTCTGTGCTGTTAAACACTTTCTTTCTGAGCCAAGCCACTCCGGGGAAGAGCTGCTCCATCTCTAATGGCACTGGCACAGCCCTGGACCCAGCACAGCTACCAGCCAGGCTGCTACTGTTTTATCACAGCTCCATGTCTGCCTGTAAAGCTGCACTAAATGCCTCCTGCACACAGTACAGCTCTGCTTCACAGACCTCCAGCCTGGCCAAGTAGGCAACATAACCACACTAATGCAAAACACAAAGAACAGGTGCCAATGACAAGACAGAGAACATCCAGCTCTGCTCTGATGGGGCTGCACCTTCAAAATTTGAATTTACACATTTTGCTGCTTGTGAGACTTCTCTGCAGCCTCCTTATACCCAGTGATGTGTTTTTTAAACTTCTCTCCTTCTTCTCTTCCATAAATACTAAATGAAGTTGTCCAACAGGTTCAAAAGCTAAGACAAAAGACTAAAATACTCTTGGGAACAGCATGTTTCCCAACAAAATTCTTTTCCTGCTATCATTTAATCTGATTCAAATCAAATACAAACCCAGCACCTCATAATGTAATTTTACAGTCTGGTTATGCTGCTCTGTGCTAGAAAAACTCAGAGAAATGCTCTACCAAAGCATCATGGCCTAGTATTATCATCCTGAGGATCTGCACAGGCTGGAACACTACTATTTTAACAAAGCTGCTGTGCTGTCTTCCAGATGTATTCCGCCTCTGTTCACAGCTTTCCCCACTAGTTTTGCTTTAAATCTTTTCCTTTTAACCAGTTTGTAATTTGGTACCCACCTGTACCTTCATACTACAGCACTGCTGAAAGCACCACTTTTCACCCACCACCCCAGACCTCTGGGTCTCCGTGTACTACTGCCCAGGTGAAAACAAAAGGGATCCAGGCTGACTAAAAGAGAGCTTAAATTTTCTTCATGGAGTTTCCCAACAGATTTTTAACCCCTCTGATACACAGGTGTCTTAACCCCTTAATCTAGACCAGTGAGGCCACTGTGCTGACCACACACGCCACAAGAGCCCTTGTTTGAAAAGTGGTGAAGCTATGAAAAGAAAGTTATTAAAATCACAGGAGAACAATCACCCTGCGGATTCAGTGTCAAAAGCAAGATCAGAGGGTGGAATGGAAATCCTGAGATCTGCCTAGAAACACTGTGTCAGCTGCTCCAACCTGTCACTGTCACAGACATACCAGAGCTATCTCACACACCACATGGCAAGGGGCTGCAGCTTACCTGGTGCTACAGAGCAGCTTTCCTTTTAGCACAGAGACGCCTGCAAACAATCTAGTGTGCACTGCTTCTCCTTGTCAGTCAGCTTCAGAAATAACCCCTCCTGGCAGAGATATCCATCTTGTCACACCACTGCAATCCAAAGCTGCCAGGCTGTTTGTACCCAACCACGCATGCTTTTCTGAGGCAGAGATGCCACACAACCCATGTGGCTGGAGTAGAAGTGAGAAGGCTGTACACGTTGCTATGGCTCATGCTAGATCCCTAGCTGAGGGCTACCATGGTATTTACCAGAAAACCCTGGCAACAGAACAGTGCCTTGGGCTCCAGTCCACCCCTGTAACATCAGGCACAACATCAAGAAGCATGGACTGCCTGCCCTGCAAAGACAGAGGAGCTGTGTCCAGGGAGCAGCCTGAGCTCCAGCAGGCCAGAGCAAGGGCAGAGTCCCTTGAGAACCTTCCCAGACAAAGCATGCAGGCAGCTGCTGCTTGCAGTCATTTGTGCCAGTGAGCAAAGTCCCTGCTCTCAAAGGTGCTGTAGCTAGGGCTCAGCAGCATCAGTTACTCACAGGCTGACAGGCCCCTGGGGACTCCAGAAAGCAGCACACAGACTAAGCAGATGACACTCCATGCACCTGGAGCTGCTCACTTCCAGCTGCAGTCCCAGTGGAACAGGACATTCTTTCCAAGGATCACTGCCCAATCCAGCATCTCAGCAAGCTGCAAGCAGAGCCAGGAGCTATCATGACAAACATTTCGTCTAGCAAAAGGGTCCATGCATAACTTGGTGTGCCTCCCCACCACGTTCTGTGTTACAGCCACATGGGGAACATGCAGCCATCCAAAGACACCCTAGCTAAGACGATTTGAATTCATAACATACATGAAAAATTCAACACCCAACCAACCACTTATCTTCTTTAAGGCACATTTTCGTAGTGCTCACCGGAGCACCAGAGCACCTATCGGAGAACTTGGGAAATGGAGGGACAGGTTGTTTGTCATACAATCCTTCCCACAAACCCGTGGGAATCTGTGGCTGAAGTGAAGGATTTCCTGCATGATAGGTGCACACAAAGTCACCTGGTGCAACAGAGGTGCTCCTTTATGCCCATCATCTGGGCCTGTGCTGGCCAAGTCAAACCTGTATGTTCAGATGCAGTGTCCTTGTTTTCTTTCTAAGTACTCTGATTTTATACAGGAGGTTGTTAAATGTTTCTGAAATGAGTTGCCCCCAGCATTTCTACATGGCCCGTTAGAAAAACATGTGCCAGTGCACATAACTTGGGACCAGTCCACAGGCAACTCTGCACCAGCCAACTGAAGCAGAAAAGAAAAAAATGTGGCTTTTTTGGTTCACTGATCAAACTGTAAAAGAAGCCTGTAAAAGAAATAAAAGCTAGCCCAAGCCCAGAATAATACTGAAAAGTTTTGAAAACAGCCATGAGGGGATGCCTCTGAACCTGACTCTAACATGGAGAAAGTGGTTAAGAAGGGCAGGCAATAAGACTGCAAGTGACAAATTCTAGCCAGCTACAATTTTTACGAGAAGGACAAAAGTCAAGGGACAACATCAGGGGAGCAAACTTAACTAAAGGCCCAGGATGTGGACATACCAATAGAGTACCACTCAGGAAAAAACTAGTTCAGAAATATCTGGCAGTTCCTTAACAGAAATGCTGTCAAGGCATCAGACAACCCACCCTAATGCCTGAAGGGAAGGACAGCACAGCAGCCTGTGTAGGTCACATTATCTTCAGTTCCTAGGACCAAGAAGCAAGCATCTAAAAGATTAAACCAAGCCAAATTACCAAGGACAAAGAACAAAACACAAACCCAGAGGAGCCAAGGCCCCCAAAGCATTCATCAGCTTGTTAGTAGCATGTTATATTCGCTGGTGCTCAGTTTGCAGCTATCAAATCGCTGCCAGTTCAAAGGAGAGGTGAATCCCTTCCTCAGGATAATCTCTTATGGAGAAGAGGCAGAGGAAGCTGTTCCCCCAGGGAGGCCGAAGAATACTGCTACCCAGGTACAAAACCACAGCGTCTTTTGTTAGAGCAATTGCTTGGGCGCAATTGGCCTACTCTTCCCTCATGTAAGATACAAAAGATCGATCAGAGATTCTATATCACCATTGCTCTTTATCGTAAGTGGCAGGATCAGCCCAGATGTGGTAGAGGGGATGGAGGCACAGAGGTTGATGTGAGGGGAGACCCAGCAACTATCCAGAATCTTAGAAGCTGCATAGAATATCTGACATGCTTAGAGCACCTAGCCTCACAAACACAAGCCATATCTCCAGCAGCTGCAGGGCCAGGGATGCCCAGCCCAACAGTAGCAGTCCTGCCTGCTACTGCATGGGAGATGCTCAGAGCTGCTCTCTGGACCAAACGAACATAAGAGAAGCAGTTCCACCACCATCACTGCAGATACAGCATTCTTCCTCTCAAAGCCTGTACCAGAGCAGCAGCCCAGCATCTCCAGGATTCCTCTATTCAGTCTGGTGTGTGCTACAGTAGATAAAAAAAAACTAGGCCCCACCAGCTACCTACCAGCACTCATAGCCAACACAGCATGCCCCAGAGCCATGTCATGATACAGGGAAGTCCCATGCAGCCTTAAGTGAACTCCTCATCCACTGCAACCCTGGCAACGCTGTCTTGAAGAACCATTTTGCAGTATCACTGGGGCTGGCTCCAGCATCAAGTACACTGACACACTGAGGGAATAGGAGTACAGTTTGGTCCTGTCCACAGAAGCAAATACTACCCAGGTCCTCTGATGTCACCTACACCTAAAGATGCTTTTTTTAAGGGAATAACCAGTTGTGATGAGCAATTCCACAGAGAACAATGCAGGTCTTTACAGAGCTGGAGTACAGCCAACCCTGCTTTATACAAGGGGGAAAGTCAGCCCAGGAACTGAACTAGCAACAGGGAGAATTAAAATAGGTTTGTACACTGACAGAAGGAAGGTCCAGAGGTCTCCCTTTCAAGGCATTAGCCATTGACAGAGGAGGCTTAAAGCAAAAGGGCTAAAGAACATCACTGCTCAACCAGAGGAAAAAAAATCACTGCAGTCCTTTTGAGTGGAAAGGCAGAGGCACTTACTGGGGTCCACAACCAACATCTGGCATTGCTTGTCTGAACTTTTCTGTCAATGCCCACATGAGGCTGAATGGCGCAATTTCAAACTGCCACAGTAGGTTCAGCTGCACCCATTGCGCACTATCTACAATCGGCTTCTACCTCATCAAGAGTATATGCCAATCCTGCACTAGTTTAGGTTTTTTAACATGCACTAAAATTGCACGGGCAAATTTCATTACAGCTTTACAAGAATAATTCCTGCTTAAAATAATCATGTAATTAGAGAAGCACAAACAGGTCAGTTAAAATTGGACCCCACTGAAGTTACTCCTGCCCTGATCAGGGATATATACAGCCCTGCCATCCTTCACATCAAAATGGCCAAAGCACGTGCAGCACAGGGCCAAGGCATGTCTTTGCTGTAGGACAAAATTTACCTGCTTAGAAGCAACTAACTCTCCAGCACTGTCACAAGGCACAAGCTGATCTGATCATACCCTCGTCAAAAGTGAATAACCTGCATGTAGAAATCAGCCTTGTTGATCACCAGGGTTTTAATGAGCTTTTTCTGAAACTTGTTTTGTTTCATCTGCACACATTCGTATCTAATTATCCCGCATATCCCAAGAAATCCGACTCACGTTCAGCGTCAAAGGGGCTTCTAGGCAGCATCCATCCATGGTCTGTGTCATCAGAGGAGATGAAAGGTGACAGCAAGGACAGGATGGGAACAAACAAACAGTACAATCAAAGGAAGGAAAAAGGTTCACTTCAGAAGAAGAGGCAAGAGCATCTTGCAAGAGCAGGACCACTCTAGGCAAAAACTGCCATTTCTGGGGAAGCCAAGAATGAACGGAAGTCAGACAGCAAGTCCTGGCAGCACAGCACCTGCACTTGAAAATCACCTTCCCAGGACCTGCACTTCACAGAGCATAATCCTCCAGGCCAGGAGTTTACAACTGGACCTCGCTATTAAAATAAAACGGTGCTGCCCAGACCCCGGGCCAGATTCATCAGTCATGGATGTACAACTAACACTTTTCAGGTGGGCGTGCTCTCTGGGGACCACACAACAGTGGCTAGTCATCTCAGCTGAGAACTGCCATCCTTCAGCAATCCTGGGGCTCCCTTCAGATTACATTACCCTTGAGCCTCAGTGCAGCAAGAATGTTTGCAAAAAGCTCTTCTATTTAATCCCCTCTGTAACAGCCTTCGTCCAAAGCAGTTATGCAGATAAAAGCCAAACCGGCACTTCTTAGAGTGGGCACAAAAGTTGAGATATTCTATTCAAATCTTTTCTAAAAGAGAAATAAATCTAAAAAGTACATTGAAATTTTAACAGTCATCATACTATACAGCTAATAAAAACTATTTTCTGAGAACTTAAAAAAAGTTTTCACAGTAAAAATTTTTCATAGCTTTAAAGAACTCAAAGTGAGCACAGGGAACTCAGCAGACCAACATCTGGGACCAGAGCTAGCTGAGTGTTAGCCCCAGCCTTGACAGCCATATCCTGCCCTGGGTGCATAGAGAGAGTACTGTGTGCAAGCAGAAATGAAACACTTCGGTTCATTGGCAAGTTGTGGAGTTGAGAAACCCAACTGGAAGCTTGAAAAAACAGAAAGCTGATGTTCTTCTTTGAACCTCGAAGTAAAAGGGGAGTGTATATGACAAGATCCGCTAGCTCCAAACTCTTGAAGTGCATTGAACAAAATCCGTTGGTTTCTGACTACTCAGGAATAATAATCCTCCATGCAATTAACTGCGCTTTCTATACAAAACATGTTTAGATGTTCTTACAATCCAGTACATCTTTAGTTTTAGTGAGCTAATTTTAAGGGACTGACTTTGGAGATTTTAACTGAACTTTAATTTCCATACAAAAGCAGATTAATTATTTGTGAATTTTCAATCAAGTAAACATGAAGTGAGTAACACTCTCACTTTTAAAAAAGAAAGCTAGAAACAAATAGACTGAATAACCCTGTAATTTTTATAGGGCTCCAGGAGTTCAGTTCAGTTCAGGAGAGCAGGTAGTTAACATGTGATTGGGTACACATTACCTTGGTGATCATCCTAAGCCCATGCTGCTGTCAACAGCTATGCTATAGATAAATGGTAAAGGACTTTCCAGAGGTAGATTACTGACTTCAGTCTGCGTCTGTGAGAAGGTACATAAAGCTTTTTCCGTATAGCTCAGATGCTCCAGAACGTAGGAAACCAGAAGCAAGGCTGCAGCAGAGCCCCAGGGAGTCTGCTAGCAGTAGCGGCACCATTACTAGTAGCATTTGGTACTCCAGCTCTGACCCATTTTCAGGAAAGAAAGATTATGTTGTCTGACAGCCTTGCATGTTTCTCTTCTCACCACCAAAAGGGACAAGGGATCCAACTATCATCCAAGCCTCTGAAGACTCCTATTAGCAGCGTACAGATCTTGAACTCCTTCAAAGAGGCTTGAGGTCCATTGCATTTGCGTGGGCAGAAGTCACAGATGACTGCATGTTGCCAGAAGTAATTAACATGAAAATGTTGTGCCTAAACAAGATTCTCTTCGTTGGCCCAAATTTTTTAGCAGAAGTCCTAGTGAGTTTTCTGAAGTAAAACTCTCTCCTTGGGACATGCCTTTATGGGCACTGGTGAGGCACTTCCATCTTGAAATTTATGCCCCCAGCCGAATCTGGCATTTTAAGATACCCACATTTAGTGCTTTTGACCTAGATTTGGACCTCAGTCCCAAAGCATTGGCAAAGCAGGAGACTGAAGCTGTCGTCTTGGCACATACTTCCACATTCAAAGGCTAGTTACTGGGCTAGGAATTGGCAGCATGAGAAACTCTTGCTCATGCCACCCAAAATCAATTCTATACACAGAGAATGGCATAAAGCCATCAATGTTCATGAAAACCTGACCTGCTTCACTAACATAAACCAAACTGGCTTCTCCTGTTTTGGAAGCAGACCAGCACCTACTGGAAGCAGCCCCATTGAATAAATTTCTTTCACATTTGAGGCAGCTAGAAAACTCAGCACCCACTTGGCTATCAGCTATGCACATTTACAAAGAAGAAGAGACAGGTTCGACCTACCTAAATGCTGAATGCCCTGAGCAATGCAAGGACAGGACTACCTACTATAACAGAAGAGGCTGCTGTTGTTCACAAAGTTTCTCACCCATCCAACTTTATGCACACACCGTTATAAGTACAGTCATTCTTAAAAGGAAAGTATTTTTGTTCTACTGTACCGTGGTCAAACAGGAGCCCTGAGTACAATATAAGCTTATAGCAGGACACACTGCTGCCCTCCAAGACATGTCAGTCCATACCCTCCAAGTCCAGAAGGCTGTTAAAAAGCCCATCTCCAAGATAGCAAAGCCTCAGACTCACAAGAGTCTGCACTTCCCAATGTCTTCTGCAGGCCGCAAGTCACTGCACCAGCCAGTGGCACAGGATAAGCCCCTTCTTGTTCATGCCCACACTTCACTTCCTGCTCTGGCAAGCTCAAGCGAGTGCATCCTGCAAGCCACTGCTTTATGTAGCAATGCACAAATACAGCCCATGCAAATGCAAGCATGCCCACGGCCAAGCTCCATTCTTTGCCTGCCTTTACCAGACTTTGAGCATCGTATGTCCAAAGACCTTTTACCAGGCACTGCTCTGTCTCTGGCACATGACACACAGTCAT
This sequence comes from Phalacrocorax carbo, assembly GCF_963921805.1. Classification (NCBI taxonomy): domain Eukaryota; kingdom Metazoa; phylum Chordata; class Aves; order Suliformes; family Phalacrocoracidae; genus Phalacrocorax; species Phalacrocorax carbo. The sequence goes on along the minus strand of NC_087515.1, from coordinate 37,287,340 downwards.
GAACTCAAGATGGATATGGGAAGGAAGGCCAACTTACTGCAAACTGCTCCCACTGCAGGCTGGCCTGGGATGTGTGGTTGCTGAGGGAAGGCAGATCAGGGTGCAGCGGCAAAAGTTCCTCCCACCAGAGCACTCATCTGACAGGAGTGCTGCAGCAGCATTTGCACATTTTTGAAGACCTCTCAGGTAAGAGGAGAGAGACCCATTTGGAGCAAGCTCAAAACACTCCTGTTGGGAGAATGAGGGGTGTGAACAAGAGCTACTGAAGCCAGCCAGGTTGCCAGAATTTGAACAGTAATGCTCAGCTCCCATTGAGCCTGGTCTGAACCAGACCCAGCGTTTCTTTGGCTGACCAAATTTCCCTTCTGCTCCTGCAGTGGAAGACAAGCAACAGCAATCCTTCCACACACACACCACTCCCCTGGCTCTTCCCCTCCAGATAAAAAGCAACTAGCCAAAACACAGATGTTTGTACTCATCTTTTCATTTTTGCTACAGTAACTTATCACTGGATCTTGGACGATTCACCTCATCCTTCCATCCCACTGCACAACTTAGCAAAGCTGATGGTCATTTAGTCCCACCTCCTCAACAACTCCTGGTACTGCTCCTGGTTTCAGATGAGAAAGCAGGGTGCAGAAAGGGAAAGTGAGATGCTCAAGATCACAGAGAAGTCGGGCCCAAATGTCCCACTTTGGACTTGCACCTCCAGTCACCAGATGCTACTCTAGCAGGAGTTGGTATTTTTATAGAAGCCTTTATGATTTACACTCAAGCCACAAATCTCTTCAATAAAAGCAGGTGGAGGTAGATTGTGTTGGGTTCTTATTGCCTTCATCAAATCCCCTTTTCTCCCTCCAGACATTCCTCACAGGCAGATTTCCCCAACCTATTTTTCCAGAAGAGAAGTTTCAGCTACTTCCCCTGAATTGCAATGAGCTTCCACATGCCAGCAAGCGGCTCAAGAGCAGGGGAGTGAGCAGCCAGCACTGCCCAGGAGGAACAGCCACACCATGAGAGAACCAGAAGCCCCCAAGTCCTGCCAGCAATGCAAGCCCACCCAAACATCCCCATATACTGCAGCACAAAGACAGGGGCTAGCAACACTCAATGCAAGCTAGGCTCTGTATGCAAACATGTATCTATGTTTCCCTGTGGAAAGTTTAAATACATTCTCTTTGTGCACATGTCCATACACAGAGGTCGGAGAAGGGGAGGCCCAGCAGAACTCACTCTCCCATCTCCACGAGCCCTGTAGCAGGTGTTACGATGTTGTCGTCCCTCTCCAAATACTCAGAGCCTCTCTATGAGCTGGCTAGATCCTTGCCCAGGCAAAATGCAGGCGAGAGGACTGCCAAGAGGCAACAGCAACCACCTTGGAGGAGAGGTCACCAAGCTAAACTGTGGGTTCACCATTCCACCCTTTCAGTTTTCAGATTCTCATTTCTGAGAGCAGAGATGAACATTTGCAGTACAAGAGGGTCATCATACAGCCCTGGCAGCCAAAGTAGCTGTGAGAACAGAGTCTGAAATGTGACCCATCTCAGCACGTGGATTTCCTGTGCAACACACACAGTGCCAGCTCAGCCCTGGGTGCCTGAGCAGTCACTGCGCATTTCATAGAGTAGAGCTGAACTGCAGAATGCTGATAAGTGAGCTCCCTTTTCCCAGTGTCTGGAACAATATGTGTCTTCTGTTCCCAGTTATTTCCTCCTCACTTTCCACTGCACTATGAACTACCACTGCCAGCTTTATAAGATGGGAGAGTAGAAGGTCTGGCTGGCAGAGCTTATACATAAACATGCCTGAAGAGCCAAGACACTAGGGCCATGAGCATAGGTACCGAATAAAAAATGCTTCCTACTGCACTACTGCATATGACATGAATATAAAATGCCCACAGAGTTCATCAAAACTTGTAGTTGGTTCAGACTGTTGCCACAGTAAGTTCAATCACTTGTCTCCAGCTGCCAGAGCACCTCACACAATGGCTTCTGCCAGAGCCTGATCAGAATGTATTCCTTAAACCACGCTTAATGATATCCCTGCAATTCAGCATTGATGTTCCTCTTTCTAAGGAAAGTGAAGAAGTCTAACATTGTCCTGCACTTCACAAAGAGAAACTGAATGAAAGAATATGCATACTTTAAATCCTGTGCTGATCCTGGAAAGTTTCAAGGGCTCTAAACCAATATTTTGCCAAGAAGAGAAGTGTCAAATCCTTAACACTGCCAAGTCAAAAAGGAAAAATAAGATTGAGGCTAAACAGCCATCTTGCATTTCTGAAATGCAAACCTAAGCTACATCCAGGTCTCCAGCACATCACAAACCCTCCCTACAAATTTAGGCAGCTAAAGCTCTGCAGAGAGTAAGTACGTGTGAGTGTGTGTGGAAGGTGGTCCCTCAGCAGACACTCCCTGGACTGGAGTTCCTCAGTGCTATAGCAATCTTCTCCAAGAAGAAATATTTCTATTTAGGCTTATACTGAGCAGGTACCTGAGTGCAGAACCCTCCAGATCTGCACTGGTAAGCTTTTGCCATGACAACTGACTATATATTCCTGCTATTTATTTAAACAATTATTTAACCACATGAGGACTTTCTCATTTGTTCCACAGCAGCCACACTTTTTAAGAAGCTCCTCTGAGAAAACTTGCTGAAGGCCTTTTGGAAATCCAAGTAGTATATCAACTGGATCTCACAGTTCTTATGCCTCAACAACTCCAAAACATCTGAAAGGCAAGTCTTCTTTTTAACAAAAGTGCCCATACACCAACATTGTATCTATCCATGTGCTCCACTACGTCTGTTCTTTAGCTTCTACTAATGCGCTTGATGCTTGCTAGTCCACAGGTTCTCAAACCTCCCTTAAAACCCTCAGAAAAGTGTGGCCTCCCACCAGCTGTAAAAGGCTTTTCTAATGCACTCACTACAGAGAAAGGTTCCAGCCAAGGAAGCACCCAAGCTGTTCACCTTCAGAGCCAGGGGCCATGCTTGCCCTTCTTAAGGTTTTTCTGTAAACATCCTGTCAGCCACAGTCAGGACGCAGGGCTAAGGAAGTTCTAGACCAAAACAGTACAGCCATACTCATGTTCTTCAGTCCACCCTAACCCAAGCAGTGACCATGCAGATGTCAAGACAATGTCACGTAGCAGGATACTTACTTGGAATTTTTTTCCATTTTGTTAAAGACTCCACAGTCTCAAACTGCATTAAAATAAAGTGCATTGATTCAAACTGTCAAGGATAAGAAAACAGCAGAACTACAGCAAAGCTACATGAGTACCTTCAATCTGGACTTATTTAATGTTCTTGTTTCAGACTTGTCTAACGGTGGTTATGTACCTCCATTCTTGTACTGAAACATCCCAAACCCTTTTGCAAGAGGAACTTCATCTTCTAAACCAAGAAGTACAAAACTACTTAAACAAAAGAATCCGCCATTCTTGGAGCAGAGTTTCTTGGCAAACAACTTACATCCCAGCTTCAATTGTATGATGCTGCTCACACAGTGTCCAACACTTCTGTGTGAGCCTGAGCTGTTAGTACCATCTTGTCCACCAGAACAAAGATAGCACAGCCACCATGCCTTGCAACAAAGGAATGAGAAGGGATGACAGACCAATCTTGATTTGTCACAGTGATTCTCAACTCAGCTATTCACCCTCAGATGGAAAATCTTCCCCTGAAAACAATTTCTGTCTATGAACTAGCCCGTCATGTCAGACGGGACAGGCAAAGAAACATAGTCATTGATGCTAAATTAACTGAAGTTACTTAGTCTCTCTAGCCTTAAAGAAAGAAAGAGCAAACAGAGCTTGGCTGCCTCTGAAACGTGTCAGACACACTACTGAACCTATACAGCTCCCAGAAACGTGGGAGGAAGTAACACTAACACAGAGAGTCTTCGGCAGAGAGCTTTCCCAGAACACGCACAGCTACACCAGACATCCTCTCCTTCCTTCCTCCAAGACCTCCAGAGTTCCCACAGGCATATTCAGTTGCTGATGTGCAAAGAGACTGCCACAGCACACCACCCTTTGCAGGACTGGGTGAGGACAGGCCCATAGCACGAGAAAGCCATAGTGCCGATGCTGCAGCACCCAGGGCCCTCTGTCTTGTACATGCTGCCATGCCAGCCTCCACTGTTCTCACAGGCACCACATTAAAATCACAGCAGTTTGAGATGGGGTGGGGGCAGCACACAGGGCTGCTCCCTGCAAACAGATTGACACAGCAGAGCCCTTGAGCACTGCTCCCCTAGCAACTGAGACAGTAGAGAGAAGGTCTTTTTGCCAGCTTTCTACCTACCAGCTGCCTCCACAATACCTGCACTAGTAGCTGCTTCCATGGCACACAGAGGAGGCACCACGCACAACCCTAGGAACTGAGCACCTTTTCTGCAGCCATGCAGAGCGCAAAAGTCAGTGCTCTTCCTGAAAATTATGTTTTGACTTATGTTGTTGACAACTTTAACTGCCCCTCTGCCAAGTCATGACTGCTCAGCCTGTTTTCCTTTGGTAGACAGGTCCTTAATGAGGTATCTAAGCAATAACAGCCTGCAGATTCACCCCAGGAGGTGAACTTAGTGAAGGACTCACAGATCAGACAATGGCTCAGAATGGCCAGACAATGCCCCAGTGAGAACCTGCTCCAAAAGACTTCTCAGCTCTCGGATCCATGGCTTCCCTAAAAACACCAGTCAGTAGCAAGCTGCTCAACCACAAGTGCAGCCTCCCCAGTACAAATCACAGAAGACAGCCAGACCCTAGGGAAGGTTATCCCCAAACCTCTTGAATCACAGTATGACCAACAGCGCTCTCATGCTCAGTTAAGGCAGACAGAATCTCATCTCACTGATGACTGCAATATTTGTGGTCAATAAAACAATGTATCACTGTGAGATACTTTGTTGTAAGAGCATTTGCAGCTTTTATTAGAACCACTGCTGCTGTTCCTCACCAGAGTAACCCATTGCGCGCCTCCATGTACACACACAACATGCATGGCCAACAAATGGGGTTTTGGAAAAAGGGCAGAGAGGTAGAGTAGAGGCAGCCAGTTGAGCTCAGCAGAAAGGAATGAACTTCCAAGACCTGTTTCTGATGCCCTGTCAAAGTACTGCAGCCAGCCTGCAATCTCAGCATCCTCAGATGCTTAAAAAGCTGCTGGACAGAGATCCAAAGCGTCAGAAAACTCACATCTGAGATCTAGCTGCAACTCAGCCAAGAGGTCAGGCACAACCACACAGATCAGCGTGCTCATGCCCAAGCAGCATCATGCAGCTCTGGTCTGGAAATTAATATTTCACTCTGGAATAAAAAAATCTTCAGTGGCTGTGAAATGCAGCCAGTGTTTCCTTGGTAACAGAGGTGGCAGGCAACCAGGGCAATGCACTAAGTGCACCTTTTGATCCGCAGTCACTCCTCAGAGGGCACCCAAGCACCCACCTTCAGTCTAGTGCCCTGCTGTTGGTAATCAACTGCTTTCACAGTAGGTCAATGGCATATAACCACTAGACTCGCGCCACACAGCAGCTACAAGTCCAGGTACCACCTGAAGCTCAAGAACACTGTCAAGGTCTCAACATGCTCCTGGGCCTGTAGAATATTTTCAGGGTCTGCATCCAAAGGATGAGCAGTGATAAATAAAAGTGGTAGGTAAGACTATAGAAGCTAAAAACCCCACATTATCCAAATCAGGAGCCACTGCTCTTAAAATTAGATACAGGGATACTTGCTCAAACTGGAACATTATATCCACAACAGAAGCATCCTCTGCAGCCCTAGTCTAGGTGCTGTTTGTCAAAGGGATCCCATCAGAAGTTATTTTTAAGACTCAGATCTTTAACTTAAGCTTTTCATTAGGCTGCATGGATATCTTGGAGAGGCTTCAGCCACCCACTGGACCCCAAGACCAGCACAGAAATAGCTCAGTTATCCTATCACTGACACTTCTGACTTATGATTTCCTGCGTCCCACTACACACATGCACTCCTCTGGCAAGCAAGAGACCAACGCTGCTCCCATCATATAAGCACAAACCCTCCACTTCCTCCCCTGCATGGTTGGGGACCTTTCTGAGGAGAGCCACTGGGAAGGCTCAGCAGCATGGGACATCCTCTCCCTGAGCCAGGCCACAGCCACACAAAACCCCGGTGTTTAACCTCAGAGGCCATCTGTCCCAGGTCAACAAGCAAACATGGTCACAGCCAACTGAGACATCGGGAGCAGGTTTCTTGCAGACAGTTTTGAATAACCACAGCTGGCAATGGAATTTCTTTTAATCCTTGCCAGGTGAGCAAAGCAGCCCAAACTACTCCCCTTTTTTGTGGCTGAGCAAAAGATGGATGCACTGCAGTCCCCAAAGCCCACTGCTCCAGAAGGGGCAGTTCCTCCAGCCCTTCGCCCTGCACTGCCAGACAATCCCAAATTTGCACTGTAGCACAGGAGGAAGGAGTCTTGGTCATGAGTGCCTGACTACGGAGCTACGGCCAGGGAATTAGGAGGAAGGCTGGCATACACACTAGTGATTAGGTATTGCATTCTAATGTGAAAAGTAACAAATTTTGAGCATCTAGCTCAAAATTTAAATGAAATCCAAACCAAAGGCAGAGTCAATACAAAGTTCCTTTTGCAGCAAGACACCAGTCTAGGTTTCTATTTCTCTGTAAGCAGCAGGATTCATTACTGGAGTGTGGACGCTTGCAAGCCCACAGCAGTGGCAGCCTTCCATGGCTATTACCATTTCCTGCCCTGCACTTTCCCTGCACATTCCCTGCCACTTCAAGGACAGTCTTTGCAGAGGCCTAATAGGTTATGACCCTTCTTCCAAATGCTGCTGAAACCCTCAGATCCTGCCAAGTTCCTTGACCTGGGTTTGTTTGGAGGTTTAGTTTTACTGGGGACAGTGGCTAATTTTGTCTTAAAGTGTTCAAGACAGTCTATTAAGCTTGCACTGGGTGCCCACAAACAACAGGCTTGTGCTGCCAGGGAATCCCTTGACTGTGCTCACTGCAGCTCCCTATCATGTTCAGCTGAGAGAAAACAAGCAGAGAGAAGGAAACCAATGCACAGAGCAGTGAGGCATATGAGACAAGCCCCTTGCTAGCACCAATTCATGGAGCTGGGAGCTTTCCAGAGGAGAGAATACAGTGTTGGTTTGTTACTGCAGAAAAGTCATTAGTACCAAGAGAGGCACAGCAGGATGCAGCTTCACGGGAGGCTCCAGGAGCAACACGTTTCAAAGGTGGGTTGGGAAATATAATTTCATTGTCCCAAGTTAGGATTCAGGATTACCTGGTAGGACAGAAACAGCCTGCTCTCAAAGCAAGGCAGAACTGCACCAAAAGCTGACCCCCAACTATACCTGTACTATGAACAGTATCCAAAAGCCAGTCACATGAGGAATGAGAGACAGGATACCAATTACTATCTCCTAGACCCTCCTCAGCTCAACAGGAAGCAAACAAACCAACAAATAGATAATTATTCCAGAAGACAATGTCTATGGAAGAAATTGACTTTATGGCAGCCACCAACTGCTCCCAGCACTGTAAGCCAGCCTCTCCATCCCAGCAGACATGCTGCCCCAACACTTCCCACTCAGGGTCTCCCACCAAGCTGGCAGGCACACACAAGTGCTGGACCCCAAGGGCTTGCCTTAGGTGCCTCTTAGACTCTGCTCCAGCCCCAGCACAGGCTGCCAAGCTCCAGGAAGGAAGTGGCCAGCAACATTCACATGTCCCTGATGGGCTTGTTTCCAGTTGCAGGAGGGCACAGCACACAGCTCTGTTAGGGTGGTGCTGCCAGTAGGATTTCAGAATGTGTCAGGCAGAAAGGGAGAACAGGCTGCTGACACAGATCGCCCACATGCATGATATTGGTTCATATAAGCCAATTTCAGAAAGATTTGAGAAAGTTATTACCATTATTTCTACCTTTGCCTGCTCAATCTTGTTGTCCTAGTTACCAAAGCCCTGGTGGCTAAGGCAACCAGCCTTGGCAAGTAAGAGGCAGAACGCAGTGAGATGTAACACAAATATTTAAGATGACTCTGAAATACCAAAGCAGAAACAAGTAACAGCAATTCTGCGCTCCCAGCATCACTCCCTGCCCATTGGTCTATGACATTTTTCATCACCCCCACAGGAGTTTGGGAATGGACACTCAGGTTATGTTTGTGATACACCCAAGAGACACAAAGGTGGACTGCAATCCCAACTCAGATGTGCAAGAGCTCGCCTCACACACCCTCTTCCCACCGTGAGTTAACTGTACAGACATTAGCATGCACAGTCTTGTGACCAGACTGAAGATCAGAACTTGTGCTACCATTCAATAAACAGCTCTCCTCTGCCCATGTAGGGCCTCTATAGCATCCAGGCTCCATGTTTATAGCCTGCTAGAACATTTCACACAGGCATTGCAAGGCATCTCCATCTGGGAATTTGATAACATGATACTCCTGTGGTTTCTGAGATCACTAACAGCTCTGCAAGAATTCAAGTCCTGATCACATATTTGTTTCTCTGTTATTTTTATCACACACATACAATACCCAGAACATCTCCAGGCTCAAGGCCGTGTAAAGCCAAGTCAAAAGTTACTTTAAATGAACTGTGTGGCTTGGACAGTATAAAGGGAACAACTACTGCATGACCATGCACCACAAAATGGTCAGACACATATGTCCATCTGGCAATAATCTAGTCTCAGAAAAATATCTATATTATAAGAAAGCACCATTTACCAGCACATTTAAAACATGCAAGTGGTTGAGATGCTCTGGCACAAATAAGGCAGCTGAGGGCAGGGATGCTGAGATCAACCTTCCTTCTAGACAAAGGTCAACCTGCCACTATTATGTTGAGGCTATTGAATCCTCAGAAGCTGCAGAAAGACTTTGTGATGTCCATGACCACATTTGGTTCTATCACCTTCATCCACTAGGTACATGGGATAAAATGGCCTGGTGCATCCCAGCAGGCATTACACCCAGCTGATTAGCCAAGGCCACTCCATGAGTTCTACATCTTCCAGCCTCAAACATGCATCACTGAGAGGTGTGATGGGAACTAAAGGGTCAGGTCCAAACACTTTGATGGTTCTAGCTTCCCTAAGACACCAAGAGGAGCTGATACTTCTGCTATCCACAGTCCAGCACATTCAACTCTAAACTGTTATGATCATGTGCATATTCAACTGCATAGAAAGCCCAAAACGTATGCAATTCCTGCTGTCTTGGAACTCCAAGCAGTATTTCACTACGGTTAGGGTTTTTTCCACAGTTGCTGTTAAACTTTACAGAAATGGAAAAAAACTATGTGCTTTATACTTGAATCAAGATTTGTAAAAGGACATTAGTTATCCAGAACCTGTTGGACTGAAAAATAAAAAGTGAAATAGCTTTTGATGAACACTGCTTGACCTGAACATTAAGTACACTGGGCACCTCACAAGAAACATGAAAACAAAACTATTATGCTGAGATGGGTGGTCAGATCCCAAAGAGAAGATGAGAAAATTTTAATCCGGATATGCATTTAATACCCCATGATGCATAATAGTAAGGATATGTTTAAAAATCAATTTAAAAGAAACAAAAATATACTTTTATCTCTCTCCAACCTTTAATTTCCCTGTATTACAGCTGTGTCTACCATTTAATTAATCAGCTTTTTATCTGTTAGAAAACATCCACATAAAATGAGAAGTTTCATTTTCTCTCTGGTGATTCACATTGTCACACTCAAACAGATATCCACCCGAGACCTCATGAGAAGTCCTCATGAGAAGGTGTTGGAGCTTCAGAAGAAAATTTGAGAGTATGTGGAGCCAACAGTGCTGCACACCAAACTCACAGGAGTGAAGGGGATGGTTCTGCGAAGGCTGCACGTTCCAGGGAGGAGCTCAGCTAGGAAACATCAGGCCCTAAATTACCTTGGCAGCTTTAAAAATTCTGCCTTCAAGGGCTTAGCTCAAGGCCCTGTTTGAACTACACTCCACTCAGACAAACTTCAGAGGAATGAGCTCCCTTGCAGCAAGCACAGTCTTAAAAGCCATGTTTCTGCTTAAGTTAACAATATGTTTTCACCTACAATGAAAATAGCACAAGTTTTCAAATTACTTCCCAAAAGCTTGATTTAAATTATGGTTTAGCTCACTCTGACCTAAATGCATGAGGCCCAGGAGACAGCAAAACCCTTTAACTACTGCAGGAATAAGCAAGCAAAGGCAGCAAGGAGGTTGCAGAGAGGCAGCAGCTTTTGCTAATCTGCCCAGTTGGAGGGAGGGAAGGCAGGCATGGCACTGCAGCTCTCTGCATGTTCTCTGGAAAGGTGGTGCCCTCTGCCCCTAACCCTTCAGAAGCTGCTTAGCTTGTCCAGCAGGCAAACTGCCCCAAGGCCTAACCCCCACTCCCTCTCTCACAAGCAGGATGAACAGTAAAGCTAATTGGGAAGTCAGAAACATGGCTGAGGCTTGAGGGAACCTACGCAGGTTGCCACAGCAACTCCGCAAATCCATGCCACTGGAGCCCACCATACTCGGAAAATTCAGACAGCAAAGCCCTTCTAGCACCTGGATGTTATCCTGCTTTATTGCAACAGGATTGCAAGCCTAGCTAAGATCAACACAGCTCAATCTTATGAATGGAAGATCTCCAAAGGACACCAGAGCAACTGGGACATCCCATGCAGGCTCGGCATCCAGCAAAGCCAGGCTGTGAAGGTACCATAAGGCAGATCCTTGAACTGCCACCAAGGCTGATTCCCCAAGTTTTTCATTTGAGGGAGCGAAACACTGGAGATCTCTGAAGAGTACACACATTTGTTTCAGAGCAGCATGCATGTTGTGTGCAACACAAACAGCTTGTTCTCTTTTAAAAAGTAGCCGAGCTGCCTCATCAAAACAGACAATAAAAACATAAAACTAGACCTACTGGAGTGAGTAGTCCTCAGAACCACTTTATAAGGGCTGACAATAATTCAGAGCACAGCAGTCTTCCAGCATTTTCCAAAATCCCAGAAGAAAAAAAAACCTGGACATTTTCCCTTCCTTCTTGTTTACATCATCTCTCAAAGCTTGAGCTTAAGTACCTGATATTAAACACCTGGCTTAAGCCTCAGTCAAACAACACTACAATCCCTCTAGCTTGCAGCATTAGCAAGAGTTAGTAGGCTTAATCCAATTGCTCCTGTCAGCCCTTCTGACTGCTTGTAACTGCCATATAGAAAGTACAAATTATTCCAGCAATTCTAGAGATAACCTGAAACATGAGACATCTACCATTTTCATTTCTGTCGGCACTGCCTTTGCCTCCCTCTGCAATATCACAATTTGACAGCAAGACCAGCCTCACTTTTGGTGATGCTGTGGAATGCAAAAACTCTGCAAGTGAACACTTGCAAAACATAATAAACCTCAGACATGCACACATTTCATTAACAGAGGAAACATAAGATATATGCCTTAACTCTTCTTGCAAGAAAAGACATTTAACCCAGCTACGTGAACAGCTATGAACGTGAAGAAAAAATCCAGAAGATACAGGTAGACAACGAAGCTCTAGGATTGAGATCAGGCACATGCCTATGAAAAGCCCCTGGACCAGTTACAGCCACCTCTGCTTCCAGGTTTGGTAGCTACGTAAAGCACATGGTACACGCCCCCAGCTCTCCATGAACAAGCTCTGTGTGCACACCCTGTGCATGAACCAGCACCCCGTCTCTCCAGAGAGAGACTTACTCCTCAAAAGGCAGGCTGAGACAGTCTCCCACGGGCTAGTTTTATCTGAGAACACTGCACAAAGAAGAGCTGCTCACAGACACTGAAGCACCAGGTTTCAGACTCAAGGTCTATTTCTCCCCTGGAAAAAGAAAGGCTTAAAGGAAAGACTGCTTCAGTCACAAAACAAAGAACTGTGGTGGTTATTTGTTAGCCATTTCTGGCAATTTTTTTTTTACTATTTTTGCACTGCTTTTGATAAAGCTGGTGTCTGAACATTATTTATAATCTGTCCAGCATACAGCTCTGACTGAGACCTGTGCTCCTGACTGAACTGTCTCTAGCATAAGATTTCAAATCCCTGTGAATAGGCCTGCCACTCACTTGCTGAGTATGTTTGCTTGCAGCCCCAGGTACACCACGGCAATTTGGGCTTAAAACACCTCTGTGCCCAGGAAATTCCGTAACAGCTTAAAACATAACAAGAAAGGATGAGTTCTTAACATATGCACACACTGCTGCAATCGCCTTGGGAATCCCTATGCTTCAGTGCAACTCTGCTACGCTTTGGTGGTTTTGGAAGAGCCTTTCTTCCAGCTAGAGATGTATTTCCATCTCTGCAGAGAATTTTCTTCAAGGAGTCACCTGCAGAAGGTGCTGGTGAGGGTGACACTTGATAACATACCCATTAGAACTGGCACTCAGTGAGAAATACCTTACTCTACCCAGTTATCCTCCAATTAATTGAAACCAGCCCAAAACAAAATGTAAAGAGGACTACTTATCCACATTAATCAAAGGAATAAAAAGACATTTGTGAAGAAATAAAAAGGATGGTTTAATCTGTTTACACTAGGGCTAAATCAGAAAGACCTTCTCCTTATACAGCTGACCCTGCAGACAAAACAGCATGGCTTCTTTTTGTGGACCTCATGCTGCAGGTTGTTCCCATTAGAGAGCACATAATGGGCAGGATCTAGCAGATTATGGGGTATCACCTTACTACTCACAGCTAGCTATCCTCATGATGCCCCCAGGGGCCCAGACGGTTCATTTCCAGGCTCATTTTCAGGCCCTTGTAAGAGATATTAAGAGAAATCAAGCATCACCCCAGTTCTTTGGGAACACCAACATCCCTTTAGAGGGTACAGGCAGAGAAGCTGGTGAACCAAGCCAGCAGCCCCCACCACCAGAAGCTAATGCCTTGTTCTCCACTCTCTATGGTTCCCCACCACCACCGTGTGTTTGAGCACATGATGAACTGACTCAACCTGCTAATCCAGCAAAGAATGAACCTGAAAAATAACGAGTTGTTTCATCCCAGGCCAGCACTGAGGTGGCTTGCCACATAGTCAGGCATGCACTGGAACTAGAGCCAGAGAAGGGGTGCCAGTCCCAAGCTGCGAGGCCAGGACTGCCAATTCATGCCATCCAAGGTGTCACGCTGAATGTACATACAGTGGGTTTGGAATTCGGCCTGAGAAAGGAATAAAGCTCTCCCACCTTCTTTTGAAACAACCCAATGCATGAGTCACCCACAGGAAGCACTTTTAATGCCAACTACATATATCACCCAGCACCCCAGCAGAAAGGCATGCAACTCAGCGAGGCTTCCAGTTAAGGTGAGACAACAGCAATTAGCCAATTTGGGGTGCCTCTCACCTTTGTCTCCCTCAGCATACCATAGTGCTAACACAGCTTCATCAAGACAGCATTGTGGGCTCTATTTAAATACATTTGTTTCATCTATTTTGCCCTGTGCTGAGTGCTGCAATCTGCTACACAGATTTCTATTGACAGTGCTAGCTGTGCTGTGATGAGAGCTCACACAATAGCTTTGGGTCACACGTCCCAGCTACTTGCATTGCAGAAGATGAAAGATGCCAAACAACACATATTCTTTTGGGGGGGAAAAAGGCTGATATTTAAGAAGATAATTATTAGAAAACCATTCAGTGTCAGGATCTAACATGTCACCTCCTAAGGCTCAGCATGTATGACTTCCCATTGGGGTTTTTTTTCCATATTTTTTAAGATTAGGAGAGGCATTAGTGTTAAAGGTCTGCCTCACTTGACCTCCTGTAAAGCATACACAAACTGCATATTTGTCTAGCAAACAGAAAATGGCAACACACCAAAAACCGACAGAAAAATAGTCTATCATTTATCAGCAAGTAACAAAAAACTTGAGCTGGTGTCAAGCCATCTCTGAAATTCATTGCTCTTTTTGTAAGGTGTGTCAAGAGAATAAAAGGCTACATGGCTGAAAAAGTGCCTCCCCATCAGATATTGGACGCAACTCCTTTCAACAGGCAGACAAAGAAGCAGCCTGATTCCAGGAGTAACTCCTCCAGCAACAACAGTGTTCGATACTGATTTACAGGAGCTGAATTTAACATTTGCAAAGTTGAAACTCAACAACTTCAAAGTAATTGTTGCATTAAACAGCACAAAAAACCTTACACTTAGAAGCAAAGTTACACCTTTTTGAAGAGCTCCAACTCCCATCCTAAACAGTTCTGCCTGAATCCAGAGATGGCTCAAGTTGTTCCCTATAAATAATCTCCTTTCCCAAAACAAAGTACTAATCAGTAGGAGAAAGCTTCCCTTCCCCACCATACAGTCCTGGCCTGCAATTCTCCCACACAGAGCCAGGGAGCTACAAGATGTTCTTAAGAAACGGGGACAATTACCATCATCCAACCTCACAGCAAGGCACAATCTCAAGCACCCAGAGTGCAGCATACCATGACCTGTCTGTTCTGATGCATCTCAAGCAGACAAGAGCTTAACTGCACATGAGCATCTGCACAGGCTGCCCACAGCCAGTTCCCAGGTCAAGCGCTCAGCTGGTTGGTCATCTGGTGGGCTTTACCATCCCCTACCTTCTCCTCCCTGGCACAGGCCCCACCACTGTGTTACCTGAACCCATAGGCTTAATACTGCATTACCTGCTGCAAGGTTTGGAAGCACCTGTTTCTAGTTAAAGTGCAAAACTTGATGATCCTCATGGATCCCTTCCAACTCAGGAGATTCTATGGTATTTGAACTGTAAATGCGTATTCTGTCTTAACACACTCCCTTCACACCTGAAGCACGTGAACCAACAACCCTACAAAGGAGATCAGAGCAGCTATAGGATTTGCTTCAGGTCAATGGTCAGCCAAACTTTCAGCAACTTCCAGAAAGGCTGTGGGCAGCTTTTCTTTTCTCCATATGCCTATGGAAAAGCAACTGAGAGGGAATAGCAGACTCAGCTTGATTTTTTTTCTTTTCTAATAAATACAATTTGTAATTTCCCAGCCCCCTACTTTGTCTAAAAGCAGAGCAACTGATGGGAGATCAATATCGCTAATAGATATTTCACAGATAGTTTGTACGTCCCTTCCCATCTCTTCTGGAAAAGAGGAGGGAGGGCAGGATTTCAGGTGCACTGGAAGAGAAAGATTTGTTGGCAGGAAGGCGTAAAAGCAAGGGGTGTTCATTCCTAGCAGCATGACTGCCTGGAAACTTGGCATTTCTCCCCTCACCCACTGAGTGACAAAATTCCTTTGAAAAGAGTGGAAAGCAGGCAGATTGTCTCACCTCTACCAAAAACATGCTGACTAATCCCATCCAGGTACATACAAGAGAAGATGGAAGTCAGCTACCATGGATGAAGAAATCAAAAACATAGTATCCTTCCAGCAGCCATGTTTCAGAGTGGATTTTCATCAAATCCTCTTCTTGCCTTCCAGCAGAGCTGCTGCTAGCTCTAGAGCGTCCCACCAGGCAATGCACTTCTATGAAGGACAGCTTCTTAGCATCCTTGCCACATTAGTCCATTCTCCTTTGGGCTGGTGAGAAAACGAACTCAGAAGAAAGAAAACAACTCCTACCAGCTTATCCCCAACTAGGGAGTTAGTGCTGGATTTGCACTCAAATTTATACTAATTAGTCACCCCAAACACCACTTTCAGGCAGGCTTTTCCACCTGCGCTCCCAGGGCACAATAGTATATTTCACACACTGCAGTCATACCACGTTATGCTTGCTGTAATTCTCATGTGTTACTAAACTACTCACACTACAGGTGATTTTGTAAGGCAGCAAGAGACTGGAAGTCTGCCAACAGCCATTGAGAAACAGCTTGATATGCATCCTAAAGGACAGGGGAAAAAACCTCAACCACACATCTCATAGCTCAGCTTTCTCAGATCTGCAATAAAGTAGGTGCCTGAAGAACAACCTAACACTCAACATGTTTGTCACACTCTGGAGCCATGGCCTCAGGAGCTATCTGTAGTCAGGAGCAGGATTTTACATCCAGTTTTGTAACTGGAGGTAGCCCAGTAATTCACAGCATAGAAACAGATCTGATTCTAAAACATGCTTTAGGAGCATCTCACTCATTTCATCTAGAAGCTGCAGCCACCAAGAAACGCACAGCCTGCCCTGATGGAAAATTCCTTGTTTTATTAGACACCTTCCTTCAAAGCAAAATTTGCATACAACTTCAAAAATCAGATCTTTACTCTTAAGGAAAGGAAAGCTGCTAACCTTTATATTCAGAAGGTGATATTCCCCAAAAGCATAATCTCAGCAGGCAAAGTAAAAAGACACCAAAACCTGCCTTAAGAATCACAAAGCTTTGCAGGAAACCTCCTACTAGCAATGCAACAGAAAGCACATACCAAATTCTGTGAGGGTGGGGAAGAAAGATGGGCAAGAAGGAAATACCTGTGTAGGTCCTGGGCAACTCTAAACACACTTGTTCTCAGGTGTGTCCACATGACATGTCCACATGAAGAGCAAGATTTTCTCCTGGTTGCTGTTGTCTCAAGGCCCTCCATTAGAGAAGAAAAAAATCATATTTAGGTGGTACTTGTTGTGGACCTGCATACATACTGTAAGAGTGTTTATGAGGTTCACTCCCCAAAGCACAGCAGGTGTAATTTGGAGGAAAGGAAGCATTCAGCTTAGGTGAATTTGCTCTAAGTTTGTCCTCCACTGGGACAATTTAATGTTAGTGAAAGAGCGTGGTGAAACTCAGCACAAGCAATAAATCCTTGTGTTTCAGGCTGTAAATCTTAATGTCAAAACCAGTCAGGAGATCTAAGACTGGCAATAGGTGCACACTCACAGCTATTAAATGCAACATAGTGCAACACTGAAAAGCTCTTTTGAATCAGTCATACACAACCTCTTCCAAATTCCCAAGCCTGAAAATCTCTCTACTACCCTGTTTCACTGGCCTGGTCATTTTACTACTAGGTCACTAGCAGTTGCCACCCCACACCATCTGTCATTAGCAGACCTACCCAACGAACAGTTTGTTCAGGAGCTGCTTCTCCTCCTAAATATTGCAGGCTGTCCATGCACAAGAACAAGGTCACTAGGCATAAAACAGACTACTTCCCTCAACACCCCTTTTATCTAATCCTAAACATTAAGGCTTAATCCTTCAAGATATTTGTATCATAGCTGAAATACAGGAAATCTCAAGGTAGTACAAAACCTGAAAATATAACAGGAAGAAAATTAGCAAGCGTAGGGCATGGCTGGCTCTCACCCAGCCTCGCCTCTCCTTTATATAACCTGCATGTTGTAGGAAACAGAGAAAAGCTTGAGAACTGTTGGAACCAGGGAGACCCCAAGAAAACACCACAGGCTTGTGTTCCTACTGTGCTTTAGTGATACAGTTGCAAAATGGCTTTGGGTTCAATAGGACAGAAGAACACAAACTCTCATCCATTTTTGCCCCTTCTCCCTAGGCCTGCATCAGAGACGTGTACAGTACCAGGTAGCAACTTGTTTGCTTTAAATTGACTTATTGCCTTTATAAAAGGCTGAGCACCTCTGTCCCAGGAGAAGGATGACGATGGGCAACAGGCAGAGCACAGTGCAGGGGTGATGTCCAGGACAAGCACGCTGGTGGAGACAAGTATTCTGCACAGAATTGCTTCAAAAGTAGCATTTCAAATACTCTCCATCACCACCTCTCATCACCAGGTATCATTCAGAAGCAGCAACTGTCACTTGCAACCCCATGAGCATCCTAGAGATATGGAAGGTAGTACGCAGAGCTGGCACTCCTGAGTTTTCACAGGTACAGGGAGAAGCAGGAAACACTAACAGTCACATCACCACAGCTCAAACTCAAAGGTCTTTTGTAGTGAATGAATTTCAAAAGTGTCCTTGACAAGGGTGGTAACTTGTCACTGAGGTCTGCTTTTTGTCTTTCAGGTTGTGGGGGGATGTATGTGCATGTATGTTTCAGTTACATGCCCAAAGAGCAATAGATGCTCTACAGAACATACACCACATATTTTGTGGGAAGAAAAGATTTACTATTGCAAAATAAAGGAAGAAGAACTTGTTCAAAAGTCTCCTTTCAGGCAGCCTATCTCTCTCAACCCCAGAAAGAAACAAGTTATTTCCCCTTCAGTGGCTTAATTTTCCATAGTTAGTCAAGAACCAAGAGCCAGGACACTCAAAAGGACACTTCTAGAAATCCTCACATTGTCACCAACTTATCTTTTTCTAGATTTCCTTTTTTAGCATTTGTTGTTCTACCTGCTGCTGCTGCTTCTGAGGGAGTCCCTCATCTTGCTCACTGCCCTACTGCTCATACAGAGAAACCATATCTGATATCAATTCACCTGCATTGTTGACAACTCAGGGATCCTTCTTGAGGGCTGCCAGCAGCAAACATTTGTTCTGGATAACAGGAATTTAATTCTGAAACCTCACGTGCTTTACTTATACCATCAAATATAAACTAGTGCCGGCAAAACAACACATAACTCTACACTTCCTTTTCATAACCTCTTTCAGCATGCTGTGCTGTCAGGTATCACAAGAAAGATGCTCTGTAGAACTGTCTCGATCTGGACAGCTGAGCCTGTAACCACCCTGGAAGAGATCCACACTGAACACTTCTAACGTCAACAGAAAGTTTGTTTGGCTTTAAATCACATCTACTCTGAAGGCAGAGACCATGGAGCTTCTCTCACACAAAGCTACCCTGGATTTTAAACCTTGATCTACTTAGTTTTGCCTTCTTCCCAAAGAGAGTTCCGACATCCTGCACATCTCACAGCCAGCTCTCCTTGAAAAGTCATTTACTCTCAGAGTATTAGGAAAAAAAATAGGTTGTAATTAAGCAGAGTTATTAATCTTTTGTCACTTGGGACCCAAAACTTATTCATATTCATGTCAACAGGAGTGTTTGCCACTGCCATCAGGACTGGACAAAACATAAGTGCCTCATCGTTTTTCAGAAGAGAATATAAGATCTTCTGGAGACCAATAACTAACTGCTCTGCTTTCTGTTCACAGCAGCATTTAGCTGGGACGTTGACCACTTCTGCTATTCCAGCACCAAACATTTTTGCTTTTCTGCCTCTCACTCAGACAACACCATTCCCCTGGCACAGGCACAAGATACCACAGCCTACAGGCCAGTTTCTTACATATCTCACAGCTCTGCCAGATACCCAGAGGAGAAGTAATCATGGCTGCAGTTGTAGAAGTGGTCTTTGGAACACACTTTTCAAGATTCCTCTTCTCAAGAGGAGGGAACTATCAGGATCTGCTAAAAGCTTCAAACTTCCCCCAAAAGACACTTAGATCTATGAAGAAAGTGTCCAGGTCACTTAAAAAGAGAGGCTGGAAAACCCAGTGGCAGCCAGGCAGTCATTCCTCACCTGGACAGACAGATAGGACTCACATTTTGGGGCCAACTGTTCTCACACTCCTTGGACAAACTCCAAGTGGTCAGTGTGAAGCCTCATCACAGTTTCTTCAGGTAACAGTCAAGGCACAGAGAGGTTCAGTGATTTCCTTCACGGACACCACATCCCTGCCTGCAAGGGTATGAAACCAAGACTTCTCTGCTCTAATTGGGGTCTAACAGTGGCAGGACTAAAGGACGGCAGTAGCCGAATTGCTTACTGTATCACAAAAAATAAGGTTAAGAGATTTCCTTTCCCTCCTCTTGACTAGGCTCTGAGTAGGCAGAAGTTATAAGGCAGGGGTTAAACCTGGCTGTTAAACCTTTCCTCTTCCAACTGCTTAAGAGGGGTGTTTAGGGTTGTTAATTTTGCCACTTACTCATGGCTGACACTTCTCACCTCACTGATTTAAAGGTGCATTTACCTATGTAGGTAGGGAGCAAGTGCACCTTGCTGCACAAGCAATGCTGCACAGGCTCCTTGAAATCATTCTCCCATCATTCCACATCCTTTCACATTAAATACCCACACAGATGCATCACTGGGAAGATCAACACTCAAATTCTGCTTAAACTACTGCTGGTAGTCATGAAACAGCTTAGCCTGAAAATGCACCGTTCCCTCCCTCCCACCCCCTTTCCCACACTTCCATTGGCTCTTTCCAGGCTGTCTTCTATCCTCCTTTTCCCCTGCCGACTTTCAATACCACCCCACTGGAAAAAGACAGCAAACCTTGAGGATGGTTGAGAGTTACCTCCACAATGCACCCAGGTGCATTAGCCTGCAAACAGGGGGTTGGAAGAGAGCCAAGTTCTTCATCACATGGGATCTAATAGGACCTCCAACCTCCCTCTAGCCACTGATTTCTATGAAACACAGCTCTTCAAGATAGTTGACAAGCCAGGACAAAATTGGGCAAATAGATCAGAAGCTGAGAGAGCTGGACAGACATTGTGTATTTTCTTAGTAGTTTCCTATGTGAATACAACAAACATTAGCCATGGATATGACAGCAAATGTGACTTATTTGCTGTGTTATTCACAATAACCAAACATTTGGCAGGGGGTGGGGGAGAGGGGGAAGACAATTAATTGAGGAAAAAACATACCAAAAAACTGCTGCCCCATCATGTGCACAGGAGAGTTGCAGTGATATAACCACATCCCCCAGGCTCTGCTACAGTGAGACTTCACTGCTTTTACAGAAGGAAGCAATTTAGGGTTAAGATCTGGTTCCAGGCAGAGAGGCGAGATTTAATCCATCTCTGCCACTTTTTAACCATTGGATGAATCACATCACCTCTGCTTCCCCCTCACTCTGCCTATCCGAAGCACAGAGTAAAACCCCCAAAGAACAGACAGCATTTCATTATAGCACATCATGTAGCACCTATCACAACGGGACATGAGACTCTGCCATAGCCTTGGCGCCTCCTGTCACACAAGCTGATTTCCAGATAATAAGCACATTGTCAAGAAGCATCTCCTGAGGAAGCATTACGATCTGCCCAGACAGCCTGTCCCAGCATGCACAGCATGTTGCTCAGTCACACTGCCATTAGCCTCTCTCATGCTCCACTGCAAGCAATGCAGATATATTAATTGCCCCTAGCAGGAGCAACGCCTTTCCTCAGCACAAAGGGTCCTTAAATCCTCAGAAGAAAGTCCAAAAAATCCCAGCTGATTTCTACATACTGCTCCCCAAACCTTCCTCCAGACTCCACCAGTTCCCATGGTCCTCTGAGCCTGTTCAGAGGATTCCAGCAGCATCCAGATTAGACAGCAAGGAAAACTCTGCTAGTGATCTGGCTCTTGGGTGGTTTCTCTCTAGTTGCCCCTTTCTGAGCAACCACAGGCTTCCTAGCCCAGCTCTCCAGTCTGTGGAAGCCAGGGAAGAATCCCCAGCCATTTCCTCTAGCTTCAGCTTTGTCTTTCTGGCTCAGGGAAATACACCAGAGTGTATGGGCAGTCTTGTAAGGGTCTATTTTTCCCAGGATGAACAGATTTCTTCCGTTATGAGTACTGGCACCATGTTGCAGAGCATTGGCTTTGGGAGCAACCCTGCCACACCTCAAGATCGCTTCTGCTTTGCAATACAACTCCATAGTCGCCCTAGCGCATGTAAGGAAACGACAACACTGCAGCATGGGAAAAAGCAGCTGGGAACAAAGTGGGGAGAACAGGAACATGAGCCATAGCTATGGCTTCAGGCAGGGAAAGGGTTATTTGAACTAGAAGAGCAAGCAACTTCAGATCCTGGATCTGAATCTAAGCCTCATTTCAGTGTCCAAACCACAACGTCATCTTTCTGCTCTATTTTCAAACAAGTTACTTGTTTAACAAAAAGCATGTGACCAAATTCATTGCTGCTGCATAACAGCCTCCCTAGAAACGTTAGAAAGAGCTTACTAAACAATCCACGGGTCAGTGGTAAGACTACATGCCACAGCAAACGTTTAAAAAAAATTTTTTAAGGCAACAGAAAGGATACCTTACTTGGGAAACATCACATCTTTAACTGGTCATTGCTTTACTTAAGATCACTGTGTTTGAACTTCCAGCTGTTCATGTGGAGTCTGCCCAAAAGCAACCTCAGGGCAGAAAGGAAAAGAGTGGAAGACTGCAGCAGCACATTGATCTCTCATTTTAGCCATGCTGGAATTAGGCATCAGCATTAGTATGGCTAATGTCACACAACTTTTTTCACAAATGTAACAGACTTTGAACTGTTCTGTCTATACACGCAGCAGAATTGCTGCACCAGCCGTCCCCAAATGCAAGGCTGCTTTAACAAAAGAAGCTGCGCTGCCAGCTTAGCTGAGAGCAGCAGTCAATGGCATGGCAAGGTGCAAATGCACCACACCTCCATGGAGCCACAGCACTAGCAGTCTGCCACAACACCTATTGCTAAACAGCTCGCTCACTGTGTCTCCAGGCTAAAATGTGTTAATGAATTCACCACCACAAAGCAGTGAGTGATTACAAAAACACCACTTGCAGCCTTGTCTACAGGAGGAAAAGAGTAAGTGCTTAGGACACAGTGACAAGTACCTTTCAACCAAGTTTGAAAGTGCTAACAGGGATGGAGGGCAGGCTACATCCTAACACTCTTCACCTGGCAGACCTTGCTGGGGTACACCTCCAAGTCCCCTGGAGATGTGCCAACGCAGCCAAGCTGGAAAAAGCAGTGAAATGAGGTCAAGGTTAGTTCACTGATCCACACCAACTTCCTTCAGTTCTCTGCTGCAGGCATTTGTTCAAGTGCCAATAGACACTTGTCTGGCAAACTCTGCTACAGTGACTTAAAACATGGGGCATCCTCCACCATCCAGACCATCCTGCTGGAGATCTATGTGCATGCTGACAAGAAGGGAACAGGTGCCATGCAGCAGCTTCTGTAACACACCGTCTAGCAACTTTCCTACTAATGATTAATGCAGTTAAGGTTTCATTACAGCTTGCTACTTCTGAAGTGGCAAACCCACCAAACATCACATCTGTTTCATTGGCTGTTATCTTGAGCTGATGAGCACCTTAGATCTGACTACCTACAGGCTCAGAAGCATGCTACTACCATGGTGAGATACATCTGGGAAGAGAGCAGGCGGGAGGGACTGAAGTTACACGATAGCACTGATACAGGCCTGTGGAAGAGAGTGCCAAACCAGTATGGGCATCCTTTTTTGAGGCTTCTTCATAACTGTAAGAAAAACATTTTACATTAAAAAAATGTTTAATTCTGAAGAATTGCACAGTTAAGATTCTTCACTCAAAAGAATAGCTCTCACAAAAACCGGTAAATTTGTGCGTAGGCTTTTTATCCACTTGCAACACAAGTTGTTAATGCAGTTCTCTGCTCAGATCATTGTGGATGGAGCAGGTCCCTGAAATAAGGGACACTTCCACAAATCAGTATTGCAACAGATTATTCCCAAATAAGTACGAACATTTCATCAATACATAGGTGAGATGAACAAAGTGTAAATGCAGAGTAACAGGAATGTTGTCCTTTTATCTGACTGGAGATTAAGGATCATAACAGACAGAGAAAAAACTTGAGAGTCAAGGGACTTGACAAACTTCAAGGAAAAAATGAGTACATTATTCATACATACAGTATGCTCTGAAATCCAAATGGACACCCTGAGTGTGCTTCTGACAAAGGAGCACAAAAGCAAGGAAGGAATACTTGAAGGAAGCAGACTCAAGCATAAAGTATGAGACGACTAAAAGAAATGTCAGCTTATGGGATTGTATTTCAGGGATGCACACACAAGAAAATTCAGAAAGTCTAACAAAAGAAAAAAGCTGATATTCATTAACAGTGAAAAAAAATCTAAAAGCCATTAAAAACAACCCAAGCACATCAAGAACATAGTCCAGCTGAAAAACACAAGCCACACAAGAACAATGATGTGACCATTGCAACTTCAGAAGTCTGTAAATTCTGAGGAAAAAAGAAAACTACTTTGAAAAGAGAAAAATGAAGATTTAGTACTAAAGATTACTCAATTACAGGTGTGCAAGGCAAAACAGAGGCAAGGAAAAAATGCAAGAACAGTGCCGAAATTATCAGCAGGCATGTGCAGAGCATTTGAGGGAAAGCAGCAATGGGAAGAAAGTGGATGTACTGATAAGGTAGAAAATAAATGGACTACTAGAAGATAGCTGACAGAACACAGGGGAAAATGCAGAACAAATAAAAGGGAGCTCTTCTAAAAATATAGAAATAATGTAGAACTAAAAAAAAACCTGATCTAAATAATACAGATTCAAGACACTACTTGAACTGTCAGTGAAAATCAGACAGCAGAAGAATCAATGAGAGGTATGGGATGATCATGATCTGCTCCCCTGGTAGAGAACAGGTATTAAGGAACAGGAGAAGAGTAGCAGAGCCCATTACAATGAAGTTACTCTTATTCTAACCCTGCTACCATTGTAACAGCACAACAGCTAATTGTTAGTGGTTTTCAGTTTCCAAAAATGGAACCAAAGACACGAGTTCTGCTGTATCCCAAACTGCCTATGCTAATGAGAATTTAGTTATCGTATGCACAGAAAAACAGTCACAAATACACAGCTGGGCATGGAACCTGGACATATTTTGTCCAGAAGATGGTCCCACATGTACTGGCTTTGGAACTCATACTACTTAAGATATGGTCATACCGAAGAATAAGCAGCATGATAAGAAGGATTTACAGTGAAAGTGTAAAAATCTGCATAAGTAGGAAAAAAAGGAGAACCTAGAAAAACTAGAATAGCAGCCAAAATACAACAGGAGTTTTTATTTACTGAACAGGATCCCTCACTGAGACAGGAGAAATAGAAAGAGCACGAGAGATGACAGTGGGCAGTAAATTATAACGGACATGGCATTGCACCAGGCCTGCAGAAAAAGCTAGTGTAATTTTGGACTGTGTGCACAGGGGCTGAATCACACCGCACAGCAGGGAGCAGTCTCTCTAGCCACAGTTGCAATGTGTTAACATACCTGAAATCCTGCATCTCTCTTTCGGGTTCACTGCAATGAGTATATTGGAGTACCCAAACAAAGCCTCATTTATCTAAGAGACTTCTAACAAAAACAGCAATATCACTTAAGCTGCCTGCTTCCCTGGAGGCAGAGACAGGTTCCTACTGCCACATCCCACACAGAGGAGTAAGACACTCTCACTTCTTGTTTCCCAGACAGTATCCACCAGCTTAGATGTAGTTAAAAAAAAAAAAAAAAAGCACAGCCTCCCCATCAGCTTGGACCAGATAAGAACACAAGGTATTCACAAAACAGCCTTGCCTAGATGCTCATCTGCAATGCCATAAAATGCAGTATGTATCTCACCTATGGCTCTTTTTTGGAAATAACTTGAGAAGTTGACTGGAGACAGGTGTTCAATCTAGAATCACCCCACGTTGGAAACAATTACACAAAAGCATCAGCACAGATTTCATCGAAGAATGGATCTGCTACAGGAACTCTGTAAGACACTGGTGCTCAGCAATTTATTCTTTTGACAGGATAAAGGTCAGGGGATCTCTACCCCAGAGGAGGGTGCTCTATACACATGCTGCATGGCAGTTCATAATCAATCACAAGTAACTGAATACGCCAGAGGAAGCAAAATGAGCACTCATAGCATCGGAGCACAGTAAGAACAATGTAACATTTTTGATAAGCCATCAGAGGACAGAGCTAACACAGCCTTGCTAATGAATGAAACACTGGAGAGCAGGGCTAGGAGGCAGCACAGCAGGTACTTCAAATAAAATTAAGCCTTCAGGAAAGTCGCTATTAATATTCTGAAAGGAGCGCACCCCACCCATCAATCATACTGGCAGGGGACACTTGTCCGGAGTTCCATTAATGAGCAGAAAGAAGGAATAACAGACACCAACTCAATTATCGTATGCTCAGAAGGGAAACAAAACACTGCCAGAGGAGAAATCCCATACATGCTTCTCTGCGACAGAGAAGCCACAGAGCGCGATAGATAGCGGACAATACATCAGACACATTACGTGTACGCCTTGTAGCCAAGCCCACAATATTAAGGATAATAAGCAATCCGATAGCTGTTTGGAACATTTTGTTTTCTATATAGGACTGAAAGGAAATCATAACTCAAACACAGCAAATATCACCAGTTATAAGAGACTGTTTCCTTACAAGAAATTGTGGCCTCTCCCAAGTACTCCCTGTCCAGAGCTACTCCAGTTTGTCACGGCATCATAGTATCTTTTGAGGGAACAATCTGGAATCATTTAACATTCCCAGAGGTACAACACTGTAGCTTACCCAAACAGAACAAATTTTGCTGAGGCTGGAAGTTTACCATGTAAATGCCTGATTTACCCAGGAAACCACTCAAGAATATTTCAGGCAGATAAATACGTGTTATTCCAGTTGGAATTAGTGTTTCTTAAAGGAACACCCAGTTCTGAGGCTCTTCATCACCAGATCAGCTTCAGAAAACGAAACTCTTAGGGAGTTGTAGGAAAGACAGGGAACACTCCTTGAAGAGAGGAAACAGACCCCTGAGTCCCCAGCTGACAGAGCAGCCTGCTTCATAGGGCTGCGGGAGGCTGCCAACCCAGCTGAATGCAGCTGTGCCAGAGGAGACCAGGTTCCTCCATACTGCAAAACACATACTGCTCACCACAAGGCTTCCCCAACCTCAGGCAAAGGAAAGCATGCAACGAGCTGCACAAATGAAGTCTTACCCTAGTCTCCATGAGGCATCAGGTAATAGATATTGTCTGCCCAGAGAAGACAACAGGGTTGCAGAGATAAGGACATTCACCTCATGGCACTTCAAAGGATCACCGTATCTGGCACTTATGGGATGTTTCCTGTTGTACTTGCAATAACTGCTCTCCTTCCAAGACGACGTTCATTTCCAAACATACATTTGGAAGTTTTAATGATAGAGAATTCAGAGTACCTTCTGAAACGTAATGTCCTGAAGGTGCACATACACGCTCTCACAAAGCAAGCCCAAACCACACGCATTCCCCTAAGTCAATGCTTTTCTATCATAAGCAGGAGACACTGTGTTCAAACACTGTGTGGGTGGCAGCAAGACTTGGAATGTTTTTGAGCTCATGCATTGTACCAAGATACGAGGTACTCTGGACAAAATCCAGTGTATCTGAATCCTTGTAGCACCATCACAGCATAATTTGTACAGGTGGAATCTGCCTTTGCAATCTGAGCTCAACAATACTGACGCATGAGCCAAAATACAACTCCTATCTCTCACCTCCAACTAGAAATGTGATGACTTATCACTGAAACAACATCCACATAACACTGAACACAACAGCTGTGTCATGGAAAAAGAGTAAGAGTGAACACAATCACACAATCTTATCTTGTTTCCTAATTAAGTACTTGCATTTATGGGCTCTCAGACACTAAGGGGAAAAAAAAAGAAGAGCAGTCCTATTAACAGAGGTTGAAAAGTACCATTACTTGGAAAGAACAAGACCCCAAGCATTTTTTCACAAAGTCCTTCCATGCATTTTTTTTTCAAATGTACTGCCTGATCAGCATACAAAACAACGAAAACACTGTAAGACATTATCTTGATGTGGACAGACATTTTACTTTGGCAAGCTCTAGTTCATTTCTTGCAGTTTCCATACAGTGAAAACCTGTTACAGCCCTTAATGTACTTTTTTGGATGGCATCACAATAAAGACACTTTCTCCCGCCTCAGAATGCCACTATGAAGACTTTTACTGAGATAACTATGAATGGAAGCTAAGACTGATTGATTGATTGATTGTTTTAGCAAAAGTATGCTTCACACCCTGCAGCATTAATCAACCAGGACTGGTTCCTTTCTAAGGCATCACAATGGGGAGTCAATAATCCCTATCCCACTGGGTACCCTAACTGAAGATGCAAAGAGCATTTTGCTTGGTTTTCAGGTGTTTACTTCCTTCTGCCTCTAGACTAGAAAACACAGAAGCACCAGTCTCACACTGGTCGCTGTGGCCTGACCGGACTTCTCCAGTCACCTGCTGACTCAACAGGCACAGCAGCACACCATGTTAGAGCTGTTGCCTCTGAAGGAAGAAATGGTTTCCATCACCTTCTTCCCATCCTAAGAAATACTGCATCTGAAGACATTCCACAGGTGAAATTTCAGATGAATTTTACAAAAGTTTCCTCCAAGCTGGTGTGTCTGATGGCCACCACCCATGGGTATCAAGACACAAAGAAGCTCATGCATTAAAACAGGCATCTACACAATGCTAATGGAAACAGTCCTTGTGAAAAAGGCACAGGATTCATCAGCCCAAAAAGCAGTTCTTCAAACTTTCAAACTGCAGCACACCATTTCTGCTCACCCACTGGCATCCCGCCATGTAACTCAGTCTTACTATTCCCAGTCATTCTGCCTTTGGTTTGCCCAAAGCAGTTCCTCCTCTCTCCAGGTCTTGCAACATTTCCTTTTATGAAGACTATCTACATACACACGCTTCACCATCACTAAGCTCAGTGCTCTGTATCTGCAACTTCATAGAATCATCATATCATTAAGGTTGGAAAAGACCTCTAGGATCATCAAGTCCAACTGTCAACCCAACACCACTATGCCTCCTAAACCATGCCCTGAAGTGCCACGTCTACACGGTTTTTGAACACCTCCAGGGACGGTGACTCCACCACCTCTCTGGACAGCCTGTTCCAATGCCTGACCACTCTTTCAGTGAAGACACTTTTCCTAATATCTAATCTAAACCTCCCCTGATGCAGCTTGAGGCCTCTTGTCCTATTGCTAGTAACTTGGGAGAAAAGATCAACACCCATCTCACTACAACCTCCTTTTAGGTAGTTGTAGAGAGCAATAAGGCTGCCTTCTTCAGCCTCCTCTTCTCCAGACCAAACAATCCCAGCTCCCTCAGCCACTCCTCATAAGACTTGTTCTCCAGACCCTTCACCAGCTTCATTGCCCATTCTCTTCTTTCTGCAGGAAGTCAACCTGGTAATTCTGCCCTGCTCTCCAAATTCCAACTTGGGAGTAACCCACCCACAGATAAACAACACCTCAAGTCACTTTAAAGCTATAGAACAATCACTGCTTCCTGCTCCACGCAACAGCCTCAGCATGTGTCACCAAAAGGTGCACTGGCTTTTCATAGACACCCATTGCAAACTCCTTCCCAATTGCTGCCCACTCAGCCCAGGACCTACTTAGGCACCACAGTCACACAGGCTTTCTCTACTAGCTTGACATATTTTGGAACATTTCTACTCCAATCCATCCAGCCACTCAGTCACCAAGTTTCTCCCTACAAATACATCCACCTTCCAAAGCCCTTTCACAAAGGCTGGTGTTCTCCTGCCCTACAGGAACAATTATTTTTCCCCTCTTGAATTTGACACATTTAGTTTTTGTGCAGCACATGAATACATCACTTGCAGACAGACAATGTACCACAGCCCAGAGATATGTGGATCCAGAGTGACTTCCTGAGTCTGCCCGTTAAGTCTCGTGAGAAGACCTCCTGGTCAATGCCTGATAAGATGAGTGGGCCAAAAGGCACCCAACTCATTAATACACTCGGCACTTCCTGGCTCCAAGACAGGTCTTTGCATTCTTCCCATAAGCGCGTCCAGCCTGGACATACCCTTAACCATAGAGTCAGCAATGACGCTTACACCACTGAGCTTGTCTTCCAGCTCTGTCAGAGATGCAACTGTGAGTTCGGCACAGCAAATCCTTTTCACTGTTTCCTATGCTCTGAAGTGCAGCAGGTGACACAGCTAACCCTGCGGGCCCACGGACGCTGGTGGCCACTACCTGGCTTTAGGAGACCATAAATCACTTCAGGGGCAAAGAGGCAGCTTTCAGAGGCAGCGTGGCCGCGATGACAGACCCCACCAAGACCTTCCGTGACCATCACGGCAGACAAGAGCCAGAGCCGCAACATGGAGTCAACGCAGCCGTGATCCGGTGCTGGCACACCCAGCCCCACCGGCCCCCGGTGCTGCTGCTTCTCCCGCTGGAAGCACACCGGGAGGCAGACTGGGGGAACGGGCGGTCGCGGCAGCGTCTGCGACGCATCCAGCCTCGGGCGGGGGCAAGGCCCGGCCTCCACCGAGGGGGCGCTGCCCCAGGCACAGCTCGGCTCGGCCCGGTGAGGCAGGGATGCTGCAGGGCCGCCAACTCCGGGGGCGCGGGAGGGGGCGTCGGGGACCGCTCCCCCCCCACACCCCGCCCGTGCCATGCCTGGCCTCAACCGGCCCCGGGCTCGCCAAGGCCCCCGGAGCGGAGCGGGGCGGCCCCCACCAAGGCCCTGGGCGGCGCGGCTCACCTGGGCACGCAGCTCGGCGCCGAACGGTCGATCTCCCATGTCGCGAATAGGTTCATGGGCACCGGGACCGGCCCGGGGCCGGCCACCGCCATCGCCGCCGCCGCCGCCCCACCGGCCACCGCCGGGGGTCCCGCGGCGGGGCCCGAGCCCAACGCGCCGGCCGCCGCCGCCGCCGCCGCCGCCATCCCGCCGCCGCCGACACTGGCGTTGGGGGGCGGCCCGAGACCCTCGCCTCAGCGCTGGCCTCCGCCTCAGCGCGCGCCCGCCCGCTCGCTCGCGCGGCGGGGCAGGCCCCGGCCGCCCGCTACCGCCAACCGGAGCGCGGCAGGGCGCGGCGGGGGGAGGCCTGTGACCAATCAGAGCGCAGCTAAGGCGCGGTCTGAGGAGGGAGGCGAGCCAATCGAAGCGGGGACGGGGCGAGGATGGCGACTTTGGCAACCAGCCAATGAGAACCGAGAAGGAGGAGACCGGAGCGACCAGACACCAATCCAAGAGGGGAAAGGACGCGACAGCCGGGGTGGGTCCAGCCAATGGGAACAGCGTCGGTGCTCCGGCTGGGGCGGGGGGGCGTGGTGGCGAGCCTTTTAAGGCGCGGCGGCCTCAGCCCCCGCGAGCTTGTTGAGGGGCGCGGTTGGGTGCGTGTTCGCTCGGTGGCCCGCGGGTGGGGTTGCCATGGCAGCGGGGACCCGCGTGCGGCTGCTTTCCCCCCGCCGCGGCCGGGAGGGGTGGGGGGTGTCCTAGCCGGTCCCCGGGGCGGTTGCGGCGGGGGAGGGTCCCTGGGGGCCGGTTTAGAGCCCGGCCGCGGCTGGACGTGGGGAGGAAACAGTCCTCAGGGCGACGGAACGGGGTGGGGATAAAGACCCTTGGGCCTGGCGGGCTGAAGGTAAAAGCAAGACGATCCTTGCAGGAGGAAGCTGAGCGCTAAAACGGGCTCTTTCCTCAGAGTCCCCGGGACCCACCAGAGCCCCTGTGGGGCGGGGGGCCTGCGGCACAGCGTCACCGTGCTACTCTTCTAGCAGAAGGCGGGAATGATCCCCTGCTGGAACTCACCTTTAGCAGGGCTTTAGCAGAGGATCTGCCTGAAACGGCACTGCCTCTGGAAAAAATAGAAAAGGAACAGTACCAAATCATCAGAACAGGGTTGTGCTGGTTTGAGGGGTCCCGAAAGGAGGCAGAGATGAACCAGGAGCTGCGGTGCTTCTTGCTTAAAGCTATGTGAAAGAAGTGACTGCGTCAATAATGGCCAAGCCACAAAATAAAGAGAAGCCCCCAGCTTCTGCAGGGACCATGCCAGGATCTGAGCAGTTCAATACACTCAGCAGTGACAGTGTTTTCCATTGATGAAGTGTTATATTCCAGGCAAACTGTAAAATGAGGCTCGTGTCGGCGGAGGGATTAGGATTTGAGAATTGGGAGCAGCACAAATTTGCAAAGCAGTATAAACCATTCCCAGTTTCTACTGTGGATCTTGAGCACAGTGCTGGTGTTTTCAGAATGTTGTCAGTAAGCATTTGAGGGTCACTTTCCTGAATGCTGATGTCTAATTTATAGCCTGTCCCTTGGACCTTTCTTTTTACTTGCATTTGTCAGTTCTACATTCCACCTGCTACTAAGCTTTATGTCTCTCAGTAATATGCAGGTATTTGCATCAGCTTTCACTCTGACTAGATGAATAATCTAAACTATCATCAAACTTTTCCACCTTGCTCTCTGCCCCTTTTCCTGCATCTGATGAACAGCACAGATCCCAGCACAGAGTTGCCCAGACCTCCTGTCTTGCTTGCAAAACAGCTTGTTTGCTGCTTCAATGTATTTTTCCTTCCTTTAAGCAAGTCGTTAATGCATGAAAGGACATTTCCTTTCATCCCTGACAGCCTTGGTTCTTTAAGAGCATTTGCTAAGGGATCTTAGCAGAGGCTTTTGTGGCAGTCCAGCTGGATCAAGGATGAGCTGCATTTTCATAGCACTCTGCAGATGAATGTTTAAACCTTGTTTTGCAGTGGGAGAGAGTCACGTGATGGTCATGCTGGCCTGGCCTTATCTCAGCGTTCTACCCATTGTGGTTTGATCTCAGCAGGGTATCATCATTGCCCTTCCCCAAAAGCAGCTGACAGCTCCAGAGGGCCCTGTTAGATCAGGGGGCTTGATTTGTCCCTGGAAAACCCATCGCTGTGCCCACCCAGCTGTTTGCTTTCATCCCTTTGCCTTCCAGTCCTAGTCACCATTCCCAACTATTTCTGTGGTACTTTAATAGCATTGAGTACTCCAGGCTTTCAGGGGTGCCCGCTCACTTCCAGGAGGCCACAGGTACCTCTCTGCTCCACCTAAGGCAGCCTGGTGAAGTGAAAGCCCCTGAACATAGCCTTCCAGGCAGCCCCCAGGGACTGGCAGTCCTGCAGCTCTCATACGCCACTCCTCTGGCCTGGGAGGGCTGCTTCTCCCCTGCCCTCCTGGAGGATGCCAATCACCTCCAGCCACCTCTGCTCTACCCTGTGTTTGTGCCATGCTCTACAGCCTGTGATGCTTTTTCAGAGCTGTTGAAGCTCTCAGCATGGTCCCCAGGTCACAAACGGCCTTTCCCCATCACAGCTACCACCTGCAGTTTCTTGCTGAGGAGGTTCATCCTTTTCCTGCATTTACCCCAAAGGGATGTTCAATGTCACTGAGGTGGATTTCTCTGGCTCTCTCCCTGCAGCCTGTTCCTTTTGAGTACTTCTGTCCTTAGTGCAGCTCACTTGTTTGTTTTGGCCTTCTGGCTTTTCTACAGATGAATTTATGCATTTGTTCTCAGGCTGTTTCAATGTCCCTTATTTATCTGGGGGCTTGGCTACACAGCCTGCTCTTCATTTTTTTTTTCCTATCTTCATGTTATATTGACTTTGTGCCTACAGCATGAACTGCCCAGGACTGTGCTCTTCCACACACAGTGGCTTTTCTGTCTTTGGGATCAAAATTTTCCTGTGTTTTTCATTGTAGGTACCAAAGCCTGGTTATCTTTCAGCTTAAACAGAGCCTGGTAGAGTCATCATCTCATTCAGCTGCTTCCCCACCTCCTCTTAGGCTGAGACCTTTCTGGGTGCCAAGCACCAGCTGAGATTTACTTCACTGTCGATGTGATCTTCGAGCACATCAGGGGAAGTGCCCAAGGAGCCCTTGCTCTTTAGCGTCCAGGCAACCAGCTTGAAATATGCCTCCAGAAAACCCCTTTTTTTTCTTTGTATGTCACTGCTGTCCAAATGGACCATGCCCACAGCTTCTCCCCAGCACTTCAACTCTGTTTAGAGACCTTGTAGCAGCCGGCATCTTTGTCCTTGGCAGACAAGGCACTGCAGTGTGCCCCCATATATTGGTCAAACCCACAGAGGGCACCTGATCCCTTTGGACCAGCACTTCTCTCAACTATGCTGCTCCTGGAAGAGCCATCCATGTGTCACCTTAGCCTATGCACCCTGAAGAAGGTTGAGATCCAGCAAGACACTGCAGCTGCTCAGGAGTAGAGCATTTCTCTTCAATACAGATGTCCCTCTCAAACCACCCTGGTTTTAGCTGTAAGAGCATCTTTTGTGCTGCAAAGCCATGTTTTCTCCCTTGCGACCACAACCTGCAGGCCCCTGCCAGCAGCCCCAGCAGGAGCGGTGGGAAAGGGTGCTGTTCTTGGGCCCCAGGCCCAGCGCAGGTGCGTTTGGCTGTGCCCTGGGCAACGTGGGGCTGAGAGGAGCTGCGGGTGCTCTGCCTGCGGCTGGGGCTGGAGGGTGCGTGGGGATGTTCGGAGGGGGGGACTCTGGCCCCGGGGCCTGGGTGGGACAGGCAGATGCTGCCGATAACACACCCCTCCCCTGACAAGGAGCCGGGGGTGGCTTTGTCCTAAGCATGCTGCGTAGGTCTGCACTGACCCCCAGTGGTCGTGCCACCAACAGCCGTTCCGCCGGCTGTTCCCGCATCCCGCCGGGGCCGCGGGGAAAGTGCCACATCACCGGTGCTTGGGCTGCTGGTCCCTGCTCCGCCACTCAGGTACCTCACCTTGTGAAGGGCTGGGGTGGCTCCCTGCCCTGCAGCGCCTCCAGGATTTGTGTGCTACAGACTCAATGCCACAAGCCTCAATTTTCAAAATCCTTTTGAGCCCAAGCTGGCAGAACCGCATGCGTTACCAGCTCCTGCCTTCCCCTCTGGGTGCATCAAGCGGTCCAGTGTGTGCACTGCAACAGCTTTGCACCAAGTACCCTTCTCACACTGTTTTCCATGGTGGTCCTTTCACTCCTTCTCTGAGCTGCTGCCAGCACCCACTCTCTGTCCCATCAGGTGCGTGATGCTGCATGTGGCTGTGTTTAAAATTAAGGTTTTTCAATAGACACCATTTTCTCAGAAGCCCAGCCCACACCCCAAAGGACATTGTCACCATCGCTTAGCTCCATCCTCTCCATTCTGTATTTTGACAAATGGATTTGCTCTGTACGTTAGTTTCTTTGTTTTCCCACTTGGCATATCCAATCCCTTGTTTCTCCACTATGATGTCACCTTCCAGCACCTTGCTCATGTTAGGCCTTTTTGTGATGTTAAAGTCTTCAACTGATTCAAGAACATTAAAGAACAGGGTTCCTTAAAACCCTTCAGCATGCTGTGATCCTTCACTCAGAAGCTGTTCCCTGTTTGTTTTTTTAAATTGCCTTCCTGAAGGATGCCCATCAGTTCCAGCCACATCTCTCCCCCCACTCTGTGGCCAGGCTCTAGGGGCCATAAGGCTTTTTTTGAGCAGTTGAAGCTCTTAGCATAGAATCATTAAGGTTGGAAAAGACCTCTAGGATCATCAAGTCCAACCGTCAACCCAACACCACTATGCCTCCTAAACCATGCCCTGAAGTGCCACGTCTACATGGTTTTTGAACACCTCCAGGGACGGTGACTCCACCACCTCTCTGGACAGCCTGTTCCAATGCCTGACCACTCTTTCAGTGAAGACACTTTTCCTAATATCTAATCCAAACCTCCCCTGATACAGCTTGAGGCCTCTTGTCCTATTGCTAGTAACTTGGGAGAAAAGACCAACACCCATCTCACTACAACCTCCTTTCAGGTAGTTGTAGAGAGCAATAAGGCTGCCTTCTTCAGCCTCCTCTTCTCCAGGCTAAACAACCCCAGACCCCTCAGCCACTCCTCATAAGACCTGCTCCAGACCCTTCATCAGCTTCATTGCCCATTCTCTGGACACCCTCCAGCAACGCAATGTCCTTCTTACACTGAGGGGCCCAAAACTGAACTCAGTATTTGAGGTGTGGCCTCACCAGTGCCAAATACAGGGGCACAATCACTTCCTTAGTCCTGCTGGCCACACTGTTCCTAATACAAGCCAGGATGCTGTTGACATGGTCCCAGGCCACTGCCAGTCTTTCCCCATCACAGCCACTGCTTGCCATTCCTTGCTGACAAACTTCCCCTGCTTCCTGCAGTTCGCCTTTGAGGATATTCAACACCACAGATGGATTTCTCTGGCTCTCTCCCAACAGCCTTTGAGTGTGTTGCAGTCACAGCCCCAGAGGGACTCTTCAGTAGGCACAGTGGGGTGCAGGTGTCCTAGGAAGCACAGGGCTAAGCTGAAGGTGCTTTTCTCCCCAGGTCTGTAGCCAGCAACAGCCAGGAAGCAGCTCTCTGCCTAGGAACCCTGGTGTACTCCTCTTAGGTCTCCTTTTATTTTGTCTCTGATCACAGCTGCATCCATATGCGAACTCTGGCACCCCGATTCCAGCAGCATGTTTTAGAGAAGCACATAAGTATCTGCTTTTGCTCTCATGGCTTATTTTTATGTGCCTCATTAAAGCAGCTCTTTTCTGCTTCCCACGCGAATGCTGTCACCTCCTGTCCGAACCTCCAGTGAAGACTCAGGGGTTTTATGATTCCAGCCCAGGCATGAATCATCTTGTCTTTAGTCCCACTGCTTGGTAGCTGCCTCCAGACCCTCTCTCCTACCTCTGTGGTGGGGGTACCTCAGTGATCACTCCCCAGGTGCCTCTGTGGCAGAGACACTTAGCTCTTCCCTACAGCCTGCAGGAGACTGCCCAGATACTGAGTGAGAGATGGTGCTTATGCGTCTAGAAGGAAAGATCTATGTTTTGGTTTTGTGTCAGCTTCCCTGCTCATGCCTCACAGTACTCTCCACTCAGCCTCAGTTGGAAGGTCTCCTTTCCTTTTTGGAGGCAGGTTGCCTTGGCTGCTTTGTTTCCCTGCTCTTTCAGCCCTTCTGGAGATGGCTGTTTTTTCCTGGACTAGGATAATGATTCCACAACAAAACTCTTTACCTTGTTGCACTTTTCTAACCCAGAGCTCTTCTCCCTTCAAACAGACCCTGCCTGCAAAAACTGCAGGACGCATGAGCTGAGCCTGGGTGCTGGTTCAATGTGTCCATTTACCATGGACACTACAGGTGGGATTCCTATGTTCCGGGTGCCACCCAGGATGCCCCCAGGACATTAGCCAGAGCACGGGACTTAAGGCCACTCTGTCAGCAGGAGGTGAGGTGCGCTGCACTTCTGGAACTCAGTGACTATGACTGGCACTTATCCTCTCACTCAGGTCTATGCCTGGTTTTGCTCTTAGCCCGTCTTCAGCGATCCAAGTGCCTCCCCATCTTCCAAAATACATCTCCTTACAATAAGCACTTCAAAGGCAGAGTGGAAATATACTGGAAAACCTTCCCATTGTAGCTAAGACCTAAATCAATTAGAAACAAGCTCAGGGTTAAATGCAGTAAGCCACTCAGGCTGACAGAAGAGCATTTGCAGAGAGGGATGTCCATCAGGGTAAGGCCTTCGTTGGCCTGGTTTATCTGCCTGCGAGCCCCCAGCCGTGCCCAGCCCAGCTCCACCAGTGTCCTGCAGAGCTAGAGCTGGAGCTCCCCAGGACCCCGCAGACGGCGCGGCTGGGTGCCCGGTCACGAAGGTGCGCGGGTTCCCCTGCCTGCACCACCAGCGAGTCCCGGTCCCTCCCGGCGCGCAGCCGGTGGTCAGGAAGGACCCTTGCCAGTCCCGGCTTCTCGGGGCGCCCCCAGGTTATCCTGGGGCCTCCCGTGGGCTGCGGCAGGGCCCCCCTGTGGCCCGGTGCGTCTGGGTGTGTGGGGGCCAGGGCAGGAGAACGTCGTAGGACAGGAGGGTGGCTGGATGCCGGGGGTGCGGGATGTGGCCCCAGGGGAGAAGGTGATGGGGCGGGAGGGTGCCCGGGCGGAGGAACGCGGGGCGGCGGCGGCGGGACCGGAGCAGGAGGGCGCGGCGGGCGGTGCTGGGCGCTCCGGTGAGGCGGGGGCCGCCGCAGTCCCCGCCCGCCCGCCGGGAGGGGCCAAGCGCCACGGCCGCCGCCGCAGAACCGCCGCCGGGGCGCGCCGGGCGATGCCGCGCCGGGCCCGGGGCCGCCGCCGGGCCCCCCTCCCCGCCGCCGAGGTAAGTGGGGCCCCCCAGGGCCGGCGGGCAGCGCCTCCCCTCCCGCCCTCTCTCGACGCCCCGGGCCACTGGCAGGCCCGGCCGGCTGCTGCCCCTCGGCGGGTGGGGGCTCGGGGCCGCGGGGCCGGGGGCGCCCGTGTGCCCGGGCACCCCGAGGGGTCGCAGCCCGCCGTGGGCCGGGCTTTGCTGAGGCGGGAGGCGCCGTGCGTGGCCCCGCTCCGGCCCCGGGGCGGGCGTGGGGAGCGGGGCAGCCTGCTGGGCAGGGGCCTGTGCTGTCTCTGGCTCCCCCAAAGGCTTGGCGAGGCTGTGGGGTGAAAGGTGGGAGAGACCCCAACCCTATAGCATGCTCCAGATGTGCCACTCCAGATGTGCCACATCCACGGATTGCCCTATGCCCGCCAGCCTCTGATCTCTCCCCTAGGCGCACCTGTGTCTGGCAGGCTTAGGCTTGCTTCACTGCCTCCCTCAATGTGCCAGGATGCTTCTGGGCCCGGGGCCGCACGACTGCGCAGGACAGCTGCTCCCTTGGCCAAAAAGCCAGAGTTCAGGTAGCTTGTGCCCAGGGTCCTGTGCCATCGGTGTCAGCACCGGGAGCATCAGTGCACAGGGGTGACCGTTAACCACACGGCCTCCGACGTGCTCCCACGCGCTTGCTCCATGGCCAAGTGCCACCCTTGCGCTGCCCGCTGGGTGATCAGGATGGTGTCCCAGGGCCCCTGCATGGCCCAGGTGTGGCGGAGCGGGCTCTGCATGGGCAGCCATTGTGCAGCACTGTGCCACACAGTCAGCAGTCCAGCTTCATCCTCATTTCAGCTGGGGGGCTGGCTCCCCTCCAGAGCAGCTGCCGAGCCGTGCCCAGTGAGGCCCCAGCTCCGTCCTCCCCCATCTCTGGCAGCAGCTGCCTGCAGCTGTGCTTGGCCCAGGGGAGGGAGCCTGACAGCCCCAGTGCCATCCAAGGCAGGCAGGGTGCTTTTTGGTGACTGTGCTTTGCTCTGCCCCAGCCTGGGAAAACTGAGCATCGAGCTGATTGAGGGCCTGTGGCAGAGCTCCTTGTGTCCTGGAGCTGTGGGCTGGTGCTGCTTTTCCTTGCTTTCAGTAATTGTGCTGGGGCAGGGTAGGCCTGGGCAAGCAGCTGTAGGCAGAGCTCTTGGGGAGCGTGAGGCTGAAAAAAACTGAAGATGTTGGGCCAATCGCTTCCCTCCCACCCCACAGGACAGCCAGGCTAAAAATAATCCTTCGTCTCATGCTGTGCATGAAAATAAAGGAGACTAAAAAGCGAGCAGTCCTAGATGATAGCAGCTAAGGACATGCTTGGGTTAAAAGCACAGATATGGTCTTGTGTGCCTGGGTGGGGGAGAATATAACCAGTGCCACTGCCTGGGAAATCCCACGGAAAATACGGCATGTGCCCGTCACAGTGGCATAGACTAACCAGCATGATGAGCTACTGGAAGAGGCAGTAGCACCCTGAGCACTTGAAGGCTGTCCAGCCTGCCCCATGATATCCCCATGGGCAGCCTAGGAGCTGGGTTTCAGCCAGCATGTGCCACCAGGATGGCCTGGCCAGGCACCTCAGGACCACTTCAGCTAGGAGTCTGTGGGTTTGGAACAAACCAGGCATGTAGGGTGGGAGAAGAGTCTATGAATGCCCTCCACCCTCTTCCAGCCATCCACAGTTGTTGGGGAGAGGTGGGGCAGAAGGGGGCCCAAGGGTGGGGATCGAGGATCCCAGCAACTCCCTGATGGTCCTGCTTGTTCCTCCATGCAGGATGGTTCCCCCACCACCTGTCAGCAAGCCCCATGTGTGCCTCTCCACTGTGCTCATCATGACCAGCCTCATCCTCATGGATGCCTACTTGGTCGAGCAGAGCCAGGGCTCCAGGAAGCTGGGCATCTGTGTCATGGTGGCAGTGGGTGACGTGTGCTTCCTGCTGGTGCTCCGCTACGTGGCCATCTGGGTCGGAGCAGAGGTAAAGACAGCTAAGCGGGGCTACGCCATGATTCTCTGGTTCCTGTACGTCTTCGTTCTGGAGATCAAAGTCTACTTTGTATACCAGAACTATAAAGCTGACCGGAAAAGCCTGGATCTCATAGCCCGCAAAGCACTGACCTTGTTGCTCTCCATCTGCATCCCAGCCCTCTACGTGTTATTGGTGGCCACGGAGCACATGGAGTATGTCAGGACATTCAAGAAGAAAGAAGATCTCCGCAACCGCCTCTTCTGGGTCATTGTGGACATGCTGGATGTGCTGGACATCCAGGCCAACCTGTGGGAGCCCCAGAAGAAGGGGCTGCCACTCTGGGCTGAGGGCATCATGTTCTTCTACTGCTACATCTTGCTCCTGGTCCTCCCTTGCGTGTCCCTCTGTGAGATCAGCATGCAAGGGATTGGCATCATGCCACACCGGATGATGCTGTACCCCATGCTGAGCATGCTCACTGTCAACATCACTACCATCTTCATCCGAGGCAGCAACATGATCTTCTTCAGGGACGCCCGGGTCTCCAGCATCTTCATGGGCAAGAACATGCTGGCCATTGGGCTGAAGGTCTGTACGTTTGTGCAGTACCAGCGGCACCGGCACCACAATGCCCAGGCCCAGCCCTCCCCAGGGCTGCACAAGTCCCGGGACCAGCCTGCCTGCCCTGAGGAGCTGGCCCAGGACAACACGTGACAAGCCAGCAGGAGCCACAGCCTGGGCACTGCCACGCCTGGCTGTACCTGCAAACCTGAGGCT
The DNA here is from genome assembly GCF_963921805.1 of Phalacrocorax carbo. Classification (NCBI taxonomy): domain Eukaryota; kingdom Metazoa; phylum Chordata; class Aves; order Suliformes; family Phalacrocoracidae; genus Phalacrocorax; species Phalacrocorax carbo. The sequence continues at coordinate 37,246,906 of NC_087515.1, read as the reverse complement.
GGCTGCTGAGCTCCCCGCCTGGACAGAGGGCAATGACCCTGCTCACCTCCCTCCCTCCCTGCGTGAAGCTGCTCCGGTCCCCGAGGGCCACATGGCGAGGGCCCCTGTAGCAGCCTCTGTAAGGCTGCAGAGCAGTTTGCAACCTCAGCACCCCACCAAGTGAGACAGGCAGCAGAGCGAAGGAGGAGGAGGTGGCCAAATTTGCCTGCTGCACGCTGTGTCTGGCTGGGGCCAGGCAGCCCTGCCCTGTGTCGGGCTCCCCCATCAGTGCTCCCCACACAGCGCTGCCCTCTGGCCAGCCAGGGCTCAGGCTGGGGGTGCTGCATTGGGACACTGGGGGCCACCAGCTCTGCTGTTGTTGTTAGCCCTGCCTCCAGCTGGGTGCTTGGCAGCAGCCTGCTCCCCGCTGCGTGAGCCGGGGTTCTCATGCTGGGAGAGCGAGGCCTGGGCCTCCCCTTGCCTGTCACCACTCTCAGCCAGCTGCAGGCGGGGGGTCCCAGAGTGGGTGACTGTCCTTTTTCATACCTCCCTCTTTGCAATAAAAGACCTGAGCCCTGCAGCCTCCTTATGTCTGTGTCCCTGCCGGCAGGCAGGTCACCCCAGCTCCCATGGATTCCTGTCCCTTGTGTGCCTGGATGTGCAGCTACGTCCGCAGAGTGCATCTGGGGTGGGGGGGCTCACTCAGGCCTGGGGAGAGCATTCCAGGCACCTGGGTCTGGAGACATTTTTCCTGGCCAGCAGGTCCTTGTGAGAGTCTGGTGGGCTCTGAGGGTATCACTGGGGGGAAGGTATGCATGGAAGCTTTGCCAGCCACCACTGCCTATACAACCAGCTGCAGTTACATCAACTGGTGCCAGCCAGGCCCAATGGCTGACTGTCCCCAGGGACACCCATAGCAAGTCCCTGCACTCCACATGGAGGAACACCAGAGCAGCTCTGGCAGAGACACACTGCCAGACATTAGAAACAGAAAGAAAATAACTCAACTGACTCCTTGAGGCTGGGAGGCTATAGGGAAGAACAGCAGCTCCCCTGGCAGTAGAAAGCTCTCTGGAAGCGTTGGAAGCATCTCCTCATGTTGGAGCTGGTGTTGCCACGCTGCTGTCTGCCCCAACGCCCCATGCCACCACAATTCTGGCTGAGTGGGGCAATGCCCCAGGGCTTCCCTTGCTGTAGGGTACTGGGCCTAGGAGCTGGCAGGGGGAGATAGGCCAGCAGACTTACTCCTCACTGCCAATGTACTGCATAGAAGCAGGTGACATCCCAGCAAGGATGTCCTCCCCGCAGGCAGGCACACATGCAGGCCTCAGCAGGAAGGAGCCATTTGGCTCCAGAGGGGCAGGAGGGGACAGCAGGACCAGGTTGGGGGTGCACTAGGTTTCCTTCCGGCTGGGCAGGACCCACCAGCAGCTGTGGATGGGGACATATGCACTCAGTAATGCTGCTCCCACATGGCCCCTCAGGAAGGCCCTGGCAGCAGTGACACAGAGGTGAAGCCACCTCCAGCCTGTCCAGGCCCCAGTCTTCTTCCCTTCTTGCATTAGAGATAGAGGTTTGTTCAGCTTTAGACTAAAAACTGAGAGCATAAAACAGGAGGCCAATGCCACAAAGGGGTCAGGATAGCCTTGGGCTTTGGTGTTGCCACACTGCTCCCAGAGTAACCCTCCTCTGAAGGCACAAGGATATGGCAGGATCTGCATCCCACATTCCAAGGCAAGAAGAGGAGAAAGCAGCAGCCAGGCACAGTGGAAAACAATAAACCACATGCAGGTTAAAGGCAGCTGAGGATTTCCATATGGTCTCCAGCCAAGCTGGCACATCCTATTTCTACTGCCTTCGGTTACATGAAAACCTGTCATCAGAGCAGAACTCATCACCCACAGGAGCTGCAATGGAGGCAGATGCTTCAGCACCACCCTCAGGTAGGCGTGAAAGAGTTGCTCATCATTCCATTCCTTGCTCATTGCAAGGCCTTTCCCCAGGCCCCACACACCAGCTGCCCACCTGCACACAGCATGGCTGTGCCCAGGGAGCACTCTGCCCTGCAGAGCCAAGGTGCTCTCCCAGCACACCCTCCAACCTGTCAGACAGGCAGATTGTCTGGGTCACAGCTGCATCACCTCCTTGTCAGCACAGCCACAGGTAATGGGCAATCAGGAATGCAGAGAAACAAGAGAGTTGGTAGTCAAACATAATGTTTGAGAGGCATTAACTCCTGTAAGTTCAAACACTTTCAACTGCAACAGCACCAACACTGGGAATAAAGGAAAACAGAGGTATTTTATTTCATCCTGAAACAGTTTCCTAGAAGCATTAATAGCCCTGTAGAGACCACCTTGAGAAGCCAAGAAGAGAGGCGGCCCTCCAGCAGAGATCCCAGGCAGCAGCACCTGAGCACAGTCAGCAGCATGCACTGGTTGTGAGGAAGGCGAGCTGCACCAGGGTCTGCATCACCAGGGTGCAGCCTGCACAGAGGGGTGTAATCCTCTCCCCTCTACTCAGCACTTAAAGAGACTATATCCAGTTACTGCAACTAGGCTGGGCCCCCGGCAGATAGATATTGGTCCTCGGGGCTGACTCCAGTCAAGGATGTGGAAGTTGACAAAGGCTGGAGTGCTGCAAGGAAAGACTGAGGGAATAGGGTTTATTTACCCTCAGGAATAGGCAGCTTTGGGGAGACCTAAAGACACCCCTTTCCCACCCACCCCACCCCCAGGCAAGGCTACTGAGAAGATGGAGCCAGGCACTTCACTAAGAACAAGACAATGATTATGGGCTAAAACCAGGCAGGTTTCCTGGAGGAGGGAAAAACCCCAAGTTTCATCTTGAGAACTTGAAGCAGTGGAGCAGAGGACAAGAGAGGTGGGTGGCACCTGCCCTTGGACATTCCCAGACCCAACTGAAGAAGTTTCGGGCAACCTGGTCCAAAGTCAGTGCTACCGTGGCTCTGAGCATTCGTTGTACCGCAGCCATCCCACCTAAGGTCCACCACCTCAGCTGGTGTCTGATAAGACCTGGAGTAGAGCCAGCACTGCAGGGTAGGGCTCCAGCTCTCCTAGCTAGAGGAAGATATGAGGAGATAGATGCAAGGACAGAGATGGCTGTCAACACTACGTGCATCTGCATGACAGACTTGTCGCCACACAGGCACGACATAAACCACAAGTGAAGAGGGCATTTCAGCTACAAAAAGCACTATTCCCTTCAGTTCAGCCTCTGCTCTGCTGCCTAACAGGATCACTGTACAGTGAAAGGCAGACACTGTGAAGAGGGATGGCCATCTTCCAGGCCTGGCCAGGGCAGAGGAAGTCCCAGTGCCAGTCAACAGCATGTCTGTCCAGCAGTCACAAGTCCTGCTGTGAGGGCAGACGGCGCTTGTCTTTGATGGCATTCCTCTTCCTCTTCTTGTTCAGGAAGCTCTCCAGCTTTCCACTCCTCTTCAGCTCCGCATACTTCTCAGCTAGCTCCAATTTCCGCTTCTCAGCTGTAGAGGAGAAAGGAGCCAGGTTTTAAAGTAAAGCCCAAATCGTGTCTACAGACCAGCCCCTTCTCACATCTCCGTCCCTGGCTCCAGGCCTGGCTTGCCCCTTGAGTACCAGCACTAGAACAATCCCTCCACGGTTCTGTGGAATATTAGGGATACCTCACTTCCGGTGCTTGGAGCCCTGTCACAGCAGTACTCCCTCTAGGTCTTCCTGCAGGATGTTCACACCGAGTACTTACATTTCTTTAGGAAGAAGGGTTTCTTTCCCTGCTTGGCCAATTCCCTCTGTTGTCTCTTAAAAAACAGCTCCCTCTCCCTCAACTTCTGCTGTTTTTTCTGTGCCTGTTCTTGCTGAGTCTGTACAGAAAGGATGGCCCATGTCAGCAAGTATCTAGGCAGACCTCAGGTCACACATTCTCTCTTCTAGTGCATTGCCTCACAGGAGAGGAGATGCTGCACTGAACTCACCATGCGGTTCAGGAGCTGCTGGAGTTTCTCCTTCTGCTCCACATCCCGGCATTTTTTCAGCTGCTTCTGAACCATCTAAAGGAGAGAGCAGAAAGCTGCATGACTGCCTGCCTGTCAACTCCACTGTGAAAGGCCTTTGCAAAAGCTGCCCCTGCCAAGCAAGGTTCTTCTGGCCCAAGACAGGCACACAGCATCACCTCTTTCTCCTGCTTCTTGATGCTGTCCAGGAAGCTGTACGTCTTCATAAATATTTCAGGCTTGTACTCTCCAGACAGGTCATCAAATCGAGGGTCTCTGTGGACCTGAAGGCAGGGAAGGCAAAGGTTAGAGCTGTGGCCAGGCTTACCCTGTTAATAGCCTGCTTACTCTCCTTCCATAGATCAGACCTTGCCTTTTTTTTACTCGAATATTATGCACCCACCATTGAAAACATCTGCAGCTGGCAAAGACTGAGTCCAATAATCAAGCTGACAGTCCCTCACAAAGTCATCATGCCTGCATCCAGTCTACCAAGCAACAGGCATTTCCATATGCAAGTCTACCACCCAGAAGCAGCCAATTCAAGGAACAGCAGCATGAATGCTGCCTCCAAACACCTGCCACTCCCAGACCAAGAGCTGGCTGAGCACGTGTTGTCAAGGTGATGGATTTGGGAATTCAAACCTATCTACAGATTACCTGGGTCAGGTCATACAAAAAGAGAGAGACAAAGAGAGATCTCTAACTGTAGGAATTAACATATTAAGATGACCCAGCAATGACAAGTCAAAGTTACATTCAGATTAGAAACTAGATGGACATTTGAACTTCCAATATGATTAGCACTGAACAGCGACCATAGCTTGCAGCGCAATTGTCATTGGTGGCAGCCGTTATATCTTCTAGAAACACTTGCATCTCAAATGCTTGAGTTACTCCTAAGGCGGTGCATTATGCAGGTCAGCAGGTGATACAGGGAGCAGCTGCTCCTGCACCCAATCTTTTGTTCTCGCCAGAGACATGCTAGCACTACCTGCGTTCACCAGACATCAGTTCATGCCCTATCCTCAGAAGCAGCCTGCATCATCTTCAGCAGCCCTATTACCATGTCTGTGCCCAATTAGCATCACTAAGGGAAGTCAGCTCCTGAACTGGGGAGGGGGAGCACCCACCTTCTTTTTAACAGAGACAACTTGTCGCAGAAAAGGTACAGGCTTCTTGGCAGACATCTCCAATGGCCTGAAAAGGAGAAAAAATGTACTTAAGAGGAGCAGAGGACAGAATAAGGCTCAGGCTAATGTGTCAGGAGGTTAGCCAGACCCCCAGGAGAACATTACTGCACAGTGCCGGAACAGCAGACTCTCCCATTCGGTCCCCACTGTGATACCTACAGGGAATAAAGAGGTGACTTGGTCAAGAGGTAGACAAGGTTACTACAACCAAATGATCTATAAATGCATAGTTAAAACAATCCTACACAAAACTTGATACAGCCCCACACTATCAGGTGAAAACCCACCACCTGCATCAGTAGATGCGCCGTACTCAGTCATTCCTCTCCCTCTCCATATTTTTTATTCATCATGCAACAACCCTCTTCTATTCCTGGCCCACCATCTCATCCACTCTGGACTAACACTTACACTGAAAGGCGAGAGCGAAGTTGGGAATTTCTGCACTCACGTGGGTAGTTACAAAGATAGGCCAATTCTACTGTGGCCAGGCTTTGCAGAAAGCATATCATAACACAAAGAAAAGGTCAGCCCCCAGAAATAAGAGTTGTACAGCTTATGGTACATATCCCAAAAGAGACTCCACAGTTAAACAGGACCACAAGGACCATGGTGAAAACCAGTTAAGTGAACAAGTTCTCCTTGCAACACAGGCCTTTTGAGCTTGATGCTTTAGGTGTACGAGGGGGACAGTACAAGCTGGGAGAACGGGGTATTACTCTCCCCATATTACTTGGATGCCGTGTCCTACAATTTGTCAGTACATCAGGTAAATTATTAGAAACATGAAAAGACCTGTGAAAGAGAGTCCCACAATGGGGGCATTATGCCCACATTCAGCAACACAATAACACCCGGGCAGGAACGTAAACAACCCTGCAGGCGTAAGTAAACTTTCCAAATCCCACTGAGGGCAATGTTCAGCATATTTTCACGTCCACTGATGTGGCTACACCCCTGTACGATACTCTCAAGTCAGCTTTATACAGCACTGGTGAAGCCAGCTCAGCTCCAGGGGATTTCCCTGAAGTTAATTTTTTTTAAGCAGCTCACTTCCATAACAAAAACATGAGAGAAACAGCATGTGAGATTTACAATGATACATCACTTAAAGGATTAGGGGAATTAAATAAAAACAGAATTATGCAAACTGTGTGAAATAGACAGAAACAGACACTGTGTGGAGACCCTGCACTACACAAAATCCGCCAGACTCTTGGGTAAAAGGTAAAGTAGAAACATTATTCTTATCAACTGTTTATGGCCAAATAAACATGTATTCAGCAGAGATTCAGAAATAGGTTAGGGAATGCCAGTGTAACAGTGGAAACCTGTTCAAATAACTTAGATACGACTCTTGAGGACCGAAAACCAGCTAACTACTGCACATAGAGGGTAACAGTATAACAGCTTTTATCAGTGGGGGTCTGTGGAGGACTGTAAAAAGAGCTGATAGTTTTTGTTATGTTGAATACATTTTACAGCCACCACATTTATAGCACCTACAGAGTATGCAAATAGGAGATGTAAAGGCCACTGAGGGCAGGAAAAAGTCTGTGATGGTAAGTACTGTAGAGGGGGAAGAAAAGAAGATCAATACAGACAAGCCACAAATGAGGCAACAGCAGAAGGATTAATGAAATTCCAGAACAATTGGCTGTCCCTGCAACTCCAGCCAGTGGGAGCCAGGCGGAAGATGCTGATATGCTGGAAGAGGTTTAGAAAACAGCAGGGTAACTATTTCAGGGCCCAGGGTACACAAGTAAAGCCCTATCACACAGCTTAAAAGAGAAGCATACCATGCCGTGGGTTAAAAGTGCCTTAATACAGAGGGTGTAAAGGAACTGAGCTGCAATTTAACTACCAAGCGACAGGTGCCCGCTGGGGATTTGAACAGGGTAGGATATTAAGAGCTGTGAAACAGCAACAGATCATTCCCAAATGAAACAGTATAGTGAAAGGCATTATTGTGTAGCACAATAAAGGAGATCTACACCAGCTCCAAGGCAATGGCAATGCTGTGAGGAGCTCCCAGCATAACTTCTGGAGTGCAGAGAACACACATGCACATTTTTCTGATCACAAAAGAACCTCTTTACCCCTTTTTGCCTTGTTGCTGCTTCACCGTAGCTTTGGTAGGTTTTGTGGTTTTCTTCCCACCGGTCACCTGCTTGCACACTCTTGTTCTCATATCACTCTGCTCCCGCAGGAGTTCCTCGAAAGACACATGAGATTGATCTGGAAGAAAGCGCAGGACACACCTGAGCCTAACAGCACCTCAACGCACTTCCCACCCCCAAATTCCACCCAGAGGGATGCCTCAGAGCCTGAGGCAGCGACATGAGAACAGTGGTGTCATCCCTAAACAGCTGCATGGCAGAAAGAAGGCACTGCATCTCTCAGCCTTTGACTTCTCTCTCATTAATCACTGCAGTCTTCAGCACTGGAATAGTCTCCCCCTCTCTCCTCCCAGTAACACATGCAAGACCAGTTCAAAGTTTTTACCTGGTACAAAGACCAGGACAAGCTCTGCACTGGGCTGTATTTTGGCCACATTGCAAATTCTGAGGGGATCACCTCTCAGTCCTGACTCACTTTAACAGACTGTTCTTGTCCCATTGCCTTTAAATGGGAATTATCACATCTGTCACACCATGACACCAGCCAGAAGGTGCAAGAAAACCACATGGCCTGTTCAGTCTGTCTGTTAAGACTCGGAGATGGTCTCTCCCCACTGCACATCGGCCATGGCTCTGCTCAGTCTGCAATGACACGATTCCCACAGCAAAGCCTCCTCAGCACCCCAGAGGCCTGTAAACCACTGAAATCCAGACATTCAACGTTCACCATCTCACTACCAATAGCAATACCTTGTAGCCCGATTCACTGGGGAAAGAACCAAAACCCCACAACACAAAAAAGCAGTTTCATATTCTAGCCCTGCTGTGAGCTCCCCAGTGCTATTTATGCCTTGTGCTTCATAAAATATTCCTTCTCTCCTCTGACTGATGACTAGAAGACCAACACAAACAACACAAGAAACAGCAAAGCCAGTTCCACCCAAAGTGCTGATGGATACATAAGATACTCTTCTGGAATCTTCTGTTGCTATGCTTCTTTAATATCCCTCAGTGACAGTAATTTTTAATACTTCTTAGGACGACAATGTAAAAATATTATCAACATTTTTTTCTGGATTTACACCTCCGGGTGTTCAGGACTAGCAATCAGAAAACATTCCTTAAGGCAGCACTTGGATATGCTCATTCTGTTGTTCTCTGGATGATGGGAAAGGCAAGAAGGAATAGAGAAAGGAAGGACTGGCTCCCTTCTGAAGGAGAAAGTCTTGGCAAACACCACCTGGTTGGAATTTTGCCTGCTCAACACCTCTGAGCAGTGACAGGCACACGGTCTTTCTAAACCTTTGCAATACTACGCATTTGGCACAAAATACCCCAACTGTGGACTAGCAAAAACAGTCTGGATGCCAGGTGCCCACCAAAGCCACTCTGTCATTCCCCTCCTCAGCTGGGCAGGGGAGAGAAAATGTAACGAAAGGCTCGCGGGTCAAGATAAGGACAGGGATATCACTCACCAGTTACCAGCATGGGCAAAACAGATTCGACTTGGGGAAAATTAATTCAATTTATTACCAATCAAATCAGAGCAGGGTACTGAGAAATAAAAACCAAATATTAAAACACCTTCTCCACACCCCTCCCTTTTTCCCAGGCTCAACTTCACTCCTGATTTCTCTATCCCCTCTCCTCCGAGTGGTGCAGGGGGATGGGGAATGGGGGTTGCGGACAGTTTATCACATGTTGTCTCTGCTGCTCTCCCTCTTCCCATCCTCCAGCGTGGGGTTCCTCTCACGGCAGACAGTTCCTCATGAGCTTCTCCAACATGGGTCCTTCCCACAGGCTACAGTTCTTTAAGAACCCCTCCAGTGTGGGTCCCTTCCATGGGGTGCAGTCCTTCAGGGACAGACTGGCCTGGTGTGGGTCCCTTCCACAGGGTCACAAGTCCTGCCAGCAAACCTGCTCCAGCAAGGGCTTCCCAAAGGGGTATATCCACCTGCTTCAGCATGGTCTTCTCTATGGGCTGCAGGGGAATCTGTGCTCTGGTGCCTGAAGCATCTCCTCCCCCTCCTTCTTCACCGACCTTGGTGTCTGCAGGGTTGTTTCTCTCACATATTCTCACTCCTCTTTCCACCTGCTGTTCCGCAGCAGGTTTTTTCCCCCCTTCTAAAGTATGTTATCACAAAGATGCTACCACTGTTGCTGATAAGAGCCCCTGGCCAAGGCAGAGCTAATGGGACATGGGGGAAGCTTCTGATATCTTCCCACAGAAGCAACCCCTGTAGCCCCTCTGCTACCAAAACCTTGCCATGCAAACCCAATATGCTGCCCCGTGACGCAAAGTTTCTGCATGGTCTGCCCAAATCTGCTGCCAAATTCAGAAAGCAATATGAGGTCAGCCACACTGGCTCAGAGCACAGACTCATCATCCCAGTCACTCTCATCTTGGCAATAACCAAGGCTTTCTGGTTCCGAATCTACTCATCATCCAGAAAACATAATGAGTGTATCTAAGTGCTGCTTCAAGAGGTGTTTTCTTTTTGCTTGTTCTGAACACCCAGGAACACTCGTTAGCCCTCTGAAGAGGTTTAAGGGAACACTGTATATCCAGTTTGCCACACAAGGGGCAAAGGAAATGTGAATACAGTGTTATTTCATCACACTGCTTCTCCAAAACACCCTTCCCGTTTTCCTTACTGCAGTTTGATATCCCCTCTTGCTTGGGCTCCCACAAACACCCTTGCCCCCTGTATTCCAAGGGATGACAGCACTGTCAGCCTTTCTGACCTCCCTCAGGTTCTCCATCTTCCCCCGTGTCACTCTTGTACAATTACTTACTGCCTGCCTGCCTGGGATGTGAAATCACCCTCAGACCAAAGACCCGGGCCCACATTCACAGAGCTGAGTGCCAAGCAGCCCAGCAATTTAAAGTAATCATGCTGGTGGGGTTGGCAGGGACTTAAGAAAACCAGTAAATTCTAGGACTTAGACAAGAGCATCTGTCACCACGCTGTTCAAATTCAGTGCAGATAGCTTTAGACTGCTGGACTACAGGAAAAATTTGTGCTAGTTATACAAGTTACTGGGGTATAGAGCAATTAATCACTATATAGGGCAATATTGGATACTCAAAATATCACCGGACAGAGAAATTAAAAATTCTGAGCAAGGACAGTCAAAAGGGCAAGGAAACCATTAAAGGAAAGGAAGAATGACGTGGAAGCCACTCTGACATTTCATGATGACAGACAAGACACCATCTTTTGCACTACAATACTCCATTTGGCTGCGCTTCCAAAACAATGCTGTTAAAATAGCAAAGGCTTTCAAGATGTCAATGAAAATGAGATAAAGACGCCATATGAAAAGATGCAACATTTACTAAAGAATTAGACAAGAGATTTGTTATAAATCAGACAAAGTGAAGGCATGGTGAGCTTCCACTAATAAAATATTCCAATACTGGTATGGGATACCAGACCAGATTTGGCTACCCACAACATAATAAGGAAAGTGCTTTCCACACGGTGGTATCAGCCCATGAAATGCCTCCTATTACCTATTTGTAGGAGACTGAATTAGCCACTCACATTGACAAAAGCATCATTTGACATCAGCATTAAATAAGCAGCCTGTTTTGGGGCCAGAAGTGAATGGTCCCAGCACGTGTTTGCTGCTGGGCAGCAGATTTGGCAACCGTGTGTATGAAAAGGTTGCCGGCTTCCTGCTCCAGAGTGACTGGTGCTGTCCACAGCCTCTGCACAAGGAGAGCTCGTGATCCTTAAAATCTGGGCTGATGGGTTCTCCACCAAAACACCTACTAAAAGACATGATTAGCTTACTTTCCTTACTTCTTGCATTCTCTCTTGACACTTTTAATTTCCCAATTATTTTTTCATTTCTTCTTCCCCCCATAGAATATAATTTACTTTTTCTGTGCTGTCTCTACAGTCCATTTCATCTTCCCTCCTGCCATTTTTTTCCCTTCCTCCATTATTTTGTGGATTGTTTCCTCTTCCCTCCACCTCTTGCTAAGCTACTGTTACCTGCTGATAACAGGAGCATTCCCTGCTCACTGGCACAGCCTCCCCAAGTCTCCTCTCCTCCTACAGACTCCTGTGACACATGGACAACTTACGCCTTTTTCAGCTGAACCTGCTGAGAACTATACATCCTGCTGAGCGCATCAAAGGGTGTCCAGGATGCAAAAGCAGATGGCCTGAGAAATGGCTGTTACCACCCAGTCATTCCCCACCGAGACAAACTTAGAGCTGGGCTCTAATTTAACTACTTCTGCTCCAAAAACGAGATTACAGAGGGCCCAGGGAGATGGTAAAAGCAAAACTGCTGTTCCCATTCACATCCAGCTGTGGGGTGGAAAGGGTGACTTTCAGTGGTCTTCCCTCTGAGCTAGAAGAGGAAAATGAAATGCCTGCAGATGAGGACACCCCACCCACCGCTGGGATCCCCTTCCTGAAAGCCTGCCCCTCCACGAGGCGTGCCTCCCGCACACCAACACAGCAAGGACGCGCCTCTCACAAGGCAGCCAGCGCCATCCCGCACCGGCGACAAGCCAGGCCACGCCATGTATCTAACACCGACGGCCGTTCCCTCGCAATTCTGAAGGGAATTGGGCCTTTGACGCATTTGTCACATGCGCTTTGTGAAGTGAGTTTGAGTTTCATTCTCAGTTTGATCATTCTAAGGCGAGGAAACCACGTCGCGTCCAGCGCTGCAGGCGGAAACCGCTGCCTCAACGCTGCGCGCCCCAGGTGAGGGGTCCTGCCGGGGGCTTTCTTTGCAAGCTGCCGCGCATCTGCGTTTGCCCAGAGCGAGTGCCTTTGAGGAGGTGTGCGAGAGCTCCTGCAGGCGGGGAGGGCGGCCGGGGGAAACAGGCAGCCGCTCCCGTTGAGTTGCTCTTCCAGAGACCTCCCGAACAGCTCAGGCGGGCCCCGGCGGTGGGGGGGGGGGGGGGGGGGGGGGGCGGAAAGCGGGGGAACGAAGGAATCGCAACACGGCACGCGCCCGCGGGCGGCCGTGACGTCCCGAGCACGAGGCGGGGGACGCACCGCCTCCCCTGGCCTCCGGGCGGGCCCGGCATGGGGGGGGCGGGGCGGCAGGCCCCGGGGCGCCCTCACCTCTCCCTCCAGCCCCCGCCTCCTCCTCCTCCTCCTCTTCCTCCGCACCGCTGGGGGGGCTCCCGCTGTCGTCGCTGTCGCTCTCCGCTGCCTTCAGCCTCCCGAGGGGCCGCCCCGCCGCTGCCGCCTCTTCCTCCTCCTCCTCCTCCTCACGGTCCGCGGCGGCGGCTCTGCCCCACGCCACCGCCCGAGCCCGCCGGGCCCGGGCCCGGCCCCCCGCGCCCTCCTGACGCGGCCGCATCGCCACCCGCTCCCCGCAGCGAGGGGCGGCACCGGGCACCGCCTCCCCCAACGCCGGCGGCAGGCGCGGGACCGGCGCGACGCGACCCGACCCCCGTAGCGCCGGGGCGGAGAAGCGGCGGCGCAGGCGCAGACAGAAGCAGGCGGTGGGGGAGGGGTGTTTATTGGGGCCCCGCCCCCTCCAGCGCGTGGCTCAGGAGCCGGCCTAGGGAGTGCTGGGGACCGTGACAGGGACCGGGGTGGGGCGAGTGACAGGGCGGACCGGCGGCGGGCGGCGAGAGGCTGTCGGCCAGGGCGCGGAGCTGCGCGGCCAGCAGGCTGAGCTCCCGTCCCGCCGGCGGCGGGGCAGCGGCGGGCGGCGGCGGCGGGGCGGTGTGGTGGGGCTGCCGGGCGCGCAGGTAGGCTGCCTCCTCCTCCCTGCGGCGGACACGGGGTTGAGGAGGGGCGAGGGGCGGCCCGGGGGCTCGGCGCCCTCCTCCCCGTCCCGTCCGAGCCCTCACCTGAGACAGCGGCTGGTGCAGGCGATGGCCCGGCCGCCGCCCTCCCGCCGCGCCGACACGCGGAGCCAGGCCCAGGTCCCGTCCCGGCGCAGCAGGCGCAGCACCGCCATCCCCGGTGTGGCCCCGGGCCCCAGCGCTGCGGGCAAGGGGCTGCGTTAGCCTGCGGCAGGGCGCGGCGGCCCCGGCCGGGAGCAGCGTGCCGCCCGGGGACCCCGCAGGCTGTCCTGCTGGATCTCCAGCCGGCTTGCTGCTCCGGCCCCGGCGGGATAGAAGCCACGGCTAGTGGGGTCGGGTCCGTAACGGTCCCACCCTCCCAAAAAGCTGGGTCTCAGGCAGGCTTGTCCCTCCTCTGCACTGCGGTAAAGTGGGGTGCCCACGTTCCCAAGCTTGCAAGCTACCTGTGAGCTTATAGACAGTGTATGGAGCGTGTAACCGATTCTCTGCTCCATCCTTTTCGGAGCAGGGAGCCACAGCGGTCAGGACTAAATACACTTTGTTTCTGTTCTCCTGGACAGCCAGGTTTCCGGTGCAGCCAGACAAGGACACACATGTTCCCAGGCCTGACACTCACCCACAGCCCTGTGCTGGGCAGCCGCTATGTCAGTGTCCTCAGGGTGCAGGAGGCTGTACCACGACTGACCGATCAGTTCCTCCCTGTGGTAGCCAAGATGGTAGGTGACACTGGGGGAGACAAGGGGAGTTGGGACTGAGTGCTTTGCAGGGTCTGCACCATGTCAGGAAGGAGCAGCACGATGGAGGAGAGAGCAAAATGATGGGTACAGAAATGAATTGCAAACAAGGGAGGGAAGAGGCTCAGGAAGCATCTGGGAGAGTTTCACTGCTTCCAGAGAGTCCAGCCTGCATCCCTCACACAGGCTTGGTGAAGGGAAATGATCCTTGCTGCCTGAAATGTACAGCTGGGGCTGTGGTGCGAGCAGGCACCCCTCACCTCTCCGTGACATCAGTAAACGTCATGTCTAGGATGTGAGTGCTCTGGAATAGGTCATCCTGGGAACCAGCATCGTTGTCTGCAGGCAACCGCGCAACTGGCGTGCAGAGGGCCAGGAAGGCGGCGGTGGAGGGGAAGGCCGGCCAGCGCGGGGCCATGAAGTGCCCGTGTACTGCCACAGCCCGATTCCCCCCGTGCTGCAGCCGAAAGGCCTTGGACGTGCGCATCTCGCTGATAAATGTGACTTCTGCAGGGAGACAAAGTGGCCGGAGCAGGTCAGGGGCTCCCCTGTTCCATTCCCAGCAGGCTGGCCCTGGCTTTCTGACCACAGCCACGAAGGGCCAAAGCAGGGTGGCAGCATCTGTGAGATGCCAGCCAAGGCCTCCCTTACCCCTGCCGGGCTCCTCCTGGGCGAGAAGGAGCTTCTTGCATGCATCCTCACGTGCTCGCCCATCTAGGATGTCGAAGACCGTGTCCCCATGGGCGAGCAGCTCCACCTGATAAAGAGGGGGCTGTTATCGTGGACTGTGCACGTCCTGGTGGGCTGTGTGCTGGCACTGCCAGCGCGCAGCCCACTGGAGCCACAGGCCAGTGTCTACTAGGGCAGCATGCTGTGCATGTAATAAAGGCACTGGGACAGGTATGGGGACAGTGATCGCAAATGCCCCATGGGCAGGCCTTACCACAGAGAGGCCCAGGACCTGAGTGACATTCTCTGAGACGTAGACCAGCTTGCCGTTGGCTGAGAGCACAAGGAGAAAGCCCGGCAGCAGGGAGAGCAGCTCTGCACCGAGGGCCGGTCCCGCAGGAAGAACTGAGTCTGCAGAGGGAGCGCAGGGTGAAGCAATGTCTTGATGGGGTGGGAGCAGTGCCCCACACAGAGCCACGCTAGCGTGAGGGAAAGCAGTACCATGGGTACCTGGAGGGAACAGCTGAGCAGCCCGCAGCTGGAGGCACACCAGGGCCATGGTGTGGAGGTAGGAGAGCCGCTCCTTCTCCCGCGTGGAGATGGGCAGCAGGGACCGCAGAGCCTGCAACTCCATGTTGATCTGGTCCCGGCGAGCCTTGGAGGCACTCTTGGTTGACCTGCAAAGCCAGCTATCTGGGGAGACATGTCCAGGGAGGGAGGGACAGCGTTCCCCACCCACTGCTATGGGGAGAATTACAGGCTCAGAGACGTGGAATGGAGATGCTCCCCTAGAGACGCTCAGTGCCTGTGCTGGCTGCCTCTGAGGGAGCAAACCTGTGGTGGCTGTTTCAGTGCAGGTGGCGCAGGCAGAGGTGCTTATGGCTACCCAGGAGAACACACTGCTGGCATGGCTGGTGCCCCTCTCACTGGGGGCCAGGTTGGACAATGACCTGTGCTTTGGGGGGAGCCTGAGCGACACAACCTCCCCACTGAAGCCCCACAAGAATGGAAACTGCAATGAGTGCCAGAATGTGAGCCCCAGCCCATTGCATCTGCCTTTACCCTTCAACCATCTGAAATCCCTGTGACCCCTCCAAGTTCCCACACCTCCTCCCCACGCACTAGCTGGCAGTCCCACAGTCCTAAGCTGGTGCCAGCCCCTTGCAAGGGCCATCAGGCACTACGCAAGCAGGCCCAGGGCTCTCCCCAGCTAGGAGGCCATCACAGCCCTGTAGGTGGGAGGCTGTAGGGAGCTCACCTGAACGGCTTCGATGCACCGGACGCCTGCTTGCCCCTCTTGGGCAGGCAGCTCATCTCTGCCTGCAGCGGCCTGTGGCAGTGGCTGCAGAAGATGGTCATGGTGCCGGCACTAGGATGCCTGAAGCTGTCAGCGCGCTGCCTCCTTTGCCTCTGGCTGTGTCTGAACCTGCTGACCCCACTGCTACCGGCCTCCTTTTGTACCCTTCTGGGGTGCAGGGGCCAAGCGGCTCATAGAGAGTTACCTCTCGTGACGCAACTCCAAACAGCTCAGGGCTATTTTTAGAAGGCAGGCTGCTAAAAATAGCCCTTGCAGCCGGCTGCAATCTGAGAGGGGAAGCAATAAAAGGAAGCCAGGGTCTTTAAAGCACTGGCCGCTCAGGAGGGGGTGATGATGAAGGTAGCAGGGATCCCCCTGTGGGGCACACATCCGCCCAGCTCCTTGCCCACAGTTGTTGCCAGCCCAGCAGAAGGCCCATGAAGGGCTGAAGGCCTGTGGCTAGTCCACCCACCCGGCAGCTGCTCTGCAGCATCACTGATGACTGAGCTGGGTGCTGGGAGAGGGAACTGACATGCCAAGAAAAGGCAGTGGAGGCATCTGGACCAAGGTGGTGAGCAGTGTCCCACCCCAGGTCTGCAGCAGGGTCCTGGCAGAGGGGGGTCAAGGCCACAGTGCCCCTCAACCTGAGGGAACCCTTGAAGGGGAGTGGGGTGCCTGTGACCTTCTCCCTGGTGAGCCCCTTCTTTTCTTCTTCTCAGAGAAGCCGCCTCCCTGCCAAAGATTTGCTCTCCTAGATGCAGTTGGCATGGGGCGCTGAGCCCTTCTAGGGCCTGTTATCTCCACTCAACTTCCCAGAAATCGTGATTCTCCCCAGAGAAGAACCAGTGACAGCCATTCATGGACAGAGCCAGGAGCACTTTGGGGAGCCTCTGTGCTCAGCACCGCACTGCCCAGTGCAGTAAGCCTGGGTGGTCTGTGGGTGTTTCCCAGTCCCTGGCACCCTACAAGGAGAGCGAGCTTGGTGCTTCAGTGCTGGGGAAGAGGTTGCCAGGGCAAAAAAACTCCACCATTTCACAGCATGGCTTGAGAGGGAGCCTGTGGCTGAGGCAGGTGGTTGAGCAGGGGAGCTGGAGCTGCTGCACAATGCATGGGAAACGCCCTCCTAGCCCTCACAGGTAACCTGCAGGTACCAAGGACCACAAAGGGGGAGCCCAGGCTAGGGGTGCTCTCCATGAGCCAGATGTAGCGTCAGCACACCCTGGCTCCCTTCAGGCCCCAGTCCTGCCATCGATACTCATCACCCACCACAGCGAGGTGCTGCCAGTACATGAAGAACAAGCTCTTGTCACAAGTGTGGTGCCTTCTGTTCTCTTGCCATAGGGTTTTCACTGCTCTCTTGCCACTCCAGACTGCTCTGTTGCACCCACATTGGCCACCTCCCACAGGCTGAGGAGCCCAGGCACCTCTGCAACCTTGTACTGCTGGATGAGCAGCACTTGACCTTGGCTACATGCCGGCCTTCAGGGCCAGGAAGATAGCCTGGGCCCTCTGCCACCCATTCCCAGCATGCAGCCACCACCATCTCTCAGCTGCCCTGTGACTTTACATCCCAGGGAACCCACCCAAGTATGTCCTAGCTTTCCCTGTGTTAGCTCCAGTACAGTTGCCACCAGAGCTTCTTTTCACATCAGACACCTCACCTCCATGGGAAGTGGCTTGGGCACAGCCCTTTGCCACCCAGGAAGGCTGCCCTATAGACATCCCCCTGCCTCCCTCCCTGGAGCAGGGAGCTGCGGGGCACTCGTCTTCCTCAGGCAGCATAGCCCCAGAGACATGCACCATCTTCCTCCCTGCACTCTCGCAGGGCAGCACAGCCCCAGGCAGGAGGCAGGCGGGCCAGGGCAGTGCTGCTGTAGGGGCCCAGCTCCCCTTCTGCCACCCCAGCCAGGGCTGTGGCTCACACCAGCCACAGCTGCCACAAGTCACTGGTGGCCTGCAGCTGTGGAGAAAAGCACCTGGTTCAGTCTCTCCCCTCCCACACCTTCTCTCCCTCCAGTTCACCTGCTAGGACACACACAGAGCAGCAGAAACCATGTCTGCCTCAGTGTTTATAAAACTCCCCCCAGTTGCTGTTTTACAAGGGGAGCTGGGCAAATGTCCAGCTGGGCCCAGGCCCCCACATCAGGCTCAGCTCAGGTCTGGGGCCTGCCATCCAGTGCCAGGAGGCTGGTCAGCGCTGGCAGCTGCAGGCACGGAGGTCTCTGCTTTCTTGAGGCAGTGCAGGAACAGTTCATAGCCCGAGGCCAATCCCGGGGCCATGGCTGGTGGTAGGAGTTGATTCAGGCCCTTAGAAAGTGGCTAGGGACCAGGTCAGCACGGCTGCAGCTCCACAGGCAAGGGGAAGGAAAGCAGGAGATGCTGGCGCCATCAGCAAGGAGGAAGGGGTCACAGTTGTGCTGCTGGGGGAAGCCCATTTCTTCCCCAGAAGGCCGCTCTGCCTGCACACTCATACTGCCCAAAGTGTGACAAGGGCAGAGGGAGGCCTGGCTAGGGCAGGACAAACCGGGCTCACATGTTCCTTGCTTGAAAGGGCTGAAAAGTCATGCAGGCAGTGGAGCAAGAGGTCAGAGTGTGGAGGGGCGAGGGCAGGTTGGTAGAGGGATGAGCCGGCATCAGCCCTGGGAGGAGACGATGGGACGGCTGATGGTACTGTTTGTTGTCATGGCTGAGAGCTCCCACCTGTAACACACCAATGGGATACACTGAAAGCATGAACACAGTGCCCAGGGCTGGAGCAGCTCTGCTGCATGTCAGCCTCAGCTGTAGTCTCCAGCCCAGCCTGCCCCAAAGCTACACAGTGCCAAGGAAAGCCCCAGGCAGCCCTCAGCTAGGGCTGGAGCACCCCAATGACAGGGAGCACCCATAGGGTGACCTCCCAACAAGGCACACAGTACCTGATGTCATGAGGAAGGCAGGACTGGTCCAGGCTGTACTGAATCACTGCTAGCTTACACAGCGTCTTTAGACTGGGGCCTGTGGAAAGAGGGCAGTTAGCCACAGCAATCCTCCTCTGGGCACTAGTGGCAGGGGGTGGTCCAGGCATCGTGCAATCAGTGCCAAGGGAAACAGGGCAGAGCACCCTGGCCATCCCTCTGAGGGCAGGGCAGGGTGCACACCAGGGACAGGCTGGAGTGGTTTTCTGTGCTCCCACAAGGAGTCTGTGTGAAGTAGTGTATGAAGAGCCATGAGCCCAGCACAGCTGCACCTCTGGCTGGTCTGCCTTAAGCCAGGTACACCAGCCAGACACAGCTGCCCAGCTCTGAGAGGCAGGCACCTGGAGCCATGTAGGACATGGTACAGTGCTTCACAGTGGGGCCTGCTCACAGGGCACCTTGTGGTGAGAGGCACAAGCTGTATGGGGGAGTGCTCACGTACTGAAGTCAAGAATGTAGAGATCCGAGTGATCCATCAGGTCGAATTCATCACCCATTCCCTCTTCTGGAGATGGGCTGCAGAAACCAAGCAAAGCATGTCAGTCAGTACCAAAATCCTGTACACCACTTAGGGTCCCTTGGGTTCCCCAAGGACTGAGCAAGTACAGGACCATTCCTGGCCTGCCTGCCCCATGCAGGGGCCTCTGATCCCTCCTGTCTCTCTGCTTTCCCCAGCAGCACCCAAAGCCATCACTTTCCCAGCTCCTTGCAGAGCAGGCAGAGCTGGACAGAGCCAAGGCTGCCTGGCTGGCCCAGCTCCAGCAGTTGGGCAGAAACACACACCATCTCCTCTGCAAGCCATAGGAGGGAATGGGGGAGCTGCCTCCTCCTCACACAGGACCACAGTGACTCAAGCTGCGAGCCTCCTCCTCACCTCACCTGCCTCTATTACTTTGCTGTACCTCCAAGCACAGGTCCCACTCTGCAGGGAACATCCCTTTTCCCTTCCTGTATATTGACCAGCCTCTGGCTGGTTTCACGCTTCTCCTTCCCCAGGTACCTCCCAAACTGCTCTCCAACAACTGAGCAACCCTGGGGCCTCCCCCAGAACTGCGGCACCCACCCTCAGGGCATAAATAGGGTGCTGGCAAACAGCTGCTTCCAGAGCTGAGGCTTGTTTCAGGGCTTTATTTACACAGTCATTCCAATGGATCTGACCCTCCAAAGAACTCCACTCGGAGAGGCAAAGCTGAGCCCTGGGATGAGGCTGAGGATGACTGAACAGGCTTGAGAAGGGATGACACACACAGCAGCTCCTAAAGGCAGAGATGCTTACACAAGCATCTGTCCTGCTCTTTGTGTGATAAACAGGCCCCATGGGCTGCCCCACAGCAGGCAAGCCCAGAAAAACTGGCATCACCTGGAGAACCCAGTGCACTGTTTGAGACTAACCAGCTTCACATCAATGCTGTATCATGGAAGGCTGCCCTTATAACATCTTAGGAAACATATACAGATCAAACTGCCTGGGCAGGCAGGGATCAGCCCATCCCTACCTGGCTCCAAACACCACGTGGAGCAGCATGACATAGCCCACACCTTGTCCTTTTACAGACCCCAGGCCAGCTTTACCTCACAGCCAAGGGGATGCATGCAATGGGAAATGTAAGGATTTGGGAGAACATCACAAGGGACAGGCATCTGGTCTAGGAAGAATCTGACACCACACAATGATAGAGTACAAACTCCAAAAAGCTGTGCTTGAGTCTCCAGTGGGGTAGGTGAGATAAGCTGGATACCCAATAGGCCTTTTTGCAAGGCTTTCTAGTTGTGCTGCAGGGCTGCAGATCATGGCAGCCATGACCCAGCTCCAGAGATGGTGGCAGACTCAGCAGGTAGCTAGTGGCTATCCAAATTTTCTGCAACCTGGAGAAGGTCCAGCAAAAGGAGCCATATGCTTCAGGCACACTGCTGTGCTCTACCTACCCACCTCAGCTTGAGCTTCCCAGGGCTGCATGAAACATTTTGCAGACTGCCACATGCCATACGTTATTCATGAGTCATGCCATGGCAACCTGTGAGCTAGATTCTCCTGTGTGGAAGCTCTCAGGAGCACTGATGCTGCTGGGAATAGAGGCAGCATGTGCTGTACCACACTGCTCCAGAACTGCAGTGGGCCAGAGTGTGATAAGCCAAGCTGCTTTCTCTGAGGACAGTATGGAAAGTGCTTTGTAGAAGTTCAACTTTTTCTACTGAGGAGTGAAGGCAACAGCAGAGAATAAGGACTTGAAGCAGGCACTGAGGTCTTCAGCTGGCTTAGTGGCAGCTCTTTTCCTCTTTGTCCACAATAGTCATATGTACCTGCTGCATTAGCACAATCTCTTCAGCAAAAATCCACGGGTTAACAACCCGCAGCCAGGAGAACATTCTATTTTATTAGGTGGCATTCCTCCAACTAGGCCAGCAGCTGGACTGCTTTTGGGTTCTGCTGCATAATCTGAAGTTGTGTGCCAAGCACAAGAGTGCAAGGTTTGAAACAGATTTTGACCAGCTGCATGCTGTTCATCCCTCCATTTCTTTTGTGGTTAAGATCTACTGCAATTATTTCAACACAGCCATTGAGGTGTTGTAAGAGAAGTGTAGAGAAAGCAGCTAGGAAGCATCTGCATGGCAGCATAAGCACAGACATTTCTCAGTCTGACTGCAGGAATCACTGTGGGCTCCAGCCACAGCTCCCTGGTTGTGCCAAAATGGGATGGCATTTCAGAAGACTGTAACTGAGCATGTGTCAGGCATTGATCAGTGTGCCTGATTTTAAGCCAATCCCAGTTTGCTGATACTCCCATTTAATGTTGGTCCTGGAAAGCTAGTGAGGAACTACGACTTCAGGCATTTCTAGGGAACAGCCAGCCTCACCTACGCTTCCCTACCTCTGTGGTCCTGGTGGAACAGCCAAAGCACCCGAGAGACCAGTCTGTGCTGGAACAGTAGTGCTTGGACCAGGGGAGAGCACTCCCATGGCTGGTGGTTGTTTGGAGAATTTGAAAGAAAGGAAAGGTGTTTTAAGTCCTGCTTTGGTTTGTGACAATGCAGTTTAGTGTGTCCTTACTGCTTAGCTGTGGCCTCATGCAGCGACTTCTCACCCCATTGTTGCTTGCTTCCCCGCCTATGACCCGCTAAGCCTCACATCTCACAGGACATGCGACAGTACTTGCCCTGCCCCCAGGTTCCCATAACTCAGCACAAACTGTGGGGCACAGCTCACTTCTGGCAGAGAAGTCCTGTTGTTGATGGGTCCCATCTGCCCGGATACAGGCAAAAGCCCCTTTAATTCCACCCTTGTGTGCTCACCGCACCACAATCTAATCTCACATCCACGTCACAGGAAACCCTAGACCATCCCTTATCTTTCAAAGGAAAGCCAGCAGGCACATCTGTGGTTTTAATCACCAAACTGCAAGCAGCTAGGGAAAGCCTGGAGTTCAAGACCAGGAGAGCCACAACTCCCAGAGAGCAGGGTACAGGGCACCCCTTTGCCATCCAGAGCCCAGCAAAACTGCTTGTTCCAGCTGCATAGCACCGTGGCATGTTGACAAATGTTCTTGGGCCCTGCACTGAGCACCCAGTTAGAGCCCCTGCTCCCTCACCAGAGCCAGGCATTTCTATGCCTTGTCAGGGAAGAAACAGCCTCAAGCCAAGCCTGGGCTGACACCTGTTCAGCTAAACTCTGGTTTATAGTACTCC